>NW_005054357.1:2610322-2628537 GCF_000277835.1 Geospiza fortis | reverse complement strand
TTCCAGAATGAGAGATTTGAGGTGATTGACTCTTTTTCTCAGATATTAGGGGATTTAGGGGGGCGCAGGTTATTTGGTTGGGTTTTGTTTGTTTCTTTGTTTTGAGTTCTCTTTGTTTCCTTCCCAAGCTATTGTTTTTAACCTGGTGGGTGTAGTGCCCCTTGTTCTTCTCCCACCCCGGCTGATTCTGATTTGGAGTTATTCCATAGCCAGAGCTCCACATTACTGTTTTGCTGGTTTGTTCTGTTGGTGCTGTCTCTGAAAAACAACATCATTTCAAACTGAATCCATGTCTGGTTCTGGATTACTGGGGCTGCGTCTTGGGGATCCTTGATTTTTGTCTTGTGTTGCTTCAGAATTTGGCCACCTGTCTTTTTCCTTTTCCATCATTTGGAATTATTTGACAGTCAGTTTTAGTGAGGCAAAACCACTTCAGCTACTAAAAATTATAAATTATAATGGAGAACCTGTCAAGAGCATTCACTGGCTTTGCTCAGCTTCTGGAGAAGCTCACAATGGAAAGTGCCACAAGACCCTGAATATTTGGCAAGAAAGAAAGGGGTTCTGAAAAATTAAACTACTTGGATAAGCTATACTTATCCTTCTAAAATTTGTAAAATAAAAATCCTGAAAAATTATTGACCAATAATCTATTAGTACAAGGAAGATTAAAGATAGGTTTTAGCACTTCCTTTCCCTTTGTGTCATTTATAAATTATGTGTGATTTAAGAGGCATGAAAACCTTTCTTGGTGAGAGCAATCTGTTCTCAAATTTTGACAAAATTAAAAACCTTTCACACTGAATCTAATCAAATGATTAATTTCCATTGAATAGTTCATCTTAAACGTGTTTAACATGTTTAAGGGAAACCCTGCCCTAAAACAGGTAAAGTATTTAATAAACCAAAAGCATTAAAATGGTCCTCATATGGCTGAGAGAGGATAGTAACAAATAAAGAGGAGACAAGGCAGATTGTTCCCCTGTGGGAGTTGGCACAGGTCCGTTTAGAGTCAGCACAAACTGACTGAAGGTGTCTCATTACCCAAATTTGGAAAGCCCTGGAGTGATTTGCTGTCAGGCAGGAAAATACATCCATGCTAGGTGAATATACTCAGCTGCAATGAAAAAGCATCTTAATTTTGAATATTCTTTTCCTTATGTTTTTCATTTTATGGCACATTTTTGCTAGGACATGCTGCAGATCATGAGGTAAAGCCTTTGTTTTCTGTTCTGATGCACAAATTCAGAGAGAAACTTTCTGAGCAATTAGAGTAACTTTGGAACTGTAGATGCAGTGGAGACTTGGTCATGAGCTGTACAACTGGCTGTACAGAGCCAGCTGTGAATTTAGCACTGTGTGCTCCTCGGGGGTCCCCAGCAAATGCTTTGAGTTTTCACCAGGAGTGATTCCTGTGCTGAACTAAATTCACTGCATGAGGGAAATTGGTCAGTGTGCTCCTAATCCACAACCTGACTGGTCATATGCTGTCTTGCTATGGACAAGTCCTTTTTAATTTTTTCTTTAAAGAATTTTCATCAGTTTGAATAGAGAAGTCAAACTACTGAACTCTATTTTTAATGACCTGTTGCCAGAAATTATAGATTTTCCTCAGAAAGAGCACAGTGTTACAGACATAAGGATTTTTTAACACTGCTGAAAAGCCTCTAATGAAAAGAACTGTTGTGTTCCTTTAATTTCCATGGAGAGTATCTCAGTAGGTGGCATTACTGAAAACCAGTGGAGCACTTCAAGGACTGGAGGAAACTTTGGTTCAAAATCCTGGCTCAGGATGCCAGGATTTAAAATTAAATTTAATTTAATATTGCTAACATTTTGTGATAAACAATGTTCTTTACTAACCTGATTTATGAATTTTTGTTGCTCACCCCTATACAGTTAAGATGGTTCCATAAAACACAAATATAAAAGATTGCTTCTGAGTCACCCTCATGTTAATTGTAGGCAAAAGCCATATTCAGAAAAAGGTTGGTGTTGAAAGAGCTCACTTGTCTTTACAGTGCCTGTGAAGAGCACATACAACTGTTCAGTTCAATTTAAATTATGAACAGCAAATTTGTCATTACAGCTTTATAAATCTGCAATATCCTATTAATTATGTTTTACCACTCTCTTAGGTATTTCATAATCCTTGCTGCAGCGCAATATATTTTTCCTTTATTACAATATGTTGCTTAGTAATGCACAAATCTCTCTTAAAGTGCAGCTGCTTGTGATTTTAATGGGTGTGTGTGTCTGCCTGGAGGGTGGCAGCAGTGATTGCCTGCCCCTCTCTCTGTGATGCACTGAGGGCCCTGGTTTCATGTCCTGCCTGTCGAAGTTGCTGTCATTAAAAGGATGATTGCCCTCATTAGGTGTCTTTTCAGGCACTGGAAATTATGAATTAAAAGAGCCCATATACACAGAGGGAGAGGGAGAGCACTCACCTATTCTAGGGAGCTACAGGGGATAAAAGAGCAGAGGGCAATCTGCATTTGTCTTTGATGATCTGCACCTGGTTCAGGCACCCTTTCAGGCCAAGCTCTGCCATTCCAGGCTGCAGTGTCCCAGCAAGCCAAACCCATGAGGGCCATGAGACAGCACTGTTATGGTTTTAGGGTTGAAATGCTCAGTTCATGGTAAGATTTCTATTCTTAGAAGTCCTGTTAAAGAATGTAAATGCACGTGAAAGCATGATGTGATTTTTGGTTTTTATGGGCCCCCATGAAAAAGTGAAAACACAAGCAATACCATCCACATACAAGCTACTCACAGGAATTGTGGGTGATACTGCTTTTATCTGTACAAATTAACCCCATTTTGTTCAAGCTTCTTGAGCTCTTCTCCTCTGACTGGCCTTCTGGTTGTAATTAGCACCTGCCTTGATGTCTTGTAGGAGAAATTCAGCTCTTTGGAGGCACATTCAAACCAACCATTAACAGGTGAGAACCAGAAACTCAGCTTTTGATGATGGGTTTGCATCATCATAACCATTATTCTGCTTCAAGAATAATGTCCCTCTTTGTTCACCTGCTGATAAATCACATTTGTTACCTCAAAAGGAGGTGCTGGAAAATGACTCAGCCCAGCTGCTTTTTCTAATATTTACACTTAGACATTTAGGTTCTGGCTGAGAACGAACAGTATTTCCAGAGCAATGCTAGAAATCTGTATGGTAGTTCATTGCATAAAATAAAGTTTGGTTCTGCTAATAGATTTCTGACACAAACATTCCTGTCTGGCTGCTGTACCTAAGCCATGGTTTACTTCAGTGGAAGAACTGAATTGCTGCCCCTCTGGGTGTTTGCTGCAGCAGTGCTGGGACTCACTGTGCCACTGCCTTAAAACTCAACTTTTAAGTTTGTAGGGAAGGGGCAAAGAATGCAAAAATGATGGCAAGTTGTAGGAAGAAGGTTGCTTAAATTTGGGATTAGGACCGAGGACAAGACAGAAAGGTCTTTAGGTGCTTTGCTCTTTCTCAGAGTAGATGTGACAGCGTGAGCTGTTGCTGGGAGGAGAGTCACTGGGTCACTATTCCCTGCGCCTCCTGACCTGCTCCTGCCAAGCTGTGGTTCTACAAACTGCTCAGGTCTGAGGAGTCTGTGAGGAAAATCATACCTACAAGTGTAGTTGCAGTTCATAAGAGACTTTGAGAGCAAATAGTTGCAGGCAATGGCCTGAGTGGTTAGTAATGGTGATTAGCACCTCCTGACCTTGGCAAAAGGGGAAATGTTTTCTCTTGACCTTGGCAAAAGGGGAAATGCTTTCTCTTGATCTTGGCAAAAGGGGAGATGTCTTCTTTGTGTCTGATCAGCTCAAGAGAAGCAAAGAGGGTATTTTGGTGCCTCAGTCAGTAGTGCAATATGAGCAGGAACTTGAAACAAATGGATCAATCCTTCTGTGCAGAAATGCTCCCAAGTTTGAAGAGAATCTGTGAATCTGTTCAGACTTTGGGTATGTGCTAAGGTCTATGAAGGTTTGGAGCTTTGTAGTCCTGGTTTGCTTTATGCAGCTCTCAGCCATGCTGTGGTCTTCCTTAGTGACCCCAAACTTCCATGTGAGGTTTGTTTCCAGGCTATTTGACAGCAGCATGAACAGCCCCACACCTGCTGAGTGTTCTGGCTCCTGTGAAGAGTCATGGGGCATCCCAGTGCTCCAACAGCCCTTGGCAATCTGCAGGAGCATTTTTAGAACAGAAGAAATTGGTGACAAAATAAATGTTTCATACTAAAAAAGACTCTACCTTTGAAATGGCTCCCAATCTTTAGTGGTGAAGGTTTTGTTCTATGTGTGATGAACAGGGGGATTACTATTTAAATATTCCTTGAATAAAATTCTATGAAAAGTTTTCAGAAGCCCGTATTTTTTCCTTTATAGTGTTTGTACTCATTGATGAAAATACAAGTAATTAAATGGGAATAATTAAATTGAATCTCAGGATCTTTTTCTCTGCTTTGCTTGCAAAAGCCAAGGAACTGAGTTTGTTTATCCCAAAGTTGATAGTAGCAAGAGGAAATCTTCAATTTGGTGTATATTTCTGCAATAATTACCTGTGTTTGACAGTCATCTCTGCTTTTCTGTTCATAGCATGACTATTCTCAGAAAGAAATGAAACTATTATCTGGAACTTAGAAAATCTTGTTGCATGTCCTATAGGATTTTATCAAAATGTGTGTTTTCATGTAGTATGACAAACTACCTCAAATTCCTGTTTGGGCTAAAATGTTACTTAAAACCAATTTGCGTGCACTGATTGGAATGTGTGTTAGCTGCCATGTCAAATTTCAACCCCATTAAAATTATAGGTGGTTGTTAATAATTAAAATAACCAGTAGAAATGCATTGGATTTGAAGGCTGAAAAAGCATTTTGTCTGCAAATCTCTTTGTGCTCCACTTTGAAATTATCTCCTGGTCTAAGTAAGAAAAAATAAAATCCATCCCTTTTCCCACCTTAAAAATTCAGAATAAAAATTATGCAAAATACATTTAAATCATGTTTAGACAAATTCACTTTGTAGTTCAGTGCAGGCTGCAGGCTAAATTACTAGAACTACATCAAACTAAATGCTATTGAATGAAAACTCATTACCTGATCTCAAAGCCTTTGCATTTACACAGTTTCAATTTGTGCAACTCAAATTGGAAAAATACATTATTGTAATTATGAAAAATGTTTTCATTTTTAAAGAATATTTTTTAAAAAACATATCCCTGGAGTCCAGTAACTCTTCAAATCTATGTAATGAAAATTGTTTCTCCTCCTCCATTTCACAGTGTATGGAAACTGTTAATAGTTTGAGGAACAGATTCTGTCCTTTTCTGCCCTACACAAATGTTTTCTTTATCTGTTTGACTTTTGTAAAACAATTTTTTTTATGAACCTGGGTATGCAGTTGTTAATGGATGTGGATCGCTGTTAATGCAATTAATAGATTGGGTGAAAACATAAGAAATATATCCAATGAAAATTACATTTTTTCCACCTCAACTACAAGGATTTTTTTTACTATCTACAAAGAGATTTTCTAAAATGTGGTGTTGTTGTTGTGGAGGTGGTTTTGGGGTTTTTTAGCTGCCTAAAAGCTCTCTGAATTTCTGTCTTGCTCTTCACCACAACCTCACCTGAGCACAGTGGTGAGCTTAAAGCCCAGCTGGGGGAGAGAACATCATCAAGATAATTGACCATGCTGAGATAACTGATTTCACTGCTGGAAAGACACCTTGGATAAATTGCTACCCAAATCCTTCTTCCACTCTTCAGCTCTTTCTTCATGTTGCTTTTTGTTTGTTTGTGAAGTAATGACTGAAAAGTATCTGGCACAAAACCACACTGATGGTAGGGAAGGCAGCTTGAATTGAGATAATGAGGAAAAAGTATCACATTTTCACACAGTTAGAAGTGTTTGTCACCAAAAATACATATAAAGAGAAGTGATCTCTCTCTCTGTATGCTCTGAGGAAATCGCCCATCTGACTCTTTTCAGGCAGGGCCTTCTATACTTTACCTTTAAAATTTGAGATAAATACTACATTAGTGTGCAAGTTGGCCAGGGTTTGTTGTCTGTTCCTCTTAGTGTGCATATTATGCTCTTTCTTAAATGCATCTTATTTTCTTCTGTTTATGTTTTAAAATTTCTATTCATACCAAAAGACAACCTTGTAAAGATGTCTTTCAAATTCTGGAAAAAACTCTTTCTGTTAGTGACATGTAATGAAAGTATTCACAGTGGTGCAAATGGTGATTGATCACTGTATGGTGAATAGCAATGAATTATCAAAAGAGATTAATTATGGGAACAAAGATCTCTCAGATGCCCCAAAAACTCTAGCTTGCTCTTGTTTGATAGTTCATGTTGAGTAGTCCAAAGGATAGAAAACTGACATGAATAAACAGTTAAATTTCTTACACAAATGTTGATGTATAAAAAAATGAGAATATTTGTTCTAATTATAGATACTTTGTCTGGGTTTTTTGCATGTCTTGCTGGAGCCAGACTTGTTTAGATTTAGGTGCAGCTGTTTAGACTTAGATAAAGCTGATGTAAACTAAACAAATTTATAGCAGGTGAAACTTTGCTGTTCTGCTGTGCATACCACGATATTTTTCTGTTAAAAATGCCTCTGTACTGCTGAGCACTACAGGGATTTAGAAGAATGAATTTTTCAGCTGTTGAGAGCTGAACAAAACAATTTTTTAAAAAAAAAGCAATTATGAAGGGAAGGTTCCTGATGTCAGATTTCATCACCTTTATTTTCATCTGTTCAAGAATTTTAAGATACCTGTCACTGCAGCTACCTCCCCAAAGGGAAATTTCACCTTGGAGGCTTTCTACCTGTAAAAAAGGCCCTGTGTCTTTTATATTTGGTTCTGGCAGCTTCTTCACAGTGCTGTAAAGGTGTTCCTTTCTGATCCCAAGTTGTCAGGGAGCAGAGCAGTGTCACAAGGAATTGTTCTGTTCATGGGCCAAGCTGCTGTTTTTGTTTAAGTCCATGGGAACTTTGCTACTTGGGAGAAGTCTTCTCTAAAGAGTGGGATGAGGAAAAGAAGGGAAAGGGAAATGCTTGAGCAATTGAAAGAGTTAGGTTGATACAGGTACAGCCCCACTGGCTGGCTTTGACATGTTTTTTTTTTTGTTCTGATTGAACTGTTGAAAGTTGGTTCTGATGAACTGTGAAGAAGGATAAGTAAAAGGAATTGCACATTCACTTGGTTGCTTCCCCTTCCATTACATTCTCTGTTACCCAGTATTTTTAGATTTTTTAAAAAGTGTTCAAAGTAAACCTGAGATCTTTTACTTTACCCTTTGGGGAAAAGCTATTTGTTTTTAACAGGATTCAATATTTCTTATAATTTATTACTAATTTCTTTCAGTGAGTGTAACATTCCAAAGTAGCAATAGAGAAACCATTTTAGAAGATGTTGGAACTACTAAGATCACACCAGAGGAAGGGAGTAAATGGCTGTTAGCCTTTTGTCCTCCTATCCAGAGAGTTACCATGACTGTACTGCATGTCATGAACACAAATATAATTGTTTTCTGTTAAAAAAGATTTCTTTTCTTCACAGCATTGTGGTCTAAACTAATTTTTTAATGAAAATTATTTTGAATGCTGCTCAGCTCTGTTTTTCAAAGATCCAAACTATGCACCTTGGACATGTTTTCTCTATTGCCATAGGTCTCAATAAATAAAATGTTTTAGGTACATGGGAGAGTTTCTGAGGTGTTTGACTAGAAAGACTCAGGGTTTGCTCCAAAACTGACTAGAATGTGGTGGGTAGTTTTTTTAATTTATATTTATTCTTTTTTCTTTATCAGTAGAAAGCAGAAAAGTGCAAAGTTTCTCAAAAGCCTAGATTTTCTTTCCATTGTTCCATGACAGCAAACTCTTGCTTTACCCAAAGTGGCTGAACTTGGGTTCAATATTTGGCATATTTTAGCTCCAGGATTGTCTCTCAGTTTGTAATGGGAGTTGAACAACCAATGTGTTTTTATAATATTCTGGCGTGGCTGTATCCAATAATAAGGCTTAAATTTCAGCTTCAATAGGAATTTCTAAAATATTTTTGAAATATAATTATTCTATTTTGATGCAGTGCTAAACCACCATAAATTCTTTGGACACTGGAAAAAATATTAGTTTTATTACTTCTCCACTGATTTTGAAGTAGGGTTTGCATTTACAATGAAGTCCTGCTACCTAAAATACTGATTTTAGAAAGTGTATATATTAAAATGCTAATTTCCTAATTAACATTTTTATATATTGGAACTGTGCTCCACAAGAGCTCTCATTTTTCTAAATAACAGAAAGCCTCTGCTTGCTACCATGTGAATTAGTTCACAATAAATAGTGCTGGAGCTGGTAAGAATTGTGTGCTCTGTTAAATTGTTCTTATTCTGTCTCTCAGCAAGTGAGGGATGGGCTTCAGGCCAGTTTCTAGGCCAAATCCCACCACCTTGGTTGATGAGATTCTAAAAACCATCACTAACAAGTTTCTCATGCGTTTTCTGAGATTCTTCATCAATTCAGTAGAGGGATTTTAACAGTTCAATCCAGATCTGAGGTATTCATTATTATATGTAGCATTTACAAGGGGCAAGAAGGAATTTCCTTATGAGGAATTGAGATGTGAGGTATTAGTTAAGGTCTGAGATTACAGGATTAAGGGGAAGGAAAGATTGAGTTATGGAAAACACAGTCACTTGTAAAGCAAAAATCTTCTTAGTTTCAGTGGCTAAAACAGGATAACATTATAACACCATTTCATGTAGACTGAGGATGTTGGGTGTTTTTTTGTTTTGAAGAGTTTCAAAGTATTTGTTACAGGTGAGATTTCCAGGTTCATCTGTTCAAATCTCTGCATTCCCCTTTTGGTAATCCAGATATCTCAACATCTGCCTTCCAAGGATGTGCATCTGCCCTGTACTCAGCAATGTGGCACACTACAAAAGCCTTTGAAATTCAAAATGAAAAGTCTCTGTATAGTGTAACCTGCTATTTGCTGGGAAATGCACATGTGAGCAGTTTTTTGTGATTGTTCATGAAGCTTTCAGGCAGATATCCCCTCAGGAGCTGTGAATTTTGGTAGAGTGTGTGATGATATTGTTTATTCAGGTTACATATCAGCATTCTTTAGGCACCTGGGACTATGTATAATTGGTTCTGTAAATTCATTTCACTTCTCAGTAAATTTATTTCACTTGCTGTGTGGAAATGGTTCTCCTTAATGTATGGCCACATCTCACTGTGGACCAAAGCAGTTGTCCAATGCCAGTTTCCTGTGGTTCACAAAATTTTACCTTTGCCATTGCAGGCATGGCAAGTCAGCTGGAAATTCAGAGTGCCAGGAGGGAAGTCCAGACTTATTTTGAAGAGGAAGGTTCTGCTGTGAAAAGTCCTGTGCATCTCTCAGTGGTTTCACCTTGCACTCAGGTTTGAACATACCCAACTTTATCTTTTCACGTGTTATAAGAAAATATTCTAACGGTCAGGAGTGATTCCTCATCTTTTATAAAGGTTGATGCTACCAAGTTACTTGTCACCTGTCTTGTGACCAGCTCTTTTTCTTTTGAAGGAATAAGTTTGGGGTTTTCCTTAAAAGCAGTTTAAACTACTCAGAGTTTTTGACCTCTGGAAAGAAAATTCACAACTCACAGTCTGTTTACGAAGGACCTCTCATCCTGCATAGTAACCCACAAGGAAAAAAAAAAGTTGACAGGTTTCTCTAGATTCAGAAAGTGTCAGTTTTAACTTTGAGCATTGTATTTTGAGTAAAGCTAAATATGGCACCAACTGGCATGATTATCACGAGGTAACTGGACCCAAGGGATTAGAAACATTTGGCTGCATGTACCTGTAGGAACCCAGGATGTAAATTATAATAATTACTTCACAATAAAAGTCTGCAGAGCTGCACCTTATTTCCCAAGTAGCTTGAGGTTAGCAAAATGCTTTTGGATACTTTCAGCAGTTTAATTTCCTTCATACCCTAAGGTTGCTTCTATTAACATCAGTCTGATGAAGGTGTGAAATGAACAAATGCAAATATAACTGAATTTGGTTCTAAAGATTCAGTGCTCATTTGTAAAGAAAATGTTTATGCCCAGTATTATTTAAATACTTCTAATTTTTTCAAAATCAATTCTGCAGATGCCTTCTGCAATCATTCAGTTGTTATCATCTGTAAAGTCACATTTCACTGAGAATTTTAAGCAAGCCAAAGAATTTTGATACATTGTGGTCAGAAGATGAAGAGGATAGGAGGGATCTACAAGATGGCTTTAAACACTTCAACCTTTTTGCTGAGCTTTCCATATCTTGGATATTTTACTGTGGTTGATATTCCTCTGCTTGTCATACCAACATAGCCTGCAGTGCTGACAGTGACACTTTCTGTGCTAGAAACTCCTCACATCACTCAGACTGCCAAATGCGTGGTAGCCTGACAAGAGAAAGGGAAAAACCTCCAGGGTCTTAAAAAATGAGAAGGATGGCTCATAGCTGATGTGGTGGAGCAGGCAGTTCTAGCACTGCTCACATGATCCAGCAGAAGAAAATAGCACATGAAAAGTTCACATATGTTCTCTTCCATATATCAGACCTTGCACAGTAGTGAGATAAGGTGCAAGTGTCTTTAACCTGTGTTCAGCTCATAATTGGTAAGGACTCTGTGTATGTTCTCTGCATCTTTGGGGCCTGAAATTTTCATTTATTTTCTGTTAACAAGCAAACTTTTAACTCTTTGGTTACCCTGAGCCAAAATGAAGGGGCTGCTGTCTCATGGTGTATGAATTTGTTAGCTGCACCTTAGAGCTGCCTTGCCTTTTACCCCATGTGTCCCAAGATTAGTTTATGTGCAAGTCCCAAGCTTTTTTTATCTGCAAGTGGTTTAGGTTTTTCCTGTGATTATCAATTGAAGTATTTCACTTGTAAAGTCGCTGCAAAGTTAGATGCCTGCATTCAAACTTCCCTTAGATTTAAGGCTTTAGTGGAGCAAATTATGCTGCTGCTGATGGGGAGGGGAGAATGGAGGAGGGAAGTAGGGGGAGAAAACCTCCAAACCTTTGATCATGGTGTTTTCTCTTCCTTTTGGGACTTAAGAACAGCTTCATCCAGTTAACCTCCTTCACAGGGTGCTGTTCAGCTCAGTAGGTGATGGCACAGTTCTGCAGTAGTAGCTGTGAGTGAAGGTACTTCTCTACCTTCATCTTTTCTCAGGAATTAAATACTTCTCTGGCTGCACTTCTTTATGACTAAAGAAGTAGCTGAACCTAATTTTTAAACAGATCTGAAAAGTAAAACTTTTTTTTTTTCTGCCCAGGTATAAAGCCTGTGAATATGCAGGAATTGGAGATAAGTTTTCTTTCCTACTTTGTAAAAATGTAGGTTGAATTTCACTTACTCTAAGACTTACCTATGTGTAAGAGTACAACTGAACAGTGTTTGCCAGTGCAGTGCTGGCCAAAGTTTGCACAGTCATTAATTATTTCCACCACAGAAATATATCATGCTATTAGAACAAAAGCTGGCTCTTTGTAACTCCAGGAAATCAAACATCAGCCACCCAAAAGTAATAGCCTGTCATTACATTCCTGTTTATCAGAGAACAAAATTTTGCTCTTGCTGACTTGAGAAAGATCCCTGGAGTAAGTGCTTCCATAACATACATAAATCATGTTCTCCATCAAGTAACCTAATGATATTTTGGGGGTGGCATCATTAGCTTTCCACACAGTATTTTGCCTGACAAGGGATGAAAACTCGGTTCTAATTATCCAGGAACTGAATATCAGGGACAGATAAGATTGAATTAAATGTTTTATTCTCTTTTCAGGAAAAACAAGCAAACGAAACAAAACAAAAGCAACACCTTTCTGGGGTCTGATTTTTAGTCTCAAGGACCACGCTCTTGAAATTAAAAAATTTCATTTTTTGCTTGTCATTGTTTATTCCTATAGATAGGGTGGATAAAATACTTGGGTATTGTCATTGTGGTAGATTACTGATTTGTCTCAATGCTTCTTGACAGACTGTTCAGGATGTTGATCAAAATCTAATTGATTTTGTGTTTACGCAATTTGTTTCCCCAAAAACACTTCTTGTCTCTTGTCTAGGTGGGTTTGCAGTGTCTTTCCTTCAAGAAATCCAAGACACGTTCTTTCCATATATTACTTTATTAAATCAAAACACAAAAATTTAAATGCTTTTAAAACAACTAGAACTACTAATCTGTATAAAGTGTATTAATCACATTTACAGTAACCAATTGGTATATAAGCACTACTAGGAGAGAACATAAACTAAATTTTGGATGTCACAGAATGTGGTACTGTAATTTGTGCCACAAAATTATGGTTGCCAGTCTTGCTATTTTGTCTCTGGCAAAAGGGACCAGTTCAATGTCCCTTGATCACTTGGAGCTGCCCCATTCTGTTGGGGAGGGAATATTTTCCTTGTGGGAAGGATGACTGTGACTTCTGTATCCTTTAATTCTGATCTCCACAGACAGGAGATTCCAGCTGGAATTCCATGTCCTCTGAAAACAAGGACCAAAATGTTCATCTTAAGGAAGAAAATTCTGAACAAGTGCATGTCACTGTTTTCTGACACCACTCTGTATAGGCAGACTGACTTCCTCACATGGAGAAAGTGGGGCTCAGGAAAGATGGAAAGTTTGGGCTGATAGGAATTTTGTGTCTGAATTGTTCATCTCTAAAGTTAATGAATTTGTTTGTCATTTATAGTCTTCCAAGTTGACCCTGATGTTTCCATTGCTGAAGCATATTTCTGCTTAACCATAGTTCCTTTGTGAATTTTTAACCCATCCTTTTAATGCCTTGAAGTGCCCCCCATGCTTTCCTTGTAGGGTTTGCACAAACTGAGCATCCTTATTCTCTCAAGTAGATTTTGGATTGAAGTCCTGCTAAAAGCGCACGAGGCCCCTGCATTGTCATGATAAATCTTTGTGTCCTGTCCATAAACCACAGAGTTCAGGCAGCAGAGTCAATAATCACAATATCGTGAATCATTTTCTACAGTGGGCCTGACTGGGATGATTTGAGGATGTGGGTAACTGTTTGTACACAGGCAATGGTAGCACATTGCTGTGTTTCTGCATGTACCTCAAAACCAACCAGTTTTAGAGAATTTTACAGAACCAGAACCCTCCTAACACTCTATTAGCCCCTAATGACAGCCATTCATGCTTTGTTACCCTCTGCTCTGCCAGCTCTCAGTCTTCTGTTATAAAATTAATGAAATTGCTGACATTTAAATGTCTTCTCATCCATACTCCAGATAATTACCTGTATATTCTTTAATGATTTCCCCACACACTTCATGCAATTCAAGACATAAGCAATTTGTCTTTCTTCTATAACATTTTGAGGAAGCATACATCTTAGGGCTATTTATGTCAAAACATTATTGTCCCCTCTAATTTGGAAAGATTCCTAATTTCTTTAAAATATCAGGGACTAATTTAACTATTTAAAAAACCCAAATGGCTTAAATTTGCCCAAGTTTTCTTTTGAATGCTGATTTTCCTTGAAGCTGCTCATCTATATCAACATACTGCATATCTTTTCAAGCCTAGAAGGAAAATTTTTGATGCTTTTTGAGAGAAAGTAATTTGAGGGATTTTTAGATACATTCACTTCGATTCTAGTATTAAATAGAAGGTGTTTAGCTGTTTTGAGGACTGCAGCTTCAGCTGTGAATGACTGTTCTGCCAGAGGGACATTTTCATACATTTCATGTATGAAGAACATTTTCATACATTTCTTGTATGTGGCTGTCTGAGCCTTCTGGACTGATACTGCCTTGGTATCATTTTATAATTTTCTCCATTGAGTATCCAGGTTTCATTCATTGCATAGCTTGTCCTATTTGTGCTTTTTGTCTTGGTTGTTACTTGCCCTCCTCTCCTGCCATGCAACAGTGGCCATGCTGAAGCAATTCTCATCAAAGATGACCGCGTGGTTAAACTGTGCCCAAAGTTAGGACCAGGTTAGGATCAGGTCTGACTCCCTGTGGTGCTGTTTGTCTTTAATGCCTGATAGGCACTGTAGTACTTGGTAATATCATTTCTGTGATAACACCATTTGCTTTTCATTTCTTCTAGAGAGATGGAAGATACGGTATCTAAGAGCCATTAGGTCAGAGATTCATTATTTCGTAGCATTTCTACTTTTGATGGACCATTGTGACTAGGCAGGAAGCCAAGTCAATCACTTTTTTTTTTCTTTCATTACAGAATCATTCATTTGCTACAGCTTAAGGCTAATGGGTGATACTCACAATTTTTAGAATTTTTTTTTCTGGTGAATGCTGTGCAGTAAATTTTGTTCCAGTACTGCAAATAGAAGCCACATGTTCTTATTTTACAATTTTTGCTGCATTTTCAAGTCTTATAAATGGAACCTATTGCACATGGTTATACATTTTTTTTTTCATTTCAAGTTTAAATCTCTTTTAACCTGTGTCAATTCTATTAAAATTCAGAACAGGACAAGTGGCAACCAGGTTGTGATATTTAGTAGGGAGAACTGTCTGTTTTCCATCATAAATCAATAGCTAACAGCTATTCATTTCACACAGTCCATCAAAGAGCCCCTGCATGACTGTAATGTTTTTCCCTGTGAATTTTAAGGAGTGAACTGAACATTTTACATTCAAAATACCTTTGCCAGTCCCAGCTTCCTTATACAAAACAAGTTTTAGTGTCATCCTGTGATTTGTTACCTGTGTTTGAGTGTCAGCTGACAAACCTCTGAAGCTGGTCAGTTTTCTCACTCCTTCAGATGGAAAAGGAGATGTTGAAGGGATTTATGTTCAGATATTGGCAGAAATGACAGCAAACCCAGGATATTGGCCCATGTAGTGAATTCTTCTAGTGCTTCTGAAGTGCTTTGGAGTTATAAATGTTCTCCAGGTGTGTTGGAGCAGGTGTCAAACAGCAGCTGTTCTATACCAAGGGGCTGCTTTGCACAAGGACGGGCTGGAAGGATGGGCCAAGGTCAGCTGTGCCAGGTTCAGCAAGGCCCAGGGCCAGGTCCTGCCCCTGAGCCACTACAGCCCCACGGCTTGGTCCCTTCTCCCAGATTTCTGACAGGGAAGTGCTGGGGTGCCCATCCTGGAGGGGTTTGGATGGAAGAGGTGCAGCTGTGGCACTGAGGGCCGTGGTTTGGTGGTGAACAGGGCAGTGCTGGGACAATGATTGGCCTCAATGATCTTAAAGTTCTTTTCTGACTCAGTTGTTCCTGTGTTTCTGTGATAGTCTGAGTGAGTACCACACTAGAGACAGCAGCACAGCTTTCACTCAGTGAACTGCAGAGTCAACATTACAGGATTCCACATCAAAATCTTCCCATTAATTTGGGAACCAGCAGGCCCACAGAATGCTGTGCAGCTGGAGCTGCAGCATTTCCTAGCCTGGAGATGTAATGAGCCATTAGCATCCTACACTGACTGGAAATTGTCTTCATACTTCAAAAGGAAAATGGAGATGAAAAAGCACAGAGATGAAACACAAATTTTCCCTATTCCTCAGTTGTTGAAAATACAAAAGGTCACAATTGAAAGCTAAACTTAGGTTGATTCCTGGTGAAGAAAGGCTGTTTCATCTCTTCTGTCTTAGAGAAGCTTAGATATTTAGGAAAACATTGTGGTACCATCTGCAGCACCAAGTGGGTGAGTGGCAAGCTGTTAAGAAGGATGTGGATTTCTGTTTTGATGTATGTACATGACTGTTGAAATTCAGAGAGCCATGCCAAAAGTATTTTGATATAAACATAATGTATTTTTCAAACATTAAATCCTCACTTATTTCAAAAACAAATTTCCTAGTCATTTGTATAATGAGCTTTATTTCTGAGTTTAAATATAAACCTTTAAACAGAGTTTCCTGTTACTTTACAGGTTTTAGGAACATTTGCTGTCCTAAATGAGTACCTTATGTCAGAAGTTTCCACAGACACATCACTCTGAGGTAACTTTTTATTCTGTGAAAGTAGATGTCAGTCAGATATAACTGGGAGACTGCATCAAAGTTCAAAGGCAGGAATCCTCACTTTTCCAGATTAAATCAATCTGGCATTCCAGGCTTTGTTCTGTTCTGTTCATTACAGTTTTTGGAGACCACGTGACAAGAAAGTTTAAGTCCGTGTTCTAAACACATCTGGTTATTTATTGAGACTTAAATATTTAATTTTGTCTTTATCTTGCTTAATTGTTGTATGTGTATGGCTCTGACTTGGGTATTTCATGGATATGCAGATGAGGATTTCTGAGACATCATGTGATAAGAACTTACCCTTGGAAAGAGGATATCTGCAAGGAAATGGAATTTTTGAGTGGTCTCATTATCCTTCGGATTTTTCCTTACACAGGCCTGTGGGAATATGCACTCTAGCAAATGTTAATGATTACATTTACATTTACAAATGATTACCTATTTTTTTTTCATAACCCTATGGCTACATAATAAATGCAAAATGTTGCTGTCCCCTTAGAACAAAAAATCCAGTTTACCTCTCTGTAGTTTGCGGGAAACCATTTCACATTTTGGAAGTGAGATGTTAAGAGGAGTTTTCCTACAACACCTGAGCCTTTGGCTGCTGCTTCTCTGAGGTTTTGACATCCACAGTGTGGAAGTTCTCAGGCCTAACTGCATAACACTGTCCTTAGGTCAGTCCCTGGTTGCTGTTAGGGGCAAAAGGTTTTAATGCTGAATTTCAGATCCCCAGAGCTTCCAATTTTAGGGGGATTTACTCCCCTCTCATAGCAGCCAGTAATGCTTTTTAGACACATCTTCTGTAGCCCCCCCCAAGTGATGATCAGAAATGTGTTTATACTTAAATATTTTATTCTTTGATGAGTATATGAAGCATGGCAAAGCCTGACCCTTCACCTCTAGTCAGTTAGAAAAAAACAATATTCTTACAAAACAAGCTAAAATACCAGAAGGATGACATTTGGGAGCTGTGTAATTAACTGCTTCTTGCTCATCCTGGTAAAGCAGTGTATGGATTTGCTTTTAGCATGTTGTTCTCAGAATTACTTCTAGTGTTAGCCTGAGTTATAAAATTATCTCATTCAGGAAACAGTTGGGTGAGATGAGCTTAGGTGAAATCTGCTGCAGAGATCCTAAAGCCTTCAGCAGGCTTACAAGTGTAGAGGCTTGCAGGGTTGATGCTTTATCATCTGCAGAGCACAAAGACTGAACATGAACCCTGCTCCAGGTGACCCTGTGTGAGCAGGGGGTTCTTCCTGCCTCCACCATTCTCCAATTCTGTGTCCTCTGATTGTTTTGAGCTTTCTTTTCTTGCCTTTTAAAAAAATAATAATTCTGTGTAGAGAACAGGCAGTACCAGCCTTGGTTAGCTACATTTCTTTATTACTTTTCTTCTGAGTTCTGCCTGGGTTCTGAGGATGACTTTCCCAAACCGTGTCCAGCCCCAGCATTGGCTTAAGTCCTTAGAGGTGACAAATGCTAAAGGAAAGTTGCTGCTTTTGTTCTGTGTCCTTTGTGCTATGCAGAAAAACCTGATTTCCTGCAGGGGTATTTAAGCTGTGCTGCTGGGAGTGTCTGGCTGGAGAGCCTCATACGCTCCCTTGGAAAGTGATGGATTAACTGGGGAGTGGTTAAAGAGCTCTGAAATGGCAAATGCTGTCATTTTACAGACCCTATCCTTTAACAACTGTAGGCCCTGTGAGGGAGGGCAAAAAGCTTCTTTAAAACTGAAGTTACTGAGGCCTGAGGAAATTGTGCTTCACCTCTTAGCAGCAAAGTACAAAATCCCAGAGTATCCCAAACAAAGCATTTACAGGCAAATTAGGAGCCTGCAGAATTTGAGTGTAAGTGCATGATGCCATAAATACTAAGTGCTATCACTTAACTCAGCTATTAGGTCTAATTAACTTGAGGTAGGCTATTTGGTAATAATAACTTAATGGTATATTCCTCGGAACTGGAACATGACAACATTACACTTTTATCTGTTGATAAAAGTGACAGAATTATGTTCAATTACCTGTGGGGAGATACAATTGCTATTAAATCCTGCTATCTGTGCAATGCAAACTCACATGTGTCCTTAGAAATAAATTGCTTCGCCAATAGCAGCCCCTCTTACAGCAAGGCTGCTGTGTGTGCTGATGGGCTGGAGCTCTGCCTTGCTTTGTTTTGAACAGAACAGATGTGCTGCTTCAT
>NW_005054357.1:2573681-2610273 GCF_000277835.1 Geospiza fortis | reverse complement strand
CCTGATTTCCACGCTCCTCCAATTTCGAGTGGACTGCAGCAAAGTCCTCCCATTTTCCAAGCTAGATGAGATCAAGTCCATAGCAAGTATTTGAAGAGAAAGCATTCTTAGAAAATGCTGTGTTCAGACTGTGGGTTTGGTTGTGTTGGATGCAGTGACACAGGCAGAATTTACACTGCCTGCTACTAATAAAGTTACAAAATAAATTTGGCAAAATGCAAAGATTTAAGTGTCTTCCAAATTGTGAGCCTGCATGTAGTTTACCTTCTCAGTGATAACAGCTTTATTGTACACAGCAGAAACTGCAATGGAAATCACATCTCACAAAATTATTGCCGACTGAGACCTAAATTTAGAAATCCATGCAGTTTTCCTGTTAATCAACTGTGCTTGATAAAATGGACAGTAGTAAATTAAAATTACATATTAGTGAAGTTGCAGTTATCAATTGCTGTATAAAGATAGCACTGGTAAAAATCAATTTTTTGCCATCTTTAATTAGCCTTGTTCTATATTATAAATGTAATTAAAATGCCATTAGTGGCATATTTCTAAAGAAATCAATTCTATTCATAAAATATTTCTTACAGCAAAAAACAAAACAAAACCCCAAGCTATAACAACAAACCAAAAAATAACTGCATGAGGTGGATTTTAGGAAGCTATGCTTTAAGATAGAATCATATTGCTCCCATCTTTATTATTTTTGCTCTTAGTTTAGAAATGTCAGAAGGCCATCAGACCTGTCTGAATGCCTAATCAAAGTAGAGCTGAATTTCTACATTAAAAACAAGATGCAAACAGATTTTCATGCTATCCTTTATCTTTCTTTCTGAGTTCTTGCTCAATTAGAGTTTTATTGGCTAGCTGGACCTAATCTTTCAGGCTTTTAATGTAGGATTTTTTATTTTTTTATTGGGAGGATTTCATACCTCGAAAAGCAGACTCTAATCAGCTGATCTGAATTACAGCCACCTATGCATGTGGAATTCCAACAATGCTACTGGAACTGCTCAGAGAAAGGCTGCTCATGGGGCAGCTGGGAACACCAGCCCGTGTTTTGTGGGGAGATGAAAAATATCACTTTGTCAGTATTGCTTAGCATGTAAAACACGTCATGCAAACCCCAGTGCTCCGGGGAAGAGCATACATTCTACTTTTATATTCCCATTATGCCAGGAGCTTTGTGAACTCATAAGCAAAAATACTATTTTCTATGTTCTTTGAATGTAAAACAGGCAACGGGCTTGGAAAAAAGCATCTCCAGAGTTGTGTGACCTATTAAGGTTGGGTGTTTAATTAATGAAAGAATTTGTGAAAGGCAAAAGAATCCTCCGTTCCTGTTAAGGCTGGGGGTCTTTATTAGGACCTGGCATGTCTGAGATTTCTTTTGCATTCAGAACTGGTGATTTAGTTAGTTTTCCCTAACTGAATCTATTCCAGATCTGTGATGCTGTATTCAGAAATAAAACCTCATTGGTGAAAAATAAGGTGATATTTTCACAGTCAGATCACTGAGAACTGATTAGCAGGAGAGAGAAAATGAATCCAGAAAGTAGCATTTCCCACCTCTTTCATCTTCTGAATGTATAAAAATACAGATTAAAAAGATGCATATCTGTGGAAATACATATAAAGGAGTTTATTATCCACAGATATACTCAGGCCTGATTTACAGTTTGTTGAAAATGATGAGAATTTTTTTTCAATTATCTGTAGATCATTGCTAGGAGATTTATTGTTCTGCATCCAGATTTATGGTCTTTGGGTTTTCTATCACCATTTTAAAACATTCTTTAGATAAAGATATGAAAATTAAGGTTCTCATTGTTTAATAGGAATCAATTTCCTTTTACATGGATCTCATGTTTTTTCAACCTTAAATTTTGTGGCACAGCATGAATAATTCTCAGTGGATTGTGAAGGATCCAAAGAAACTGCACTTGTTTTATTTCATGTAAGGTTCTGTAACAGTCTGCAAGTGCACAACTGGACATTTATGTGGGTCTAAAACCCCAATATTCATTAACAGGCAATGTAAAGTATGTTTGCACTCCAGAATGAAAATAGCAATTTCTACTTTATGTTACTCCCTTATCAAAAAATTTTTAGTATCACCATCAATATTTCTTTTCTATTTGACCAGTTTCTTTCTGGAGCTGTTTGGGGTGTTGGTTTGGTTGGTTGTTTGGGTTTTTGTTTGGTTGGGTTGGTGGTTTTGGTTTGTTTTTTTCCCCCTCAGGGCTTTTTGTGTTTTGGGTGGGTTTTTTGTTGGTTGTTTGTTTGTTTTTAAAGCAATCTAAAGATGCATTTGTGATTGTGTGGAGCCGGTACTTTCATCTCAGGGTTGTCAGATGTGACAATTAATCAGTGTTTGGGTGCTGAGGGACACAGCACTTGTGGAATTGCCACACTATATTTTGGTGTTAGGCTCCCTAAATATGATTTGAAGGCAGTCAGTGATCACCTCCCTGCAGCAAGGGGCTGTCAGTGCTTGGGGTGGCCCATCAGGAGCACACAGCAGGTTTGATGCCACCACTTTAAACTCTGGTCTCCGCTCAGCAGATCCCTTCCCACACTGGTGTAGTTCTGTGGGTGTTAGTGGGGGTTAGGAACCTGTCCCTTGAATCATGGACAGAGTCATTACTGACAAACATCCAACACTAATACCCATATTTTAAAAATGGGCCTCACAGTTCCTTTTGTGGTCAAAGATTTTGGGTTTTGGTTTAATATTTCAGGACAGGCAAATTTTCACTCCTTGTCCTGTATTTATTTTAGTTTCTTCTAAGTGTGCTATGTCTTAATAACAAATGAATTTCAGCAATGCCCTGTGTAAAACCAACTGGTGGCAGTGCTGGAGCTTGGTCTGAGGCAAGGGCAGTTGTGGATGGGACTCCTTTCTCCAGCTTTCAGCCATTCCCTGTTTCCAGCTCTCTCCCTTTGGAATGGTGGTGCTCAGGTTTTTCAGTCCCTCCCTGGCAGAGCTGCTCACGCTGGGGGGAGTGGGGTGCTCTCCTCTGCTGCAGCTTTGCTGCTCAGGCGAGAGGATGAAGTGCCTGTCCTGGAGGCAGCACTGCCTGTGAAACACTCCCTGCTCGGTGGGGCGGCTGGGATCCCCACCAGGGGTGCCAGTGCTGCACCTGTGCCTTCGCCTCCCTGCGCTTTCAGTTCAGCTCCTCTCCTCACTCTGCTTCCTCTGAAACTTGCATGGGGAGCTTTATGACAGTGACTTATCTTGTGCAAACCCTTGGCTCTCATGTTCCAAGCAGTACTGTGCCCTTGCTGCTTTGTCCTCTGGGATATTTATAATGCAAACAAAGTCCCTGTCTGGAAACAAAGGGGGTTCTTGCCTTGGAAGCTCAGACCATGAACTGTTGACAGGATTCTTTCAC
The DNA here is from genome assembly GCF_000277835.1 of Geospiza fortis. NCBI lineage: Eukaryota > Metazoa > Chordata > Aves > Passeriformes > Thraupidae > Geospiza > Geospiza fortis. The sequence continues at coordinate 2,606,878 of NW_005054357.1, read as the reverse complement.
TTTGTTTTATGTCTGTTCACATTGTCTCTGCTGCTGGTCATGAATGATGCTACATGGCTACATGTTCACCCCACCTTCAGTGCAGAGAGAAAGAAAATCTAAGCCTAACTCAGATACTCCTGTGTACCAAAGTATTACTAAATAACAAAGTCATCATGCTGCTGTAATTTATCCTCCGTGCTTCCCAGGGCTGGTAGGCCCTTCTCGGCATTACACACTTCTAAGTTCATTTTTAAAAGCTCTCTCTGTTCTAATGCACAGAAGTACTTCAGTCTCTTGCTTGCTGGGATTTGAAAAGGATTACAGGCTCTGAAGCTCTTCTCTGTTTAGATGCTGCAGTCTCAGTGATGCCTTTGACTGTAGATGTAAGTTGCTACTTTATGGTGTTTCCTTCTCAGCTGCTTTTTTTCCTGTGGATGTTTTTTCAGGGTACTGTTTCCATGCATCTGTCTTTTAAAACAAAATCACACAGTTAATTACCAGAGCACCCAGTCCACCATGTCAGCTAAAGGATCACAAAGCAATGGCATATTTCCCCTTGACTGTCTCATTGATGGTTTCCAATACTGCATGATATAATTACAGAAATAATAACTAAATACTGCATGATCCAATATGGGGAAAAAATCCTTATGTTATAAAACTTCTCATGGAAGGATCCTCAAATATTATTTGCATCTCAGAAGAGTTAAGATGGCACAGCTGGGACAGAGCTGACCTACCTCAGTCAGGAAGAATAAAATTCTTTCCCTTCCATAGTTTCTAATTATATATGATGTTTGAATCAATTGCAGGGAAACATAACTAGGGATGTGACTAGTTTGCAGGTTTCACGTTAACTATGTCCAATGTACATTAGGAGAAAAAAATGTAAAAAATAGACTTTATAGAACACAGTTTTACATAATGCAGTAGCCATCATGAATTTTTTTGTGGAAGTGGTGATCAGGAAAGGAAGCAGCAAAATCATCTCCACTGCTATAAACAATTAACACTGTGCCCTCATGATGTGCTAAGTATATCACACAGCTTTTAGCTGTGGAGAGTCTTTTTATACTAATGAGCTGGTTTGACAGAAAGTTTTGGGGCTTGATTTCAAAGTGAAAAGAGAGAGTGCAAAAAATTTCTAAAGTGCTGCTCTTGCAAGTATCTGGTATAAGAGGAAATAGGGAGAGTATTTAATGTGCTGTGATGTTAGGCAGTGGTTAGTGTTCAAAAAGTACTTCTAAGAGGCTGCTTCAACTTTTGCATTTGTTTTCCAAATCTTTCTGACATTTTTCAAGTTCTTGTTTGATAATAGAAGTGAGCAATGGCTTCTCTGCTGTTTTGGCTCAGCAAAGACAGTTCAACTGGGAAAAGAGGGAGCTGGAGTCTCCTTCAGCCTGTAAGAATCAAAGGCTTTCCAGTGTGAGGTGTACTTCTAAAGTTCTGGTCAAGGCCATTATCTTTGATATGATTTAACCTGGATATTCTTCAGTTTTGTAGGCACTTGTAAAATAATTAGAATGATTACAATGATAACTCATGAGCATAGCCTGCTTGAAGCCAAATTGTTCTGTAAGGCACAGGTAAGGTCTCTGCTTGCTGAATGAGGAGTACTGCATGTAAAAGGGGCACCTACAGTATTCAACTTTGATTTTTAAACTTGCAAAAAAAAGAATTTTTATGATAGCAGCTGGTTTTAGCTATTTTTTTAAGTCACTAGTTAGGTAAAGTCCCATGACTCTTCAACAAAGTGGTAGAAAATATTTTTCTCTATAACTGCATATTTGTAGGAAGTGGGAGACAAAAATCCTAAAAGATACAGGAAGTGTCTTTCTGTTGGAACTCGCCTTGAATAGTCAGCAATTAATAATGCTGCATCATTCAGACATAACCTTTCCACATCCTGTCTGGACATGCTCTCCAATTTTAGAACACATTACTCATTATATGTAGTAGGTCAGAGGATAATGTTACACTCTAAATCAGCTTCTTCTCTAATCTTTCTAAACCTTTAATGTCTTCTTTCACACAGAAATGCAGTTGTCAGCCCTTCAGTGTCACAATTTGCAGCAACAGGATGAGCAGTAAGTATATTTTCATCCTTTTTGCTTGTAATCATGAAAGCAGAAACACCTGTTACCATTCTTTTTCCAATCCAAATGGGTTATTATAGCCAGAGAGAAGTGAGGGGTGTATGCTGGGGCCTCATTAGAACTGCTTCCAACAACTGCACATTCCTTAGCATCAGCTTCTTAAGGACAGACTGTCATTAGCAGCTTTCATCTGTGGATCTTTAAGAGGTTTAATTACTTAGTAATAGTTGTGCATTAAATTAATTAGTTAACCCATATTAGATACCTTTGTGAAAGACCCAAAACATTTTAAATCTTAGATATGGAGAAACACTGTCACAGAGATTACCATTATCTCACAAGGCATGTGTGATAAACTGGGACTGGGGCACTGAGATGACTGACCTGATTTTCATGGATGTTGCTTATGTGAAATCTAAATTGGCTGTCTGATTCAATGGCTTGGGGAAGGCTGCTCTAAATGATTTGCCCACAGCTGCTCAATGACCCTGATCATTTAACTCTCAGTCCTTGCTTTAATGATACTGCATGCTTTGCTCTAATGGGAAAAAAATACATTTTTCATTGCCATTAAGACATTTCTGTCACATAGAAAAGAAGCCAGCAGGTCTCTTCACAGAAGAGAATCCAGCAATATTTGGATAGAAAATTCAGTGTGCCATGTTTCATTGGTGAAAATTAATAGAAATAGGGAGTGAATATAGTGTAAATTTTAAAAATTATGACTTTTAAACACCAGAAAACACATTGTTGGACAAGAATGAGCCAAGTGAGAGGAAAAGGAACTGCTTTTCCAGTCTTTCTCAGTTAAAATAGAAGTGAATTTGGCAGAAGTTCTTCCAGTAAAATCTGCTTTAGCATAAAAGCACTGGCACTGAAGCTAATGAAAAAAACCCTCACATTTTTACCAGAGCTAATGAAAAACCCTTTTACTTAAGTAAGTATGCTCTTATATTATCTGCAGTTTTTGCACAGTGTTTTTGCACTACTTTATCTGTGGTTTTTCCACTTAATTTTTTCTTTTTTTTTCTGTAAAACAAGGGCAGACAAAAGGCTGCACCTGTAAGATCTTGAGTATGTAGTAGATGACACAGGGAAGCGTGGCTGATACTGGTGGCAGTATCAACCCAGGGCAGCCCACTCTCTTAATTATTGGGCCTGGCTTGCAGGAGAAATTCTCTTACCATGTCTTGTGAGAGGCCTTTTCAGCAATAGATAATGAATTAACTACAGGGAGGTTAACAAAACAGTACACATCAGCACATAAATCTCTTCCATTAAGCTCTAACTGCATGAATTGCCCCCCTCTCTTTTTCTTTTAGAGATAAGAATAGATTCATTAAAGTAGTTCTAAATATTTTATCACCTTTAATGTACTCGTGCAGACAAGACTTTGCAATGCAGCCTCAGACATAATTCCTAAATGAGCTCTCTCCTTCATAAAACCTCTCATTAATCTGTCTAAAAGAAGATGTGTGTCTGTCTGCTCAATACAACCACTGTCAAGCCTGTGATGTGTTGGTTTATGTGTAATAAAGTAAAGCAGCCTAAACTCTGTAGATAAAAAAACCATTAATGACAGGATTGTAATTCCTGAAGCTAATAGAATACTTGCCTTGTTTCCTGTGGAGAAATAAGATTCTTGGTGTTTTGAAGCAATGAGTGCCTCTCATAATTAAGATGAGTGGTCATGGAGTGCACTCATTGTCCTTCTGAAATAGAGGGAAATTCCAGTAGTGGAAAACTGGACCCTTTAAAAACCACCCTGCTTAATTTGCTTCTAACTCCAAGGGTGTGAGTGATGAGCCATTGTCTTTGGAGTGCATCATCACTATTTAGATTGCAAGTGGTAGCCTGGTAACTGGAAATGATCTTCACTGACAGGACTTGTCTTGTGGGAACAAATCATGCCTGGCTCAGTTGGGTACATCTTGTACCCAGCAAATGGCTTCTGTTCTGGGACAGACACGAGGAGGCCACACACACAGACCTGTTCCAAAGGCTCCTTTCATTCACTTTGGGACAGTGCTATGGTATCAAAACTCATCCTCGTGGCATAACAGAACACTTTGCAAAAATCCAGGGCATTTCAGGCAGAATGGAGAACATTCCCAAAGTGCAGCATAGCAGCCAAATGAAAAAGCAGCTTGTATTTCTGGAGAGGGGGTAGGCAGGCATGTGAAGAAAGTTATATGGACAGATGGAAATGCACTGGGTAGAAATAGGTATTTTAATGGAAAAAAAGCCCAAAAACTTTGTCTCAGAAGAGCAGTGGAAGTAAAGAATGTGACTGTGGGACTAAAATGTTCATGGAGACATGGCATCCTCTATCTCCAGGTTGTTGTGGATAGCGAGGTAAACATTTGAAATCTGCTGTGAGAAGCTGTACCTTTACAGACTCTGTTCGCACTCTCTTTAGTGGGCCCATTATAAATCTGTATTTTATGTGAAGGGTAGTGAAGGGTACCTGATTTATGGTAGAATCTACAAGTATTTAATGTTTCAAGGATGGATCTTATCCTTATCTTCTCTTGGTGTAAAGATTTTGTCCTGAGAGGCAGAAAAAGTGATACTAGCAAAGTTCCAATGGCTTAAGAAAGGCCAAAGCAATGAAATAATTAAGCTGGATTTCCTGCTGGCACTCCTTGCATGGCCAGCTTTGGATGGACCTGAAGGAGGACACCCAGGTTACTGCTGCAGTAAGATTTGCTGTAAGGCACTGAGAGAACTGGGATCTTTGGAATATTCCCACGGGCGAGTTGCATACACCTAGTGAGCAGTCTAGGAAGAAGGAGGATGCTTAATCATCATTTAAAAAAAAAATAAGGGGTGGTTGTTGTTTTATTGCAAATGTGTTACTTTTCATAATTCCTTTCTCATGTATAATTCTGTGGCAAACAGATGAGCGTGTTGTGGCACAGAACATGCATTTTATTTCCCTGTGTTGTTGGATAAGATCTCAAGCTGGTGCTTTTGCTCAGAACCAAGCTCTGTTTCACAGATCCTTTATTCTGCACTTAGTTTGCACAAGGTTTGCAAATAAATAAAAACTGTTGCATACTTGAATGCAGTGGTGATGGGGCGCAGTAAATATAAGTGTGTGTACATCAGTGCCTGATGCTCCCTCAATAATAGCCAAAGAATCCAAATGGATTTTGAAAAAGTGTAGATATTTTTAGAATTTCTAGTTTATACATAAATATTGGTAAGTTCCACTAAACAAACCATTAAAAATGCTTTAAATGCATTAAGATATCTTACTGAAAAGCCATTCCCACTCTCAATATCTTGGTGCTGGTTATACTTTTGTACTAATCAAACAAGGAACTTTGTGAGGGAGGTGGACTTGTCACTCAGAAGAGCACGGAGTGTGATGTTTGAAGCATGAAGGATTTTAAGTGATTTCTAAAACAGAGGAAATTGGGAAAAGAAATCAATGTAATAACAGCATTGTGTGGAATAGACAAACATTTTTCTTGTTGCACTTTGCTTTGACATTCACACCATGATATGTGCAGAATATTTAAGAATCACTGGGAAGAACTAACAGTGACTTTGTCCTCATGAAGCTTGTCAGGCTGGTTCTGTGACTTGCTCTAAGTGAAATCCTCTCAGGGATCCCATACCTGGGAATTCTTACAGGATGTCTGAATTTAGCCAGAGTTTAGCCACCAGAGAATGGGATATTTTTTTAAGGGTACACCCAGGTCTCCCAAAGGAAATCTGGAAATCAGCCCAATCTGGCAGTGTCTGTACAGGGCACCCTAAACTGGACACTTCACTGCAGCAGCCCCACCATGGCAAGAGCTCCTCACTGAGCCAGGTAGGGAATGCACCACAGCCATTTCTGCAAGGCTCAAATTAAATCAAAATCCTCAATTAACAGCAGAGGTTTATTCTTAGAAATGTGTTTCAAAAAAAAAATTCTGAAAATAGGAAAAAGGCCTAGAAACCTTCATTATTCTATGTTAACACATGTTACAAACAGTATAACTTTTTTTAGAACAAGTTTTATTTTTTTTTATTTTTAGCTGATAACACCAATATTATGTATTTCTTATATATTATATATATATTATATTATATAGGATATATTTGATGTTATAAGACTGAATATAAAGTTAGAAAATTATCTGCTTGGAGCAAAACAAATTGTCTTCAGCTAAATGTATTGCCTTAATGAATTATAATGTTTTCCTTAAGAATCAGAGCAAACCCACATTTTAAATTCTCAGAATCTTAGTCAAGTGGAATTCTTGTTCTGCAAACAGCTCTGAGGAAGAATCTGGAAATATGAATATCATTTGGAGAGGAAGATGGGATACAGCTCTTAAGGTAATCGTGAGACAGACAAAGGTTCTTCTCCAGAAAAAAAAAAAAGTTTGCTGCTGCCAGCAGTTGAAAACTCTTAACCAAAGGCTGAGGCTTTTTAAAAATCTTTATATCGATTTGGGACTTTTATATTTTTTTGGTTTATCTCTAAATGCCATTCAAAAAATAATTGTTGCAAATGTTTAGCAGAAATGGCTGTTTCAGTGGTGCATTTGAGACTGAGTAATTTCACTGTTTCAGACAAAATGATGTGCACTGAAGTGGCTGCTGCATTTGGGAGACAGTGAAAGCTCTTTTCTTCATAAATTATGACTAAGCTGAGAATGAACTTATGTGCCAGGAGAATGTCTGCTCCTTGAATACCTTTTTTCCATAGGTTTGTATTGATGAGTGTATTGAGCTGAATGCACAGGTATTTTTGTCCTAGTTGGAGGAAACTGGGAAGAAATGCAGAATAACTTTTTTCATCTCCTAAAACTTTAAATTTAATTTAAATTTAATGATGTCATTCACTTATGATATTTTTATAATAAGGTGGTTTGAAAACCTTTCAATTTTACAAAAAGAAACCTTATTTTGAGCAGACAGTTTAGGTTGTTTTTTAGTGTCCTTCAATTTTGTATCTGAACAAGTGCGTGGTACCAAGTAGGAGCCAATCTGAACTGCTTTGAATTGTTTAATGTAGCATAAATCAAAAATTAATTAGAAAATCAAAAATTAATTATAAAATCAAAAATAACTTGGTTAAAAACATTCCCTTGCACCTGGACAGGACAGCAGCACACATTTCCCTTCTTAGGTTTACTCCTTCCTTCTAAACATTTACACACCTTGTGCAGAAATCAGTCACTCCCAGGAGAAGTAACCTCATTACATCTCCACCGTGGGTCTGGAGGAGCTGATTCAAGCCTGTGATTTGGTGCAGGGACAGTCTGGAGAGGAGAAGCAGCCCCAGCTCTGAGGAGGTGTCAGATTTGTGACTGGAGCCATCAATGATGTGGCATTTCTGGAGTGATCCCTTCCCCAGGTTTGCCAAATGGGAACCAGGTGTCCCGATCAGCCAAGTAGGCTGAAGTCTGTTTTATAATCCAGGCTACAGAGGACATTCTTTTTTAGAGGATTTCTTGAGGAAGGAGTCCAAAGTGTATCCTTTGTTCCTTGGTTGTGTTTCCTACAGCCAGAGCCAGAAGTGTCACTGAAGTGACTTCCAGGGATCCCACAGCAGCTGGCTTCTGCCCCGCTTGCAATAAAACCCCAAACCTCTGATGCTCTGGGGAATCAAAGCCATTAACTCCTACAAACCACAGGAACTTTTTGAAGTTACTCTCAAAGATGATCAGTGAGCCAGTGAAGGATTTAATGGATCAGTGAGGAGATAAGCAGAGATTTCCACTTCCATCCACAGCCTCCTGAAACAGGAGCCCTAATAGGAGCTCTGTTATCAGACCTCCATCTCCTCACCTTAAGACCTCTCAACAGCTCACAGGAAAAAATCAGGTCTCCCTGATGCTGCTTCAGAGCACTGCTCTGCTGTTGCAGCAAATCTTTGCAAGATTTCCCCAAGAATGAGAACAAGGTATATTTTCCCCCTCATTCTTGCCAAAGTTATAATGAAATACCTTGAACAGATTCTCTTACTAATCTTGAATAGAGAATTCCAGTTTCCTGACCCCTGCCCTTACAAAGCTAATTTCCTTCAGGGACAAATGGGTTTGTATAGGAATTCATCGTTTTCTCTCTTCACAAAAAAAAAAAAAATTCCAACACAGAAGAAAATTCAGTCTCTGAGGATTTTTGAAGAACACAATTCCTTCTGCTTGAAATCTTTATCAGACCATCTCATTAGATGGCTCAATATAGTGCAGAAGGATCTTTAACCAGCTGCTGCACAGACTGAGGAACTCATTGCAGGATTTCCAACACCTCCCTTAATCATGTCTCCTAATGAGTGCTTAATGATGGAAGGGGAAGCAGAGAGGCATTCATATTCCATTTCCTTTTGGAAATGGTTTCACCTGACCTTTCCTAAATGACCTTCAGATTAGGTTCCTAATAACTTCTAATTAATACTTTCCACATGCTGCTCTACATAGGAAATCTGCTTCTTATTCCTTTCCAATGCCCAGCAATTATTGCATTCAGTCACAACTGTGACACAACACTGGTGGTGTCTGTGGGGCCACCCCAAATTTATTTTTCTTAAGATGTGCAATACAAGTGCAAAATGCAACTCTAGAAAAAATGAATTGATAAATTGGTGTTAGATGTGCAAAGTATATTTAAAATATTCATTTTTGTGACAGAATAATTTTTCGCTGATTTTTGTTGGAGAGTATTAAAGGTTATTATGAATGAGTCACACTGCAAAATCTGTAGAGATGAAGCTCATGCTGTCTTTCATAATCATTGCATGTTGAGTTTAAAGAAATGCATTTTTTATATTGGCAAAGCCTTTTTTATTTATCAGTAGTAATGTTGTTTATTGTACAATGATAATCATAATTTTGTGTGGATTTTACAGCTAAAAGTAGGCAACTGGAATAGTAAATTTCTTTTTCAGGATTTAAGGAAGAGATAGTTATATCTGGGTATAAAATAGGCTTTTCCCTAAAATTATTCTGTGTGAGTGCAAGAGTTCCCTTATTAACAGGCAAATCTATGATTTCATCTACTCTTTTTCTGATGAATCTTTTATTCTAAAATCCATTATATATGTAGGTAGTGGAGGACTGAGATGTAATGATAGATCATTTTCCTGAGGTCCAAGCAGCAATGACATGCAAAAGCCTTCTAAGCACAAACTGTGGCTTTGGACAAAAAAAAAAAAAAAGGCCAGTAGACTTAATAAATTTGAAAGTGTGAGCTGCAAAAAAGTGACATTCATAAAATGTGAATGGAGAAGGACTTAGAAGAGGAATTTTTAGCATAGTTAGAGATTTTACAGAAATTTTGATCTACAACTCAGGCATTAGGAGATTATAGTGCGTGACGCAAGAAGTTGGTAATTTGATGGCTTTGTGATATTTTTAATAAATGTTATAAAATGGCACCACTACAATTCAGAGGGTTATAGTGAGGCAGTGGTTACCTTTTTTGCATTATTTACAGGATGCATTAATTCACCAAAACACTAGAATTTCTCTATGGAATTACCAGGTGACCTACTGCTGAGATGTTTCTCCATGTGCTGAAAATACTTTTGAATTTTTTTAATATTTATTTTAGAACTGACTTCTCAGTTCTTACCTAAAACCAACATGACTTGCAGAGTTCAGAGACCCCCATTGCTCGCACCACCACTGACATTTATACCTCATTGTGGCTTCCAATGGCAAACTGCTCTAATGCTTCCTTTCCTCTTACAAAATTATCAGTATTATAACAGTGCTCCTAAGGGCGTGTGTGTGCCAGCAGAGTGACAATTCACACCATTCCAGCAGCAAGCTGGTGTGTTCCTCGCATGACAGTAATGAACAGATGGCAGACTCTGCAACAAAGTGCTGACTTCAGACTTTGATCAAACAACTCATTTCACCACTTGTCAATTGTTGGGATTTTTTGAATCGTGATCAAGATGTTTTAGGAGCTGAGTGAAGTCATTTAAACCTTAGGCTAAGGCAAGTGTAAATTACTTTCTTGTTCTATGTTCTGTATTGGCACTTTTTTCTGAAAGTGAGGAATTAATCTATTGGAAGTCATGATTGGAGTAGGAAGAATCTTTGCATCCAGGCAAGAAAATATTTCTTTTATATGTGTATGCAGCACTTGTCCAGGACAAGTTCTGAGTGTGTTTCAGACTTCCTGTTCTATCCCAAAGATATAATTTATGTTTTCTCATCCCAGGAGTATTAAAGTGCAAGTTGTGGGCTTAAGAGCATTTGAACAAAATGAAAACTGTCCTGTAGCAGTGACCTGACATTCATTTTTTCCAGTATCACCCAACCTCTATCAAATTTTATGTCATTGCAACAAGCGTGTCTCCTTTACATTGGATCTCCTCTCTGCCTGTTCTGGGGTTAGTAATGCTTCATTTTGGAAGAAGTTGTCCAATGGCTCTTGTGCTGCCTGTAAGTAAAGTTTCCTCCCTGCAGCTTCCCAGAGGATGGCTGGTTCCTCCTGCTTTTATTCCAAATGCAGCACACAGAAAAGCTGTGTGCTCTTCTGTGACTATTCTTGCCTTTGTGGCACTGTCACTGCAGTTATTTTAAATCTGCACTGCCCTGACTTACTTTATCAAGTACCTACATACAATAGGCTCATTTTTATTTCTCCTTTTTCTACCCATAGTGATTTGTGGGCTAAGTATTAATTGTTTAGCTGGTTTTTAGTTCTACTGCTTCTGGTTATTGTAGCTTTATGTTAATGCAGCTTTGCATGGAAGTGTTCTAGTGGTGAGAAGTGGTTTAATGTCTGTCCTATTAGAAAATCTAAAGAGCTTGACATTCTGTGTCCAATTCCATTTTCTAGGCAGTATAAACTAAACTGGTGCACTCTCCTTAGTTCTTGAAGTCTAGGGATTAAAAATTTGTGTAATTCTACTGGGATTCACATGCCTAGGCTCATGGGAAGAACAGATATTCTCTCTAGAGGAGGATTCTTCCTCAAATTTTATGACAGATAAGTTATGATAACACCTTCAAATGTCAAAACATCTACTGAAGTTATGATAGAATTCAAATTTCCTCAAAGTTGTTCTGAATATTTTTTAAATATCAGCAAAATCCGTTTTTCTCTTACAGGGTTTTGGGAATTGTTCATTAAATGCCAACATGTACCTGTTAAGAGGATCTACCAGAAATGCTGTTGTGAGAATATTCACAAAATCTACTTCCTAGGCAAAAATCCTAATAGTGGGAATGCCTTTAGGTTTGACTGGTCACTATAAACAAATTCACTTCCAAATAATAATGAAAATTGTCACATTTTCAGTTAAAGCTGTTTATCATTTGTTGCTAAAGTAGGTCATTAGCAAAATCAAATCCCAAACATCAGGTTAGAAAAAAATTTGTATTTCTGAGTCTGACTCACAGACAGAAAATCTGTGACCTTTGAAGTCTTCAATTACTTCCTAGAACCTGAATTTTCCCCTCCAAATTTCTTTAGTGAGCTCACTAAAGAACTTAGAGCAATCCCTCAGCTAAAGGTCATGGTGTTGTGTGGTGTTACCTGGGGTTTTAATATTTCCTCATAAACTATGACATTTATAAAATGTCAGCAGCTGAAGAAATCAGTGCTGTATGAACATGGGGGAAGAGTAAAAAAAAACCAACTTGTTTACTTTGGCAATTCCATCAGTACTGGTTCAGAGTGATGAATGTAATCAAAACAAATAATATTGTTTACAGATATTATTAATTACTGTCCTGCCTCGCCAGACGTTCATGTTGGTACACTTAGGAATAAAAATCAAGTCATATCATACTTTATTTAATAGAGAGCTTGTGCCATTTGCAGTGACCACAGAAAGCTCTTTCCTGCCAGAACTAACAGCACATTCCACTTTCTGATCCAGACAGAGGTGATCCACACCCAGGTGACTCATCAGGAGAAAAGTAGATCTTCCTCATATTCTATTCAGGTAATGCAGAGATTATTCTGGGGTAAGAAGTGACAGTCCCAGTGACAGATGCAGATACTGGAGCTGGCAGGAGGCAGTGTGTGAGATGATAAAGCAGGGACAGAGAGGGGCAGTGAGAGCAGCCCTGGCTGCAGCAAGGAGCTGCTTTCTGTCCTCCCTGCTGCATCAGTGCCTGGTGCTCTCCTCACACTGCTGCCCTGCAGCTTGATTGCCCATTGACCCTCCATCCCAAATGCCAATTTGTGTTTCTGTGAGGTGAAACAAAACCCTCTGCTTGCTAATCCCTATGCACAGGCATGAGGTGATCACACTCTGTGATACCAGTGAGGAACTGAGTGCTTGAGACCAAATCCACCAGGGCAGAGCAATGGAAATCCTCTGTCTTCAGTTGTATTTATTTATTGTTTGATTGTTTTGATTTACAGCAAGATTGGGATCAGCTCAGGTGACCAGCTTGTAACTGCTTTTCCTACTTCAGCCTGGTTAATTTACACTAATGCTTGATTGAGCACCCTCTAAACCCTGATAAACACCTACTGAAATGAGAGGTATAGAAAAAAAAATCTCTGTATTTTAAAAATTTTTATAATCCATGTTTAGTCCCTGCAGTGAGTCAGGGAAAGGAACAGCGGCTTTACATCCATACTCCTCAATTCTGGATTTTAGATAGATGCACTGTCTGCATGCCCAGAGCAAGGCAGGAGGATAAAAGGCTTTGGTTAGAAGCAGGCAGAAACTTGAGCACTGCTGAGGGGAAGCTCCTAAAAGGAAAATTTACATCTCCTTGAAACTATTGATTTTGGTGTTTTTCTGTTGCAGTTACAAGGGAAATGTGGCAGCTCCCCTGTGAGAGCAGGTACACACCTTCCCTCAGGTGAGCTTCCAGTCAGGCAGGAGGAGAAACAATCCTGGGGTGTCTGATTGGAATCTTGGAAAGGGATTTGTAATCTGATGGAGAATCAAGAGTTTCTAGTGGCCTTTGCCAGAGGCAGAAGCTGATTGGAAATTAGGAGACAGAGTGGATAAAAAGGTGGAAAGGGGGCAAAAAGGGAGCTGATAGGTAGGGATGGGGAAGTAAATTGCAAAGCAGGGAAGTGAAAATAGGGGGTTACAGGTACCCCACAGGGAAATGTGGCAGCTGCCTGATAATGATTCTGCTGGCAGAGATGGAAGTCAAACCAACCCCCAGGATTAGGCTGGCTGGAGCATCTGGACTCATGTTGGCAGAGAGGCTTTTGGGGGACTGGGGGATACCTAGCCAGGTGAAAATCTAGCTGAATATCTAGCTGAAAATCCCAAGGACTTGTGATGCATTTTCAAACAAAATTTTGTTTAATACATGGGATTCTTTTGTCACCTACACTTCAAGTAATAACTAACAGTAACTAGAAAGAAAATTCGACCGTAGGCTTATCCTTCTGTAAGGTTTTGATGACTGGTTTGTTACTTGGATTCCAAAGAATTTTTCTGATCACATATGTTTATTGTGCAACAGATATGTGCAGCTTTCTTCTGCTCTCCCCCTCCCCCTACAAGTTATCATATTGATAAACAAAGCTCCTCTATAACTGACCTATTTTCAGTTAAGATCAGACCCGTGCCTTACACCCAGCAATGTAACTGATACTTCAGTTTTATTAATGCAAATTAACATCTCTGTGGGCATTCTCATTTATTTCTGGGTATCACTGTGTTATATGGAATCAAAGTGTTATTTGACATAACATAAAATGGTGAAAATATATTTTAACATTTTAGAGCGTTTATGTTTATACCTAACTGCAGACTTTCTGTTGAAGTACAAATAGTAAGCATTAATTATGTGATCACAATGGAAGGGAATGCTGACCATAACAAGAGGAAGGAGCATGAGTAAGCAATCAGCGAAGATAGGGCTGGGAAGGGATGGGATCCATTTCAGAAAATATCATTAATACAGTTGTTCACATCCAGGCTTGTTCTCTTGACTCCTCTTACTGTCAGTGGTGAGAAACATGGTAGAGATTCTCTTTTTTCTGAAATAGGGATCTAAACAAATATGCTCTTTGTCTTTTTAAAATACGTTTGTTCATTACTTTGTTGTTTGTTGGTTCTTTTTTTTAGGAAGTGAGATTCTGATCTCATTATCAGTGTAAAATCCTTGGAGTTAGAGTTGCACAAGTAAGGAAATGGGGTGTGAGCAGTGAGTATTGGCTTTGAACAACTGGCTTGATTATAGGGTTATGCTCTCTCTGCTGTGATGTCATTGTAATGAGGTATTGAGACAAACATGGGTTTTGCTAAGATACTGATGAATATGGAGTAGTGTTGGACATTTTGCCAAATATATCTTGTTTTTTTCTTGTTTAATGCAGTGTGCTGACTGGTGTTTTTGCCCAGTCTCCCATGGTTTCTGCTAAGTGCACTAGTTCTTTTGTTCGTTCCAGCATTCTCACTTGTTGTCCTTGAACTGGCAAGGCAACTTCACCTGCAGAGGAAGCAGGTCCTGTAGAGGTAATGTGGCTTTTGAAAGGAGAGTTGATTGTCAGCCATTTCTTTACATAAGTAGATGTGTATGGGAGAGGAAATAGCTCATCATTTTCAATACAACAGCAAAGTCCAAAAGTGTTTGAAATAGACAAAGTATGATCATTAAACATGATGGAAATATTTCAGTATTTATTGCTAATATCTATGATCACAATCAGCCCTTTTTATTAATCTGGTTGCTCTATTCTTGAATTTGGAGTTTACAGATCCTCTTTACTTAGGGCCCAAAGTCCCATGTAACCTATAGGATCAGTGCTGATTCTGTGTTGTGTAATTGATAGCATTCATCATACAGTGCTGGTTTTGCTCTCTGCTTCAGAACTTTTAAAACTGGAAAATAATATAATATTCAGCAATTCATGATACTTTGAAGAGACCATTTATATCACCAGGTTTGAAGATTCATGACTTGATTCTATAAATCACACTAAAAAGATTGGTTCACCAAGTCAGCCCTTGTCAAATGTTCTTTGAACTGAGAATAAAAGGTTAGAAAAATAAAACCTTCATGGCCTCACAAAGAAAAAAATGAATTAATATCAGTTCTGTGCCTCCAGCTGTACTGTCCCTTCATACCTGGGATGCTGTACAGCTGCCTCTGTCAGCACTTTTCCATCTGGGTCCCATTCTTGCTCACACTGCTTCACCCGTGAGCTGAATACTCATGAGCACAGTGGTACAGCACTACTCTGCTGCAAAGGCAGAAACTTTTTCAAATCTGTTTGTCCAGCTTCTTAAAAATATTCAAATATTTATTAGCTTTTTTTCAAACTGTGTCAAATTTCACTGAAATAATTCACTCTTTCTTTGATTCATCTGGATGCTGCTGGAATTTGCGAAGATAGAGAAAATCAGCCCAGATAAATGCAATGTCAGAGTGACCAGGAAATGACAAAAAAAAAATTAGATTGAAGTCAAATTTCTGGAGCATAGACTATGATGTGGGCACAGCCCTTTTCTCAAGTCAAGAAACATATCCTATAAAGTAAGAATAATATGAAAGTCATTAAAATAACATAATCCCATGAAAAAAAGAATCAAATACCATTTGACTGAATCTAAAAGAGGGTGCAGCTAAGAAGATGAAGCAGAGTTTGTATAAAATAAATCTCCATAGAGCTAGAAGATCTAGCTAAGATGCAGCTTTATAATCAAGGTGGGACTTTGGAAAGGGAAGCAATAGTAGGCAGCCAGCTGAACTCTTTCACTCAGACTCACTTTCTCCCACAACATCAAACGCTTGGTATGATTAAAGAAAATGACAGCTGAAGTTTGGCTTTCAACAATGTGCAAAAAGAGGACATGTATGAAGTTGTCTGAATTAATTCCTACTGTGCTGTTTGAAACCTTTTACACCGCCCTCGACTTCCCTCTGCCCTCTACAAATGTAAATTTGGAGTATTTTTTTTATGATTTCCATTAATGAAAGACACAACCCCTCATACCTGTTTGCCTCTCTTCCAGGATGGTACTTGAATCATGCTGTCTGCCTTGCAGCTACAAAATACTGCTAGCACAGGCTCAGAAGAGATGCAGAGGAGATCAGCCCAGCCAAGGTAGTCATGGACTTGAATTCTCTTTCTCTCCCCTCTCCTGCCTCATCACTCTTTGTGGCTTACCCCAAACCTGTGTTGCTCTTTGGGCATTGCCTATGTGACAACAGCCTTGGATATAAAACATTGTTTTCAGCCTCCTTTTGGCTGCTTCATCAATTATTAATTATTATATTATTCATATTATGTTGATGCACTTACACCAGTCATTGATATTATTATATAAAGTATTTCAAACATGTATTTTTTCTTTTCCAAACTTGAACAATAGAGACAAATCCAGTGCTTCTTTAAAGACAAAGGAGTCCCTCTTGACATCTTTCCTTATCTGTAACCCCCTGCTGACCCCAGCACACTTAAGCCTAACACTGAACACTGTGCTCACAGCAAGGGAAAAATAAACAGCAGCAGCAAAACCTCAAACCCAGCCACCTACTGTGAATCCAAGTGAAACTGTTTTGGAACATATGATCCCTCTGTCCTTAGGTGTTCAGAGAGGGATGTCTTTGATATATAGCACTGATAAGAGGCTTATTCCATTAAGCTACAGTGATTCTCACTTTCATGCATCATTTGACAGAGAAAATGAGAATTTGCAGAAATAATAGCTAATGTAAAGTATATCATGTTGCAGTGCAGTTAGACAGGTAGGAAATAAAGTTTATGTATTATTTCATAGAGCGGTTTGCACATTTTATTGTATGTGCACAGAAGAGATCCTTTAGGGTTGTTTTTGTTCCATACCAAATTTAAAGCTGCTAAGAACATTGGGTTTGGATCAGGATGTATCCTCTTAAGAGAGGGTAGGGTTTCAGTTTCACATACATATTCTTACACGAGTCATAAAGGTTAAATTAAAACCGGATGAAGAAAAGGAAAGCTGGAAACACAAGCATCAGGAAAATAAAATGGTAGCTGACTTAAATAACAGCTTCACATAGTTCCACAGTCTACCTTACATCTTCAGACACACAGAGGCACCACCCTAAAGCTGAAGGAATGCTTCTGTGACATTTTTTAGGGCTATTTCAAAAGCTTCTCAAACTGGTTCTCCCCCTGCTAGCTGAAGTTCTCACTGAAGAGGGATTTCTTCTCCATGCATTTCTGCATATGGGAGGATGGCATTGTAAATATCAAGAAAGTGCATTTTAATTCATGCCTTTGATTCCCAAGAACAGACTGGCAATGGTTAAATCATTTGTTGCACAGTAAGTTGTGAAAGTCACTTGCAGTGGCAAAATATATCACAGCCTGTTAAAATTTCCAAGATTTTTGGACACATCATAAGCTCTAAGATGGTGGGTATTTTATTCCTACTGCCCTTTAGTGCATCCATAACTTGATGGCCCTTGTGAGCAATAATGTGAATTGTCTAGCAGAAGAACCATTTACTATTACTTACAAAACTGTTTCTACAAGAAATAAAGTGCCTGTGGCAGCTTCTGTAAGGAAGGAAATCATAAGCACTGTTTTAAATTGTGGTATTTGCATAGTTGTGCATAAGAAATTAGGGGGGTGGTGTTGGGAATTTGATTATTTCCCACACTTCAGGAACAAGATATGAAAGAAGGGAGGGACAAAAGCTGCATTCCAACACACCGTGGTCTTAAAGGAAGGAAATTCAGCTTAGGGAAATTTCGTTTTTCATGAACACACCTCAAGTATTTTTACTAATGCTGAGAGTTTCCTGGAAACTTTTCCTAACTCAGAATGTTTCAACTGGACCAATAAACAATCAAAACCTTTTAAATTTATTTGAAAATGGATGGTTTTCCAGTCTGCAGCCCTTAAACAGAAAATATAAAGGAGAGAAAAAAAGTAGGAGGATGTGTATATTGGTTCAGTAAGTGAAGCAGTATCCTGGGACATGTGAAACCCAGGTTCATTTCACTGGTCAGTGGGGTTTGGAGGGAAAAGTTCTTTTCTAAGCCCATGGAGATAACACCAAAACAGGTGCATTAAGGAACTCTGCTACATGCACAGGCAAGGTGAACAGCCAGCTTGTAAAAGGGACATGCATTTGTCATCAAAATTTAGTTAGAAGCTTCCAATTGATTCTTATTTTTGCCATAGGTAAAACAATAGAATATTTTATTACTTCCATAAGATTTTCTTTACTTCAATACTAACCATAAAACATAGGCAAGTTTATATTAAAATATTGTCAGATTTTCCAAAGGTCTTGCTCCTTTGTTTATAATGACCTGCTAACCTCTAAATTTAGCTCGCATTAGTGTTGTTACAGCTCTCAACGCGCTGTTCCCCTTCCTAGTCCCACACTGTTGTATTGCAGTCATGCAAAGGCTGAAAATACCTCATTGCTTTCACAGGAAGGAAGAAATTTGCAAGTGGTCACAGAGTTCTAGAGTTGCACCCTTTGCTTTTTTGGATTACTTGATCCTCTGAGGATAGCAGGGAGCAGTTGCTCTTTCTTCCTTTGGAATCTTTGATTATGAGAGAAATACCCAACCAAGTGCTAATTCTGAGAACTGGGAAGGTCTGTGCAGCATCCCTAATTCTGCTCTCCACTGCTTTCTTTGCCGAGTGTGGCTTCTCTTTTTCTGCTACTTCCATGTTATGACAAATAACTCCTACATTTCAAAACTATGGTTCTCGTTATATATGACAGTGATCTGCAGTACAAAACTGATTTATAGACCATGTAAACAAAATATAGGAGCTCAGGGTGTGGTAGAAAATGGAAGAATATTAGAACTCAGGGAAAAAAATATGCATGTCTAAATACTTCTTTCTGTACTTGCCTTGAGGCAACTTTTAACTACATTTATTTTCAGCTACTACATTATTTGGTGTAGCAGAAACCACTAAGAGAAATAGGGAGAGCATAACTGAAGAATAATGCAAGTCATCAAAACAGTCATAGGTTTTCACCACTTTGTATACTAATTTTAGAACATTGCAGACATCATTGCTTGCCTAGGCCAGCCATATGCATCAAATATGCTGTAATCAATTTTTCATAACTTCCAATTCTGTTGCTCACATAACTTCCTAGTAGCCACCATAATCTTGTCTTTAAAACATAGCAGTACAATCCAGAACTGTGAGGAAAATGTTCTGAGTCTTTGACAAGGAAGTAACAGCTTAACTCCATGTTTGAAAGCTAAATATTTTTAGTGGCTGATCTCATCTTTTTTTACAGTGTTTGAGAAAACTATAGATTAAACCCTCTCCATTGTTCACAAATGATGTGAACTAACTGTGCTTGTATAAACAAGTTCACACAACTCCTGTGATGTGAATTCCAACTCAGTCAAGAGGATCCCACGAAACTGTGCTAGGAACCTACTCCACTGTAAATACCATTGTAAACACCATGACATAAGTAAAAGGGTATCTTATTCTTCATTTCAGAATCCAGCCTGAGAGGTGATCAAGGAACTGAAAAGTACCTCCTGATGTTAAGTATAATGGGCTGAGTACAGTGTCTTGATAAAGGTTCACTCTATTCCTGTGCTCTCCTTAATGACCAGAAAAGTACAATTTTTTCAAGCTTTGTAGAAGAGATTATGAAAATTGAGTTTTCAGACTCAGGAACTCTGTCCACAGGAAGTGAAACTTCTTTTTACCAAAAGTACATACGAAATAATTTCAATGCAATCAGCTCAGTCATCACAACCCATTGTTTAATATAGAAGACACGTGCGTTTTCTCTTGGCACAATTTATGCATAAATTCATTCTGAACTGATGAAGTTTATTGGTAAATACTCCAATTTACTTTCTTGTTTCTGCTTTTGATGTTTTAAGTACTCAAAAGCATGTACTATAAAGACTGCATGACACATTCTAAGAATTTGTAGCCACTTTTTTAAAGACTGCTGACATAAAAGTAATGTTTGTTTAGGTACCAGACTAAAATGACAATTTAAATATAATTTTTCTACAGGAAAATAAAAAATCTTTTATTTTATTACAGTGGAGTATTTTCAGAGGAATCTGTTGTAGGAAATAATGATTTGGCTGTCGTGGACAATAAGAAGGCAAACTCAGACACTGTAAACCAAACATTCTTCCAATAAACCTGAACTGGTACTTGCAGCAGGTTTTATGGAGACTGATAACATGGATTTTATGACTAATCTGTAACGTGAGCTGGGTATTGGCCAGTGACAAAAGGGAATATCCTCATGGTCCACTACTATTATCAGTGATGTTACAGCACCATCTACAGGCCCAGCCAAGACTGAGGCACGATAGAGGAATACCAGTTACACCCACAGAATAATTATTAGTTCCTCTTCGAACTAATACATAAAAATACTTTAAACTAGCTATGTATAGTACAACCAAAGTACAGCCTGTAGAGCATCTCATCCCAGTGAAAACTCTTCTGTCTCCTGTGTAAACTGAACATTTGAATGCCAGAAAAGTGAGTCCTGTTTATACTCATCCTTCAGTCCAGTATGATTTATATGATCATTTCAGTGCATGCTTATTTTTAGCCTAATGGGGGATTTAAGACATTATACAAAACCTTATTTCCCCTTGTAATGCAAAGTCATAAGACGAGAAAAATCTTCCTTCCCAGAATTTCTTTAAAAAAATCAGCACCAAAGGTATTTTGGGTTTAAGAATACTTGTAAGAAGTTCCTGTTTTGAAGTACCTTTTGCGTACCGAAATTTGCCCTTTTGTGGCCCATTTTGCTGAAAGCTGTCCAAATGAGACAGTGCAACTGCCTGGCAGTGGCAAATATATGACAACTTGCTAAATATCTGCTAAATTAATCCTTCTTGACTGTCAGGACTGAGAGTAAATCCCTGGGGGTCTACCAAAAAGGTGAAGGATTTGTCAGGAAGAGTATAGTTTAGATATTCTCACTCAGGAAAGTAAAGGTGATTTTAAATTTTATTTAACCCTCCTCTTTGCCTCTTCTCATTATTTTAGGAATGAAATGTGATGATGTGGTTTTGAAAAAGTTATGCCAGAGGACCAGACACCTCTGCATCTGGATTTGCAGATGTCTTTGGCCAAGTTAGATAATGAGAGGTAAGGAGATCACTGTGCTGGTATTTCTTTGGAATTGTCTAAAAATGAGGATTTAATCTGTGTGAAATTCATGGCATATTTTCCTCAGTAAGATATAATTCTTTACATATTTTTTCATTACAAGCCCTGAATGAAGATGATTTCCCCCCTCATTTATGGCAGCTTATCTTTAAAGGTTTAGAAAAAAAGCACAAACCTAAAAATACAGATGGTGAAACCTGTGCCTGGATCAGGTAGCTCTCAGCAACCCTGGGAGCTCCAGTGGTCAGCATCACCTGGTGTCTCCTTGAAATACAGTGTAGCTTTAGATAGTGAAATTATTTACCAAATACAGCAGCACATGGACTGGAATTCAGATGTACACAGTTACAACTGAAAGTCTCAGCTAATCTCCAATCTATCCTCACAGCATCCAAAAATCCACGGGTGCCTGTGTTTCTCAGGGTCTCTGTGTAGTGTCTCTGCTCACAGCAGCAACTGTGTGGGAAAGGCTGCCAGCTTCTCCCCATCTCCCCTAAACTCACCTGAGTCAGAACAAATGAGGTGACATTTTGATTTCATCTTCTGGAGATCTGAGGAGCATTCTTTGCTCATGCCTGATGTGTAAGAGTGACATTAAAATATGTGGCAGCAGCCACAGGGAGATGAAGGCAGCACTCCACCCAGGAGAGGAGAGAGCTGCTTCAGTGCCTCTCCCAGCCAAGGGGGTTCTGCTTTTCCTGGTCCTGTGTTCTGGCATCCTGTGGTGAGTCCATGCCCTGAAGAAGATGGGACCCACATGGTCCCACTGGTGCGGGAACGTTCCCAGCCCCTGCAGGGAAGGAACCCCTTGAATTCCTGCCAGTGGCAGATGAACAGAAACACTCAGGACTTCCCACGCGCACATCCCCCTGTGCAGCCAAAGCTAGGAGCTCATGTTCTAGCAAATACTGAAGCTTTATAAATGTCATTTTAGCTGAATTAAATTACAGAGGTTTATGATTAACCAAGAGATGAGGCAAGAAAGACTTTGGCATCCTGCAGCTTTTATAGGGCTCCACATAAGGCATTAGGAGACACTAATCCTGCAGATGAGTTGTTTATGAACTAGCCACACATAAACATCCGTAATTAAATTTATGTTAATTTTTGTTGTAACTGATCTAAGTAACTCCTTATTGTCAGAACTTTTAATTATAAAATATAAATTAGCTAAACATCTCTAATACAAATAGCTATTCTAATTTATTCCAATTCCAATAAAAACCTAGCCAAGTACTAAAGTTAATAAAGAAAAGTGATGCAGTTCTGGTTCTTGTGCCCATGATAAATTTAGTTAAGAATCCAGACACAACTGCAGCAAACAAATATTGAATCTCATGTTTCCAACCTCTGTCTAAGCTACCTTTTCTTTGTGTTAAAATATAAACTCTCTCCTTCCTGATTCCAGACCTTGAACTGACTTTTTCACACTGCCCTACATGTTAATAACAATTACAGTAAAGATAAACATGATAGCAAATTGTTGTAGATTATTCTCTGTACTATGCTCCCAAGTATATAGTTATATATGTACTAAATAACTACTGTTAATAGCTATACTTCCCATGAATACTGAATGATCAGGTCAATTAACAGGATAAGGGTTGAACTTTGTTCTAGCTCTTTGAAGCTGCAACGGCAAATTGTGTAGTGAATTACTCAATTTCTTTTACTTTTCACAGCTATGTGGCCCAACACCTGCTAGTTACCTGTCTTTATTTCTGCAATAAATAGCTAGTCTGTTTTGAGAGTGTTTTTTTGGCCCTGAAATAGAAGTATAGAGAATTGTAGATATGGGATGATAACCAAGGAAAAGTGTGACCAATAGCTAATTACTCACTGCAGTGAGAATAGCTGCGCAGTTGGCAGTGCATAAAGCTGGATTCAGTCATAGTCATTTAGTCAAAGAACACAAGGAGGAAATACCCAAGGTCAACACAGCACGTGTAATAAAATCGGGCTTCACATGCAACTGAGAACCAAGAAAGAGGAAAGTGTTGTCTTGCCAAACACGTGAAAATTAGCACTCCTGGGCTCTTGGGTAGCAAAGGCACTGCCATCAACAGCAGGATATTCTTTCTGGTAGAGACTGTGGGCAGCTGGCAGTTTGCCACAGACTCCTCTCCTTGCACATCTCCTTGAGAAAAGCTGGTGCCACTGACTCGGGAGGGGCATTAAAGAAGGTGAATGTGACATGAGAGAAGAGAGGGAGGTACCAGGGACTGCGTGCAGAACCATTTTCCTTTCTTCTCTCCCCCATTTGCTGATAACAAATTAAACTAGTTGTTTTCTGATAGGACGCTTCTGTTAGACTAACAAGGAATTCTTGGCTTCTTGCAGACATTGTGCTCCCCTTTTGTCCTGTGACAAGCTTTATTGCACTTTACTTCCATAAAAGCAGAGAGGGAATTGTGCTGTTTATATCTGATTAATTATATGGCAGCCATATTTCTGTATGTACTTTAAGAAAAAAAATTATATAGTCAATAACCAGGGACAAGCAAATTCTAGGATATAGCAGATAACTAGGGACAAGCAAATTCTAGGATAGCTGTTGCTGTTCGCTTCTCTTTCCAGATTATTTTTAAATCCAACGTGCATTTATGCGAAGAAAAAAAAGAACCTAGAATTCTTCTTCAATTTTTCACATTTTTTTTTTAAAGTATTAATATTCCAATGGGGGGGAAAAAGGTGCTATTCCTCTATAGTATTAGCATTTTTATGAGATTGCCTCAGTCTATGCGTAATTGAAATCAGAAAAGGACATATACAAAGATTTTACACTACACTAGCAGAAAAATACTTTATACATTTCTTAAATTAATTCTATATGCTCCTTAAATATGTGCAATTGTTATTAATATACTTCTTCAGTGCTTTATGCAAAGTGCTTGATTCTCTTCACAGTTAATTAAGCCCTCTGCTGTTCAAATTGCTGTAATCATTGTAACAGGCAGTGGTTTTAAGGATCACAGACCATGTCTTTTACTCATAAAAATCTTATTTTAAATTTTGAAAAACTGAGTGTAGATGTTTCTAAGAATACATATCAAGATAATTTTATTTCCTCACTCTCTTGTCTCCAGCATGGATCCATGTCACACCTCAGCCCGTGTTTAGATGAGTCTCTGCGTGTAACCACGGAAGGGTTGCCTGGGTTCTCTGGGAAGACAAATGGTGCAGGTAAGAGGGAGCACAAGCAGCTCTCTGCCCCTTGTGTGGTTTCAAGACAGCTTTTTTTCACCCATAACCCAATAACAAACTAGTACAGACAGAAACTGCAACTTCTCTGCTTCTCTTTGGAACTACCGAGATAGAGTGTCACTTGATGCCCAACTTCATCCTCCAAATACTGAGGCACGTGGGATTGAAATTCAACAGGGGATTCAAACAAGAGGGGTGGAACAGTTACAGGTTCATCTCACAGACTCCAGGGCTGTCCCTGGGAGCCCCTAGACAGCCTGCAGGAGGTGGGGCCAGGACTTTGCACAGCCTGCTCTTCCCAGAGGAACGGTGAGTCTGCGCTGAGCCAAAGGGCAGTGGGACACGGCAGAGCTCCTCTCCAGAAGACGCTGCCTTCAGTCCAGGTGGGCCCATCTCCTGCTCTTCCCCCACTACTCCCCACCTCCTGCTCTTCCCCCACTCCCCAGCTTAGCCTTTTATGGACATTTTGCCTAAAAGCTGGCTTAACTAAGCCAAGGCTAAGTAGCAGAGATGCTGTGATCGGTTTGCCAACTGGCAGTTTGGGATTAAATCAGCCCTACCTCGTGCTTTCTGGCGGCCTTTAAACACACCTAGCATTTCCTCAAGAGATTACTTAGCAATTTGCCATTTGTGGGAGCACCTTCAATGGCCTGCGCTTCAAAACTCATTACTTCAAGAATTTGGGAAAATATCAAAGCATTGCTATGATGTGAGGGGTTGGTTTTCTTAGCTTTGTATCCTTCCAAAATCTGTGATGGAATAGGGTAGAATTAGAACATAGTGAGGTAGATTTTCACTCACGAGCTCTCAAATCTGTCTTTTCTAATAAATAAGGTAAAGATAACATAAACAGGAGTGTCAATAAAACAGTACCATATTAATTTTACCTTTTTTTTCCTAATGCCTTTCCTGTTTTCTCTCCTCCTTTTCAGTCATCTTCTTTTTATTATTTTAATAAGGCCTAATTATGGGGAGGGAGGGAGTTTAGCACATATGAAGTAATTTTAAAATCTGAATGTAGTTAAATGTGTGTGCATCTGAATAATCAGTGTATCCCAAGGCAACCTATTATGCACTGCATTTTGCTACACAATTGGTTTTAGAAAAATAATTTTCATAATTACAATTGTTTTGGTTTAATGGTATGGGTAATTATTGTGGGTAAGCATTTATTTCTAAAGCATTTTTCTTTTTTCTGTAAAAAATTTAGTAGAAAAGGAGTATTGTATTTTGAGAGCTTCTTGGCATTTTAAAAAGTCATAACCAAGATAAACTATAACTATTTATGAAGACATAGATACTCTTTCTCTTTAGCAGCATGAATTTTCTACTAATCTTGTAAGAACTCAATCAAATTGAAACAATAAATATTCTAGCTGCCTCTTAGAAAAGTCTTCTCTGAAGTTTCTGTTCTTTCTACAGTGGAACTAGGATTTCATCTAATGGAATTGCACTGTCAAAATAAACAAAAGTCAAACACTTTGACAAAATATTTTTAGCTTCAAGAAAACTGCAGTACAGAAGTACACTTGGAACATTGAACATTACTTTCTGCTCTTTTATTTTTACATGCTGAAATTCTTATATTTCAAATAACAGTAAAGCAGTTAATTGGAACAGAAATGCCTCTCGACTTCTGATGTCATAGTGACCATGTTCTTTCTTACATTACTTTGTTTTTTGCATCCTGGATGTTTAATATGTTATGATGCCAAAACATACCGTTTCTAAAGACCTAAAAACATAAGAAGAAAGATTGCTAGAGCTAAACTATTCCTTGCTGTGCTCTTAATGTTTTACAGGTGTGTGGTACATGTGAGCTGCATTAAACTACTGACCCGTTTATCACAGTTTATTCACCACACACATTTATTTGTGCCCTTTTCCTCTCAACCTCCAGCAGCTGGACATTCCTTTCAGGTACTGTGGCCCTTGGAGAGCTCTCACTGGAGCAGATTTGTTTGAACAGGAGGAACAGGGAGGGACCTTAATCCCCAACCCCATTCTGCTGCTGAAGGAGCAGGAAAAGAAGTTGAGTCCAGGAAAAGATGGGGAGGAGCCATTGGATTTTATTTTTGTTTCTGTTTCTCAGTCACAATTTAAAATATAAAAGGTATTTTAAATAGCAATAAATGTAAATTCATCTTGGCCAACTTTGTTCTGTCCTAGATGGTATCCAGTAAGTGATCTTACTGTCCTTTATCCTGGCCCATGAACACTTTCATCCTATTTTCTCCCCTTGTCCTCCTGAGGGGAAGTGGGGTGAGCATGTGGGTGAGTGTTTGGATGCTGGCCAAAGGTTATCCACCACACAATATTTACATTTCGATTATATAATATCTATTTTACTCAGATTAAATTATAGTTGAGCATAAATTGACTATTTACTTTGCATTTCTATTGCATATTCTAAAATTATTAAATCCAATCTCTTTTTATAGGCTGTCTCTTCATTGCTACAAGTGACAGAGTGTTTTTAACTTATCAAATAGAAAGATCAATGTCCTGCTGCATTTTCCTTTGTGTTGATACGCAATTCCTCTGGAAAAGACTTCAAACAGAAAGTCAAGGACCTTTGAGCTTGTCCTCAGATTGTCCATGGGAACAGAGGTATGATTTCTGATTATTTCAGTCCTCCTAAATCTGTCATTTCTTTGTGGACCAGCAACAAACTACTAAAGAATCTACCAAAAAACCACATGGTTGTATGACTGGGATGAATCTACAGTTTTAAAGATGATGGTAAGAAGTGTTTAATTTTGCTGTTTGCTTGTGAGCTACACATTGCATCTGTTAAAAAGAGTTTTGGTACAAAAAAAATCTGAAAAAAACCTGATTTACTATACTTTTGCATGTCCCTTTCAAATACATGTAGAGACCAGAAAAGCACTTGAACGCAGTTAACTTGCCCTTCTCTCCAGGTGGCATTCTTGGGTGTAAGCAGTTCATGGTGTGAGGGATACATGTGATTATATTCTTCTTCCTATAAACTGTGGAGCATCTCCAAGGCTTAGATAAATTTTTGTATTGTTTCCTTGAAGGAAGCCAAAATTTGAAACTGGCTATTATGGAAATCACAAAGAACTATGCAAAGTTCTGTATGTGCACAGGTGCAATATTTATACTTTACCTGTCTGCAGTCTGGGAGGATGGCATCCCTCAGCTGAAGCCATTTGAAATGTATGGATCTAGATTAAGACAGTTGTTTCAGGCATTCTTTACAGAGATAGTTGCTGGCAGGGGGCACTTCATCTCCAAGTCTGTCTGCATTAATGTTTTATAGAGCCCAGACAATCACTTTCAGCCATGCATTAAATTTTTGATTTATCATAATAACCTTCAATGCTATGAATCCATAATCAATCACAATATTTCATTAACTCTGGATGATTCAATTATGTGATAACTTTTTGTAAAGCCTACAGGAAGTTAAAATGTCTTTATATTTTACATTTATTTCAATATTTAAATATACACCTGAATAATTTCTGTTCTATCTGATGAAATTATTACTTTTAATAGTGTATTTATTTAGTTTCATTTATTTCTTACTGTTTCTATCATACTGTATTTCTCTTAGGAAGAAAAGCCTGAAAATTTAATATAGAAATTTTAAATTTTTTTTGTCTTTGATAAAAATTTTTGCAATTTATTCTAAAGTGAAATAATAGGATTCTTTTAATCATAACAGACTGAAAGGAATCCTGAAGAATTAGAAGCCTGAAGGCAGGCTTTATCTTTGTGTCACAGAGGAAAACAATTAGCTGCTATTCTGACAAAATATCTGCACTTGTTGTGCATTCTGTCACAGCTACCACCATGAGCTATTGTAGTGGAATCTTCTCTCCCACGGAATGCACCAAGAGAAGTCTTTTCCTGATTTTCACCGTCTCTTTTACAATATATTTGATTTCCTATTTTTGTCATTCTTCTCACCTTGCTGCTCAACCTAAAAGTAATGATCTTCACATGGAAAGTGAAAAGAGTTTACTTAGAAAATTATCTACAAATTTCAAACAAATCTCTGGGAAACAAAACGGAGAACTACCACCTGAAAATGAGAAATCTGGGAATAAAGCCACACCCACACCTGAAAATGAGAAATCTGGGAATAAAGCCATGCCCATTCCAACACGGCCATTTGCATTCATTATTAATGAAGAAGAGAAGTGTAAAGGTAGAACACCTTTCTTGGTATTGCTGATATCAACAACAGCAGCAGAGGTGGAGCGCAGAAACGCCATCCGGAGGAGCTGGGGGAGCGAAGGCGCGGTGCCGGGCGCGGACGTCATTCGGCTGTTCATGCTGGGCAGCGACACCGAGGGTGACAAAGGGGACGTTCTGCTGAGAGAAAGTGAGCAGCATCACGACATCATCCAGCAGGACTTCCTGGACACTTACAACAACTTAACTCTTAAAACTCTGATGGGCATGAGCTGGGTGGCCTCCTACTGCAGTGGCACGAGGTTTGCTATGAAGACAGACAGTGACGTTTTTGTCAACACGATGCACCTGATTGAAAAGCTCCTCAGGCCTCTCCCACCTCCCACACAGAATTATTTCACAGGCCATTTAATGGCAGGGAACAGCCCTATTCGGAATAAAGCCAGTAAATGGTACATATCAGAAGAAGAATTCCCAGGAAACAGATACCACCCTTTCTGCTCAGGAACTGGCTACGTCTTTTCTGGAGACCTGGCTGCAAAAATTGTAGAAGCTTCTTTAATGATTAAATTTATACATTTGGAAGATGTTTACGTAGGGTTTTGTCTTCATGCAAAGGGAGTAGAAATAGTACCACCTCCTTATTCACTGTTTAACATACACAAGGTCCCATTTTCTCCTTGTGCATACAATGAATTAATTACATCTCATCACATTGAGCCACATGAGCACATACTCTATTGGGAAACACTGCAAGAGAAGAAACACATGTGTCAGGAAAGGAAGGTCCATCCTGGAGAATCCTAGGAACTTGTTTTGACAATGGGCAAAGCAGCAGATGTTTTCTTAGTAGGAACAGAACATCTGTGTAATGATAACTTTCAAGGTCCACGGACATCCTGAATCAGGTGCCTAGGTTTTGTATCAGGTTGAATTCAAAGGATTTTTCCTCCATAAAGAAGCCTTTCTCTGTTGAGTGAATTCTGATTTACCTTATTTAGTTTTGGATGAAGCATCAATTAATTTTTAAAGCCAGCAAGACCATATCAACCCTACTGAAGAAAAAGCAAAGACAATGCAATAAAACTTGTTCTTTCATTAAAAATGAGTAAGTTAATGTGTTCATTTCATACTGCTCAGATGTAATTTGCCTATGTACCATTGAATGTGCTCATGTGGCGTTCCAGTGTGACCGAAGAATAAAGCATACAAGATATCCTATGCTGGGGAATTAGTGCCAGAAATGTGGGCAGAAACTGCTTCTTCAGAAAATCTAACATTAGCACTTCCCAGATCTCAGTGCCCAGAGTGACTACTACTGTCTGTGGTTATATGTACATAGAAAACCTCACACACAAGGTACCACTTATTTGTTATCATGGAGATGTAATAAAAAGAGAAAAATCAAATACAGATAGACTGTCCTGTTAGTGATATATTAAATTACATTTTAGGGCATTCGGCTGTGTAAAAAATATCATCATAGTTAAGTAAAAAATAAGATGGTGCTTACTAACCTCAGAAGATACAAGTTTCAGTCCAAATCCCTATCAGACACACATGGAAATCAAAATGTCAATCACATGAACATCTCCATCCCACCCAGGACTGACGGACAGTGGGAACCTGTGGTGCAGCCACTGAACACAATGCATTTCTCCCTTACAGGAAGTTGGACTTAAACCTTTTTATTAAGGAATATTATTACTCAGCTAATACCTACACAGGACAATTTTTCTATCCCAAATGGGCACCTGTTCATCTGGACTTTCAAGACCTTTTTGTGTTTACCTCGGAAAAGATACAGCTAGCAAGGACAACACTCCCTCAGGGCTTTCCTGGCCCTGAGGTCTCCCCATATTTTCTAAAATTTTAAAAGTTTTACAGGAAGTTGTGTTAAAAAAATTAGTCTTTTTGGACATAATATGTTGCTTACTTGATAGAAACCATGATATCTTGTGATGCCTAGACAGGCTGAACCTGGAACAGAGACTAGACAGAACTAAAGGAATAATGTAGGCATTTATTAACAGGCCACAATGGATTTACCTTGGGCAGTACAAGAGCCTGCCCAGGGCTACACCCAAAATGGATGCAAAATGGTCACAAAAATGGATGACTGGTAATGAGGCCTCTCATTTTTATAAGTCTTGGTTCATTTGCATATTGGGGTTAATTGTCCAATTACAGCTTCAGGTTATGAAGTTCCATCCTCCTTGTTGCTCTCTTCAGTTCTCCGTTGTTTATACTTTTGGGCCTGGAAATTCTAACAGTTGTGCTTGGTCTCAAGCTGGAATAGGATTGTTTTGTCTACCTACCTTGTGAAGAGAACTTACTGACGCTTCATGTGAAGCTCAGAGCTACACCCCTAGGCAGCGCAGAATCTGAAAAACATGAAAGCTAAAACTTAAGGCATCACTTGTATAGCTGACAATTTATCTTACATTAAACAATACAGTTTAATACAGTGAGCTCAACTCTGAAATCTGTTCCCTTTACCTGGGTGGGGAGCACTGTGTCATGCATGGTTGTGCAGTAACAACCCATGAAGTTAAGCAAAACCAAACAAACTCAACCCTCACATGTTCTCCTATTGCCTGGATAGCAATAAAGTTCTCCGGGTTATTCAGTAATTCCTGAAGATGGGGCCC
Source organism: Geospiza fortis (assembly GCF_000277835.1). Lineage (NCBI taxonomy): Eukaryota > Metazoa > Chordata > Aves > Passeriformes > Thraupidae > Geospiza > Geospiza fortis. The sequence continues at coordinate 2,575,758 of NW_005054357.1, read as the reverse complement.
AGCGGAAAAGGACTTGGAGATGCTGGCTGAGAGCAGCTGACCAAGAGCCAGCTGTGCCAAAGTGGCCAAGAGGGCCAAGGGCATCCTGGCTTTTATCAGGGATAGTGTGGCCAGCAGGACCAGGGAAGGGATTGTCCCTCTGTACCCCGCACTGGTGAGGCCTTACCTCAAATCCTGTGTCCAGCTCTGAGTCCCCCAGTCCAAGGAAGACTTTGAGATGCTGCAGTGAGTCCAGAAAAGGACAACTGAGCCTGGAAGGGCCTGGAGCACGGGTCTGATGAGGAGCCTGGAGGAAAGGAGGCTCAGGGGAGACCTTGTCACATTCTACAACTGCCTGTAAGGAGGTTATAGAAAGGTGGTTGGTTTTTTCTGCCAGGCAACCAGAGTCAGGATGAGAGGAAATGGCCTCAAGCTGCACCAGGGGAGGTTCAGGTTGGCCATCAGCAATAATTTCTTCATGGAAAGGAGCTGTCAAACATTTGAACAGGCTGCCCAAGGAAGTCGTGGAGTCAACATTGCTGGAGGTGTCCCAAGAAGCGACAGGACATGGCATGTGGCACTCTGCTGTGGTTCAGTTGGCATCAAGGTGCTTGGTGAAAGGCTGGACTAAATGATCTTGGAGGCATTTTCCAACCCTACTGATTCCATGATTGTGTAAGATAAGGTAATGGAGGCTTCGCCACACCCTGAAGCTGAGTGCACAAGCAGCATAATCACTAACATGCATTAAGAGATACTTGCCAGCTGTACAAATAAAAGGCTGTAAAGATACTAATCCCTTGCGTTTATTTGGAGTCTGTGGAGTCTCCCACACCACTGTACATTTATGGAAGTAGTGAGAGTTTATAAATCCTAGCAGGAATAAATACCAAACCTAAAACTTTTAAAAGCCATAGACTTGCCAACAAAATGAACCAGTTCATCAGCCAGCCCATACTGGTGAAAGGATCCAAGAAATAGAAGTGATCTAGAGAAGATTTCCTGGGATCAGTAATTGGTGTTGTGGGTATTAGTGATTAGTCAAATCATTAATGTTATACCTGTGTGCTTTAAAGGTTCCAGAGCCCTGTGCTTCTGCATCCCCATTCAGGATGCCCCAGTTTGAGATACCTCCTGCACATGAAGTAGTGCTTACTGTTTCATTTCCATAGTTTGCCTCCCAGCCTCTCTGCTGGTTGGCATGGGCCAGTTCCAAATCATAACAGTTTAAAGTCTAGATTTTGTAGAAAATTTAGTTCACAGGAATGTCAAATGCTTGTTTTTTTACTTAATGAAATAGAAATATTTGCCTTTTAATGGTGTTGCATTACCATTACTGACATCCTTGCATTGGCAGTGGAGGTTATAATTAAGTATATTACAATATTATCATTAATATTTGCAATTAACTTCAGAAAATGAAAAGCAGTAAAATCTGGGTCATTTCTTAATATGAATTAATAACTTAATATGAATTATTAATTCATTTCCTGTATCACTGCAGTACATATTCCATACAAGCACAAGAAACAGTGGCTGAAATTTTGAAGTGCTGGTCTTTAGACATTTATTCATTGTACATCCGTTTCAAGGTGGGCAGGGTTGTTTCTAATAGAATATCAAGAATATGCAACCATATTTTATGCATATTGCTTGATTTTATAAATTCTACATTTAAAGCACTGCCTTGAAGAAGTATTTTTGTAACTTTGATGTACAAATTGATGTACCTGCATTGATCTGCTTCATGTTATTAATTAATTTTCAGATTTTAGTGGCTGGTTTCAATTGGATATCAAGCAGAATTCAATGCTGCAAATCTCATGTCAGTGTTCCAAAATTACAGAATGATTGCTTTCAGCCCTAACTTTCTAGAAACTAGAGAATGGTGTGTTACCTCTGCTGCACTTGATGTCATTTCAGTTTTCCTCCACTGCTGAGGCCTAACATTTATTTGTTCTTTAGCTTTTTTTGGTGCATGGGTAAATAAAGCAGTGTAATACTCAGTAATATGCATTTGTACACTTGGAAGTTGTTGAAGTGTAGTTGTGATATAAAGTTGTTTGTGAGAGAGAAAATATCTATGCTGGGAAATAAC
>NW_005054357.1:2503569-2573567 GCF_000277835.1 Geospiza fortis | reverse complement strand
TTCTGAGACAAAATGTCACAACTTCACTAATTAATTTCCACTGCAGGTTTTAAAAACTCAAGAACTTTTATGCTTTTTACTTTGTACATGAATTCATGTGTGTTGTGGAATTGGGGTGAAACAGTTAAGGAAACACACTGCATGCCATTGAAAGAGTTCTTGAGACTTTTTTTTATTGCAGACTAGGTAACACATTTTCATAAGTTCCGGCTTTGCTGGAAATTCCCTTGAGAATGAAGCAATTATTATCAGCTAGCACTTCCCTCTCTGGGTCTGTGACTCTGGGTACCAAACTGCTTGAGCTGTGCTAAGGCAGTGCTGGGGAAGAGGGCCATCTTTGGGTTGTTGACAGAAGTGAGCCAGGAGGAAAAATACATACAGTTAGTACAGATAGAAATAATCTTTTTTTCACAGCTCCACATTTCTCCCTCTACTGAGTGAACTGTTGCCTGCTCAAACCCCTCTGTTCAGCAGTCATTTGACCCTGCTCATTCTAGAACTTCATCATCCCTTCTCCAGCACTGAGCCTTCAGACTCCTGTTCCTCAGTCTGGTCTCCAGTCCAGTTAGGCTTGTGTTACATTTCTGATAATCATGATGAGAAAAAAGTGTGTGAACCTAAGATTGCCTGTAGGATAACCGTTAAGAATCACCTCCCTGGCCACTGAGGGACTGTGCATACTGTCTCATTCAGGGATAATGTAATGGTGCTTAGGCTGGTCTTGGAAGATCAAAATCCCACCAGAATGCAGTCTGTCTGTGAAGATACTCCAGAGGAAGCAAACCTGTTCTGCTTTTAACATGAAAGACAGCATTACTCTGAACAGCTGAACTTTGTGGTACATTATTCATGGGTTATTAGAACTTCTGCTTCATCAGAAGCTGTTAGTTTTTACTACCTTGCTTGTCTTCCAGCAGATTTTGAAGAGAACTAAGTGTTTGGTTCACAAAGATTGCCTTGCATTCATTTTAGGGACTCCAAGTGTCTCCAGCTGTCTTTGTGTTTGCTTTAGCAAATCTTCTGGGGCTAATGAGCAATTAGAAATTCATTAAGCCTGGAGAAATACCGGGTCACATTAGATGCCACAATTCCAATCTAGCCAAGCAGCAATTCTGCTGAGTTAAGTGGGCAAATGGACACAGCTGACTGCTTGTTTCTGCTGCTTTATGGGCTGTTAAATGGGAGGACTCAAGCCCTCGCTATGGATCCTTTTGGCAGAGAGTCCTTAAATCAGTGGTGTGTGCTGTACACACACACAGAAATTCCTGTCAGCTGTGAGTCAGGCTAAAAGCAAAGTGTCCAGCTTGCCTGCTGGAGGATAGCCATGGTTCTGGAAGCCTCTCTGCCTCCTTGAGACCCCATTAGAGAAGCCTTCAGTATGCAACAACAGATCCTTCTAATATTTTGGAATGAACATTTTTAAGAAACTTGTATTTTTTAAAAAAATATTCAACTGGAATAGAGTCTTCTCCCTGAAGGTATTAAAAATAGAAAAGTTATTCACACTGCACATGCAAACTCTTCTGGGTAACTTCTATGGTAGGTCTTGGATAGGATCCTGTACCATACACTGTTCCTATTTCCTTCTGAAAAAATGTAGACTTCAGTCTGTGCAGCTGTTTCAATTGTTTCTCTGTTTCCCACAGTGCCCATTTGAAATACTTTATCTGTGAATAAAGTAGTGAATGACTCAAGTGTGGAAAAGCACCGAGCAATAATGGACTCTAAGCAGAACCACTGGATTGTTAAATCTTGGAATCATTAAGAGGAAGGCAGGAAGTAAAACCAGATTTGCTGTCATTCCTAATATGAACGTGACTTGATTTCAGTATCCTTACAACGCTGATAAACAGACTCACATCCAGGAGCTGCTTACTGCGCAATCTGGTTGTGGTTTCTGTTGTAGAAATAGAATGTACTTCTACCAATTAATATAGAAGAGAATAGAAACAGTTTTGACTGATTTTTTTTTACAAATAGGACATCAAGAGAGTTCAGAAAATAATCATTTTTTCCATATTAGACTACCTGCAAAATTACTTGGTTCTACATGGACACTTGTAACAGAAGGGAGTTAAAAACCTCAAGTATATTCTTCCCTATTTGTGACAGTGATTTTAGAAGATCATGGACAGACATGCTTAATTCTGTAGAAAGCTTGACCAATTGTAGTTGCTTCTCACAGAAGCAGATGCTTTCTTGTGTACATCATGCCAAAGCAGAGGTTTTAGATCCATAATGCTTTTTCACACTATGTGGAATTACATTCATTTTGTGGAATGGGTTATAAATCTTTAATCTTCAATGAGATACATCATTTCATGTAAAAATGTATCACTTTTGGGTAATCTGCATGACTGGACATGAAATGCTATAGACAAACTGTAGTTCTGGCATAGTCATGAAATGTTAAGGGCTTGTTGTAGGAATCATTCCCTAGAGGGATGCTCTCACTTCTGTGTTATAATCTACTCAGGTTTCTATAGAAAAACCCACCAAGGTTCAAAGGATTGTTTCACCTGAGCCACCACTGTATGCAGCTTCACACAGTAACTTCCCAGTCTTTTGCCAGTGTTGGGAGAGCTGCCTGTGTGAGATGGGAGGGACTTTCCTGCAGCTGGGCTCTTCTGTCCTTGATGTGTCTCAATCTCAACCTCTGCAGTGTGACCAGGTTGTGTCATTCAACCTGGTCTGTGTAAACCCAAGGAACAAAAACCCAGGTCCTGGAGGCAAAAATGGGACTGAAACTAATCTGTGCTAATAAAAATAGGTGACAGGCTGAGACTGAAAATTATTTCAAAGACTGAATTCTTGACATACAAAGCCTTGTTGGCAGCTTTAGGTATTAACATATTTGCTACTACAAATCAGGCATTGTCTCTCTATGGGCATCAGATAATCTGACACTGGTCAGAAGCTCAGTCACTGACATGCTGCCACCTAAATATGCTTAGGGGCATCTAAGCAAAACATGGTGGAGTCTGACATTTGTTCATGTGGGTTAAATAGCAACAGGTGTCATCATTCTGTTAGGCTGACAAAGTTCAACTTCCATACTGAACAGGCCACAGACCTGACAATCCCTGAAATTAGAGTTTCTAGGCACCACATTTCTGCATTTGGTCACTTACCCACTGTCATTTTGTTTCCAAAATCTGAATAAAATATACCACTCAGTTTGCAAAATGGTTAGTGGAAACAACATGTGTATAAAACTGTCTCTGAATGTTGTGGTGAGTTCCATATCAAAGTTGTGTCTCCTCCCTGGTGTCCTGTCCCACTGTATTGCAGAAGCTGTTCTTTCGGCTGGGTCCAGCATTTGGAACATAAGTCAATGGGTCAGGTCGGATCAAGTATCTACAAAAAGAAATCACAGCTGTTACTAAAACAACATGCTGTAAGCCAGGGTAAGTGCATACAGTTGTAATATTGAAAAGATCTGAGCAGGACTTAGACTTTGAAGGAGCTTGGTTTAGTTCCTTGGTTTAGATTTTTTTTCGATTTAAAATACATAGTAAGAGGAGGATGACAAGTTAACAACACTATAAATATATGTATTATATATTTACATGTGTATTTAAAGTATATACAGATGTAGTATAATTAGATACTTTAAATAGATGTCTCTCTTTTTTTCAGGTCTTGTGGCTATTTTTTTATGTGTGGCTTTAACTTACACTATATCATTCAGCTCTAATCTTGTATCTGGAGAAGGGTTGATCAGGATGTAGGAAAGGGTGTTCTGATGATCATTCATTTCATCTAGAGGACAGGGGGAAAAAGTACCAAGTAAATTACATTTACAGATGTATTGTGAGAAGCATTACTTCTGACATATTAATTTGATGAAAGTTCGTAGAACTGCAGAAAAGTGTCTGGTGTCAGAGTGATTTCAAATAAGTTTAGCAATTTCTTTTCAATTGTATTCATATTGAAACTACCTGACATTATCAGGTTATCTTTTGAGTTATCAGCTGTAAAAACATCATGTTTTCCAATGTTTTAAAAATCTTCTGGTTTTTTTTAGTCACAGCAATTTGAATGTAACCCAATTTCAGTGTGATTTACCAATCTGTCCTGCAGCTTAGGTAAGTTTCTGGTGAGCAGGGACTCCTGTGCTTGGCTGGCATCAAGTTCAAATGATGACCAAGGTTAAATGCAGGTGTATGGCATCCTCATCCCTATCCAGATTTGGTTGACATAAATCTTTTTTTCCCTTTTTTCTATTTATCTAGGAAGCACTTCCCTTTTATCACCTGTGCAAAGGGCTTGAAATGTGAAGGCTGTATAAATGGAAAGTGGTATGTCTCTTGCATTTTTAACTGTTCTCCTAATGATGGGCTGAAATGAAGGCTGATAATTTTTATTTTTAAGGTTTAAGCTACACTTTCGTAGGTTCCATTACAATATCTTTTGTATCATTTTCTGTTGGCACATTCCTTGGGCTGCTGCAGTGAGACTGGTTTTAATCTTTCCAGACTAAAGAGGAGAGGCAAAAGGAGAGGCAGTGCTTCTGTGTTAAATCCTCTGCAGCTTTTTAGGAAAACTTGTAACTCAGAATCAGATAAATGTAAGCAGGTAAAGCATTTAACTATCAAGATTTTACTGCTTTGTAGATGGTATCTAATAGTCCTAAATTTGAGTAATGAAACAAATATTTACCTTAGGCTTTTAACTAGAATTTGAAAAGAAAAGCAGGAATACTACAGAGTTTTCTTGTTATTAATATAAATATTAATTAAATTTACAAAACATTTTTCTGTTTGATCAAATGTTATGTGGCCTCTGAAATCCCTGGAAAATATTTAGGCCTGAATCTTTCTGCAGAGAGTTGTATAGAAACCTCTAAGAAAGAAGGCATAGAAATTATTCAGATGGGGTGTGCAATAAAGAGCCTGTATTTACGTATCTAGAAATTCCTGGTGTTTCTAGGAAATCAGAACCCATAGTCCTGGGGTTTCCACCCAACATGCAACAGGGCCAAGGCCGGAAAAAGGCAACCTAGGCAGCTGTGGTGCATGTGTTAAAAAGTGTTGCAGACCTCTTGTCCATAGCTTAAAAAAACCCAAAACAATCCTCCAAACTAAAAAGCAACCTGACATCAGCCTTGAGAATGATTTGATGGATAAAAATGGCATGTAAAGACCAAGTGATGCTTTCTAAAAATGACTTTCATATGATAATTTGGCATTATTTTTGAAAATTGCGGGGAAAAGGCAACGTCCCTCACATATAAACAACTCCCCACCCTGACATATGAGTGAACTTCACAACAGCCCTGCCTTCATCTTTATTTCAAGAGCTTTGTGGAAATATGGTGCAGCTGTTCAATGACTGGGGAATGTTTATAAATTCAGCATGCACATATTATCTGCTAAATATAAATGTGACTGACGTGCTACCTTATGAGCCTTCCATCTCAGCATAGGAATGGGTGAGAATTAAAAAGACTCCAAGTTACTCTTGGTAAATTAAAAAAAACAAACAACCCAAACCTAAACCAACAAAACAAAAAGCACTATCATAAACTTATCATATTGGTTTTGGCTCCATCATTTCTTACAAATAGTTCAGCTTGCACCATGCTAATGTTGCTGTTGAAGTACTGTATAGCGGTACCGTATCCTGCTGGAGAAAGGCCCAGGTGCTTCATTCTGTTCTTCACAAGTTCAGCGAGCTCCTGCCTTTCTGACCTCCTGTACAGGTTCATTCTCTGCTGGTTGATCTTCTCAGCAGTTTTAGCAGAGTGCCTGGGGGCCCTCCTGCTCAGGCGCCGTGCCCACTGCATGCTCTTCCTCCGCAGCAGCGGGTGGTCGGACTGGTCGCTGGAGGTGGAGTTCCGGTGGTTGCCGCGGCAGCTGAACTGCTCTTTGGTGTCTTTGGTGTCCTCCCAATCCTCCACGCTGATGGAGATTTGAGACTTGAAAGGAAAAGGCAAGAGAGATGAAGGGCTGTATTAGATGGAAGCAGATTAGATGTCCTCTTTCCGACGGTGCAGTTGGACATGGGGTTTGGCTGCAAAGGAGCTGAGGGGATTCAGCTCTTTGTACTTAGCAAATGTTCCTGAACTGTGCACCCTTTACTATACTTTGACTTTTCATGTAAAAAGCTCATTTATAACATAAATACTTTTATCAAGTGCAAAGCAGATAAGTGTTACTTTCTGCCCAACTGCAATGTGATTCTGAGAAGAGCAAATTTAGCCTTCTGATATTGCTCTTCCTGAAACTAGGAATTAGTCCTGAATGACTTCCTTCCTAGTCTGCATATTTTCAGAAATCCAAGTTGTGTAACTGCTTTTTACGTGTGTGTTGTGGCTTCATTAAGTAATGGTTCAACTTTGGCTGCATTGTTTTCAATACTCTCTTATGATCTCAGGTAGAACATGCCTGTTAACTGTGTCTCACATTCCCAGGTCTTCCTGACCTTCCAGCACACATGAAATTAGGATGCGTAACCTTCAGTGTGATTCAGGGCACCTCTTGTGAAAGCAGTAATTGATTCCAACCATAAAGAATAGTGGTATTACTCATGTAGTGACAAATCCCCGTCATAATTAAGAGCCAAAATCTGTTGCTCTATTACTGTGTTTTCCTTATGCCAACCAAATAAGACCAATGGTATGTGCATGTACAAGTACTGAAATAACACAGGTGGATGGACTACAGGTGTATTTCTATCATACAAAAGTTCCTAAAGAACATAAGAGGAAACATTTCAAAAGATAACTTTTGTTAAGATAAATTGTTTCAATGTGTATTTTAGATTTAATGAGTAGTTTAATTTCTAGTTTCAAAACCATTTCCTTAACAATCCCGAGTTCCTCTTGTGCTATTTGAGTGTCTTTTATTGATGCTGGAATAGCAAAGTCCTTGATGGTGTCAGTACAAGCACATTGCCAAGTTACTGGTCACAGAATTCAATGTGACCAGTGTTTAAAATAAATACATGAAGTATAAAACAAAGATGATATAAATGAACAGGCTGAGTTTGTGTGAATCCCCTCAGACAGAATATGCTGGTAGCAATCAGTGAATAAAGGAAATTTAACAGAGGAGCTACTGAATGTCCTTTGTCCACTAACATGAAATGTGAAAGCAAGATTCTGTTGACCTAATCATTGCTGAATACAACCTATCTGTAAGAGGCTCACCACAGATCTGTGACGTTTCTGGGTCCATAAAATAGTATTTGATATGAATAAGCTGGATTCAGTGTGAAAGATATTTGTATTTTTCACTTTTGAACAAACTAGCTTTTATCTGTGTAAAAGAAAAAAGCAACAAGCAAACCAAATCAAATAGCAAAACAACCAAACCCCATAATTCAAAAGAACACTACAGATGTTTATGTTGTAGCACTTCAAGTAAAATCACATTTTTAATATTCTAGACTAGGATCTTGCAATAAGCCTCAAATAAAGACCAGCTAATTTATTGAGGCTCTTCAGCTTAGTCTGCAATAGAAAAGGGATTTCTGGTTGGATTTTTTTTTTAAACAACCTGATTTTTTTAAGTTTTGTTCCTGACTCCGCTGAGGTTAGGGAAGAAGAGAGAACCTGGATCCCTTTGAACAGGAATTTAATTTGATTTTGGTGTTTGTTAGACTGTCATTTTGGGTTTGTGGGCATTTTGCAGCAAGGACTAAGGTAGGCAGAGTACATTCCATAGGCAAAGGTGCTACTCATGGGTAGGAAGGAGCTATTTGGTATGAACAAAATGGTATTGGTATGAACTGAGTGCAGAGGATGGTCTTGTTTTGCCTTTCTTCCTGCCTGCATTGGCAGCTTTCCTTGTCAAGCTCTTGGCAAAACAAATAACCAGACTTGCTGGCAGCAGCAGTGTAAAGGCAGAGACCAATCATCATCACTACAGGAGGGTAAGTCACTTCTTGAGTCAGAGATTAAATGGGTGAGGCCAAATGAAAGAACAAGTATTTTGTTTGGGTGAAATCTGTAAATCCTTAGCTTGAAGTTTTGAAACACTGGCATAGGTGAGCTGAAAGCACAAAGGAAGGTGATAAAGCTAAATATTTACTTCAACAACAATGAAGTTTTTATCCTGCCTGTTGGGAAAGCTGTACAGAATGGCTCTTTGTTGTATGCAAGAGGAAGAAATTGTTTTCACTGAATTTCATTTTCTTGTTCCATAGCAGGTAAATCTGTTGCATGAGAAGCATAACTGATGCCGCGGTGTCACTCCTGTGCCACACAGAGAAGGAACACTTGCCTTTAAACCCTTGGGTTTGTTTGCTTTTTGTTTTTTAAGGGCAGGTTCCTGTCTCACTGTGTGCCCTGAAGGGTGTGATTGCTCACTTGTGCTGCCAGACAGCTGTGACCTACTTAGGCATGATGCTCTAATAGAATGTGTCATGCCCTAAAATTTAAACATTAGGCTGGTCAACACATGGCAGGAATGGGAATGTAGTCACAGACACACCAGTGTACATATTTGAGGTGATGGTGATTGAGATATCTGTGCTGATAACACCAAACACTGATTCACTTCAGATTTTTGCTCCCTTGCCTTGCTGCTCCCTGGGAGCTGTGTGTAAGAGGTGAAATAGTTTGAAGGTGTATTTTTCATCTGTTCTAGTCTGAAGCAGTGACTTATTTTTTACCTTAGTGCAAGTTCTATACTAACTAAATTTTACTGCTCTGCCTACCAAGAATGCTAATTGCATCCAGGGCTCTGGAAATGCTTTTCTGCTCCAAAAGCTGTCTAAACCATTGCTAAGTACAGCCACATTTTCCTTCTGTGATAAAAGGGGATTTTGCTCCACTAGCATTTAATGTGTGTAAGCTTAAGGCTTTCACCAGATAATCTTTTCACTGTAAGGATTATTTGTTACCTTCAGAATTCAACAGGAGCAGGCCCAAAAGGAACCAGAATTCCACAGGACATCCTTGAAATTCCCAGTCTGTCAGCTTTCAGATTTTAGCAAGCTGTTTGTGTCCAGAACAATGTTGCCTTAAGATCCATTTACTCAAGGATGATCCATTGCACAGTTCCATTTTCTCTGAGGATTTCACTCCCACAATTGAACCAATTGTACAGTTTCTGGCTGGGATTGAGTTACATTTCTTCATAGCAGCCTGTATGGGACTGTGTTTTGGATTTGTGATGATAATGTGTTAATAATGGGGATGTTTTCCTTACTGCTGAGTGATGCTTACACTGAGGCATGGCTTTTTCTGCTTCTCACCTACCCCAGCAGCAAGTGGGCTGGGGAGAGCACAAGAAGTGCTGGGGACACAGCCAGGACACCTGATCCCAACTGACCAAAGTGATATCCCTTATCCAGGGTGCTTTGCTCTGCAGGAACAGCTGCAGGAAGATGGAAGGAATGAAATGCTTGATGGAGCTCTGCTGTCCTGGAAATGGCCAAACACCCCCTGTACATCGAAAGTGTGAGCAAACTCTTTGCTTTGTTTTGCTTTTACTTAAGTTATCAAACTGCCTTTACCTGAGCCCAAGAGATTTCTCCCTTTCAGCCTCCCAGTTTTCTCCCCATCCCACCTTGGGGGGAGCAAGCAAGCCAGCAGCTGTGTGAGGCTTGCCTCAACCAGGACACCCAGAAACAGGCAGACAATAAGCAAATACTTACTTGTGAAGCCGTTTCTCGTGACTGACAAAGAAAGGGGAAAAGAAGACAAAGGAAGAGGAAAAAGAAAACAAAAGACAATTTAAACAGAAGTGAATCTAAAGAAACAAATATGGACTGTTCAACAGGAGCCACAGAAAAGCAGCCATACAGGTAATGATAAAAAGATTTCATATCTCTTTTTTATATTTTTTGCTTGTAGTGGAAATGGTTTGGGTCATAGGTATGATAGTCATTGAGAGGCTGGCTAGATTCACTTCTTCTTTAGTTACTGGGTCACTAATAACTTCCTTATTTTTAAATAAGTTATGAGTATCTGTCAGTGAAGTAAGAGCTTCTCATTTGCATAGTGAAAAAAGGGAGTGCCAAAGGATAAACTGTACATATTAAATATTAATATTGGCATATTTTGTCCTCGTGACTTGAGTCACCCATGTTATTATGAGACAGCATCCAGGGATGTGCAGCACAAATTTAGTTTCTTATCTCTGTTTAAACTCAAATTGATAATCATGTTGAAGATTCTCTGAGTTATAAACCTTCAACTTTATGGCTATAAGTTCATAGTTCCTGAGTAAAAAGAGTGAACTACTTTTCTCTTTTTTCCATTTTAAAGATCTCACCCAATGACATTCTTCTGGCTTAATGTATTGAAAAGCTAAAATGATAACCCATGCTAATATTTCATTAGTAAAATAAGTAAAAAAATCCTTTAACTTCAAAATAAACACTTTGCAGAAAGATTAGGGCTTTCAGCATCTCTGTGTTTGTAGGTCTCTATCCATAAAGGCCACAGATGCAGAGCAAGATGTTGCTCTTTTGTATTCTGGGGAATAGGTAGGTGAGGAGAGATTTCCCTGCCCTTCTCTAGAGGGGAAAGGTTGTACAAATTCTGAGTCACTAAACAAGAAATTGCACAAGTATTTGTGTGAAAACACCAGTAAAGGTCTGCATTCAAAGACTTCAGCTTAGAAAGACCAACAATTGCATTTTCTTCACTTAATAAAGGAGGAGTGCCATTCTTCCACATTTGTCCAACACCTGACAATATGAAAATTTAACTGGGAGGTTTCTCCAATCTCTCTTCCTCAATCCTCTCCTGATTTAACTCAAATTCTTTGTGAGATTACTTGTGAAAGTTGATAGGAAGTAATAGCAGAACTCCTCATTCTCTTTTTTTGGACCTGAAGTCAAAGAGCCAGCCCTGAATGTGAGAATTAAGCACTGCCATGAATTTTATCTTATCCTTATTTAATGAATTCTTAAAATCTAGTATGTCTTCTGTTTTGTGGAAGGCTGTCACAGACCTTTTTTTCATATTAGCCGTGAGGCTGACTACATTCTTCTCCAAGGAATGATTTTGATGGATTATGTTAAGGCAGCTATAGTTCAAAAGAGATTATTGCAGTGATAGAGTCCAGTGGCTAAGCTGTAAGAGCCACCTGCAGAGAAAGTGATGGTCCACAAAGAGATATTCCCATGAGCTGAGTGGGATCTTGTACAACATTTTTATCATCCTTTTATAAAACTAACTTCAGCTGAATTTACTTCCTCAGGAGCAAATCTTGCCATTAAGCATTATATGCCTGAATGTTTTCTAATACTTTTCTGAGATATGGAAAAGAAAATATAAACTACCTATCTTGGAAATTAGTTTAAACTATGTCTGAGTATTTCAGAAGAGAGACTTGTTCCTCACTGTTGCATTTGAAAGCCATGGTTTAATGAGATGGCAGTACTAATGGTCATGTAAACAAATGGATAATACATGACAGAAATCAAAGCTGCCCAACCAAAAATGTATGTTAAATAGTCAGGAAAAATATTTTTGCCATTTTTTATAAACAGAGAGATGGAGAAATGTACACATTTAGTGGCAAACACAGAAATACATATATAAAATATTACAACTGTTCGGCAGCTAAATTTAGAAAGATCCCACAATACTTTGAATAACACTAACTAGAAATGAGCAACAAGAGAATGAATTAGAAGGTCACATGAACAGTGAAATGCCACCTGTTTTGAGACACAGACGCATTGTTGGCACAAGGGCCAGAGGGCCTGGTGAAGGGTTTGGTACAAACTCTGCTGTTAGTGAGCACAGCGAGGTCAGAGCAGAGCTCACTCCTGAGCCACGCCCAGCCTCCCCTTGGCTCCCATCCCAGGAACCAAAGGCCAGGTGTGCCCTGGCCCTGGGCACTGCTGGAGCCTGGGGCTCAGCCTGGGCTGTGTGACCAGCCAGGTGTCAGCAGAGGCCTCGTGCACTCTGCAGTCAATGCACAGGAAAGCACGGTAAGTGACCCACCTCAGATGTTGTGAGCTTCTGGGATTCTGTCCTGTAGACTCCAATTGGAATGTCCCCTGTAGAGGAACAAAGCTTCTGGTACAGTCTGGCATATGTCCTAATCCACAGATCCTCTTCTGTGATTTTCATCTGAGCAAATAATAATAGGAGGGAGGAATTTTAACTATTGAGGGTTTATCACTTGTCCACTATGCAACTCATGAAAAAAAAACCCAACAAAACTAAACACTAGCTGGTAATTATCCCATTGTAATGTTGCACCTTTGCTCTACAACAAATCTGTGACTTCTGTGGAGTTTGTCAGACAGGTTCTTTTGCTTTCTCCCAGTTTAGAAGACATTGTAGTGGAAGCAGTTTAGCATTATGAACTTCTGGTCTTGGTTTAAGATTACTGAAAATTTACATGGCAGCCTTCACCCAGTGTCTATTTTTGACTAAAATATAAATGAATAAACTAAATATTGCCAGCAGTAAGAAACTGGTGTGGACAGACTGGAGTGCATGAGTATTTCGAATGTGAATTTTGCCCACCAGACTGCAGGCTGAATATGTGGGGAGGAAGTAATACACTAAGCATAAGTGGCATAAGAAGTCATGCAGGAAGCCCACTTACTTCATTATTAGCTTTATTTTGAGATGTATGAGTTCCTTTTTAGAGATTCAACTGTACTTTCAAGTGTTCTTACATTCACTGTAATGAAGCTTAGTGACTGGCCAAGAAATACGTAATTTATATTTAAACAACTTTTTTAAACCATCATTGATACCTTCCTGCCATTCTTTATAGATGGCCACAAAGCAACTTGTAAATAACTCAACTTGTAGTAATCTGTTTGCTACCCAGAGTATAGTGGGTGTGGGAGGAAACAGAGAAGTGGGGTTTATTTTAGTAAAAATTACTTCCGTTGTGTTTTTATTTGTGTAAATGCACAGTTAAATTGCATTGGGAATATTGACACAAGATGACTTTTGAACTCCAACTCCTAGTCATTTAATACAGCTGATCTTTATATAAAAACTATTCATGGCCTTTATTGCCCATAGGAATGGAGACTGGGAGATAGTCCTGGTCAGGCTGCACAATACAGGTAGTGCTTTCTGGCTTTTATCTACTCAATTTTTACACTGGTTGCTGAACTGCCATTGCTATTTCATATAAAATGCACTATTCATGTGTTTTCCTGACTTTCCAATTTTCTGCTGAATAAAATGCATTGTGTTTTCTCAGGAAGATGTTTTTTGCTTTGGAACTAAAAATGGGTATGTTTTCTGTTTAATTTCCTTGTCTTCTCCCTGATGAAAAAGGAAACAGCTGGCCTTCCTTGAACTTTCACAAAAGGAAATGCCATACAAAGAAGGTTGAAGTATTTTGCAGACAGTACAGTATCTTCTCTGGTACTCTGTACTGATTGTTGGTTTTTTTTAATAACTTACAGAACAAAGAAACCCAGATCCTGGTGTGGTGTCAAGTCCCAGCAGAAGTCTTGTGATAGAAATCATATAATCTTTCACAAATGACTGCAAGATATTTTAACAGGAGAGACAGAAAAGAAAGAAAAAAAGCTTTAATGAACAGAGGAGTAGGCAACCATTAGCACTATGTATGACTTTCAAAGGAATTATACATCTGTGTTTACAGTCCATCTCTTTAAGTATCTTAATCACTGTAGGAATACCTATCCCTTTCTTTTGGCTGAATTTACTTCTATAAAGGAAGTTTTCCTAAACTGGCTCTGCATGTGCATGCAAGGAATGTACAAGATTCAGCAGACTAAGGCATAACAAGGCACAGGAAAAGCAAAGATGGATGTGTCAGTGGACTGAGGTGTTAGTCCTACGAGGTGTGAAATTATAATGAACTCTTCTGTGCAAAAGAAATTCTGGCAGATGTTAGATGGCTCTGCAGTCCTCAGTGGGTCCCTCTGAGGTGACACTGCTATTATTTTGTTCAAATGAATAATCTGAAGGATTTTTAAGGGTTGATATGCCTTGTTGCTCTGCTAAACAGTGTGTTGCTATTGGTTAAAAGGTAGAAATTAAGTTTAGTGAAGAAGTGTAGACTAAGACCAGGAACGGACATTAGAGCAGCTAAAATGGCAAATATTTCTCCTCCTGGGTTGGGCTGCTGGAATGAGAGGGCCATGGGGTGCTCTTCTAGCTGTAGCTGAGCTGTTCTTTGCCACCTGTGCTCAGGTGCAGCAGGGCAGCATTGCAGTCCTTGGAACACAGCACACACCGTAGCTCTGCTGGCCTCATGCAAATGCAGAGCTAACCAAGAGGTTTTCACAAAGCAATACCTCACAAAGGTTTTACAGAAATCCTTTAGAGCTATAGAATCTGGATTTGCTCAAACTCAGAAGCTAGATGGATTTCATTTGATACATACTGATTCAACTATTTTAATTTTTGCACTGGTAGTCTCCCAGTTGTGATGGGCTAAATGCCAAAGAGCACCTCAAATAAAATTTGCTTGCAAATTAAACATATTTATTATCTTGGCAGCATCATTTCTGCCACAGAATTTTCATTAGTTTAACAAGTTTATTCACCAGGATTTGCAAGACCAAGTTTTCCTTTTTCAGTCACTGTCCTAAAGATAATTCGAAGGCTTTTCTTTCAGCCTGTAATGGGAAGAACCCTGATGTTCCCCACGTCATTTGCTCTTTCTTGCAGAAGAAAAAGACAGAAAATGGTGCTATGAGAAAGAACAAAGAGCTGCTGATATAGAATTTCTAACTTGGAGTAAGAAAGGTAATTCTAGAAAAATGACAGTTCACCTATGAGCAGTAGCAGTTCAAAGGAAGGACAGGTGGAATTAAAGTGACAATGAGCATGTGAGGCTTTTTGTTTTAAACACTTTCTGGTGAGTGGTGTTACTCTGTCATGTCCTTGCATGATTACTCAAGTCTAAGAGCAAATATAAAATATTGAAGTCACTTATGTGCTGGCAGGAGCTGTTGATGATTAACAGATTTGTTTCTATATATATGTCTTTGGTATTTTTACTATATTTACTATATTTTACTATATTTCTTTTTTAATATTGTGGTATGTGATGCTGATATTCTGGGGCATGATTATGAAGATGTTTTATATGCTAATACATTTATTTCCAGAACCTTAAAATATGTATGCCCATATACATGACTGGTTTTTATATTAATGGCTTCTTGAGAAAAGTTTAGCTCCAGGAATTTTTCTATTTATGTTGGATTTGCCTTCGGGAAATTGATTTGGAAGTAAATTGCAATGAAAGAACACCTTTCATGCACCAAATCACCAAGTAAATTCATTTCCCTGCAAGGATGTTTTCCACCTGAGTACTAAAGCTGCACAGGCTATCCCCAGGTAGAGGCAAGGCAGGAGGCTGCTCAGGTAAGCAGATGATGTGGGCCACGGTGGTGTTCCTGCTTATGCTGTGTGCCTTCATCCTTGCAGGGTGGTGCTGGGGGCTGCTCCTTGGGCATTCTGGTGTGTCAGAGTGTGCAAAAGCATGGGCACTGCTGAAGACTGAGCAATATTGGCCTATTTTCCACCCTGAAACTAGCAACTACTGCCTCCATTTGCCCTGACTGTATTTTCTGATATTTTTTCTTCAACTCTCTGAAGCTGTGCTCTTCCCTGATTCTCACTGTCATCAATACTTCCTGGATTCTGAGCCACAAGGTTGAATTGCTGCCTTTTCTTCCTCCACTGTCTCTTTGTAACCACTGAATGCATTCCTTGCAAGGGCAAGCATGGCTTACTTTACAGTGTAATGACAGGGCCTCTGCAGCTCTAGTCAACATGTAAGAGGAGAGGACGCTATGAAGTAATTGAGGCCTTTATCAGCAAATGCAGGAGACTAATAAATTACATATTAAGTAATTCTGTTCCTTTCTGTTAGGGACACTGTGTGGGAATGGGCACTGCGTTTTGTATTGCAGAGTACAAGCCCTATTATTCTACATAATCTGTAATTTATGTAGGCCTGATCAAAGCTATTTGACTGTGGAGAGATACATTAACAGTATCAAATTATCTAACATCAGATTTTGTGCAGTCACAGGGTGATTTTGGGATTGAAAACTGAGCTAACACATCAAGCATGCTCCATTGTCTTTTGCCATTGATTGCTCCCAGTGTAGACACACTTTAATGGATCCTATGGCAGAAAATAGGGTTATCTAGCAATTAAGCACAATATAATGGATGGCAATACTTGTGTTAAGTCACATTACTGTTCATAGTACCTGATAAAGCAGTGTGTCCAACATGCTGATGCTGAAAACCCTGCCAGCAGCAAAGGGCAGTCGAAACATAAATGCCAGATTAGATCCCTTCTCCCGCTCTTTCTGTTAAGGAATTAAAACACAGAAAACATTTTTAATGCTGGTTTTGGAAGGGCTGTAACAAAAACATGAAATAGATATTATCTTGAAAGAAGTCAAAAGTGTAAAATCCCTTTACTCTCAACATCGTTTCTTCCTACAAGTATGAAGCATCTTTGTTCAATAGGTTTTTCAGTTTTTCAGGTTGAAAGACATTGATCAATGTAGATGTTGTTTCAGTCATGACATCTCAAACTGCATGGGCATATTCCACCCAATCAGTTTGAAAAAGATGGAGGGATATCAGCTGTGCTTAGCTCCTGTTAACCTGCTCCAATTCCTTGGTGCTGACGGCGGACTGTCATCGTGGTGCAGGAAGTCTCCTAGGAACAGGAAACAGGAGCAGAATCTGGTACAGAAGGGCAGGAATGGCACAGGGGTCAATCAGTGCCCTGGTGCTGCTGGCCACGCTCTTTCTGGATGCCATGTGCCTTGTGGCCACCTGGACACAGCCTGGCTCAGGCTGTCAGCCAGCACCCCCATCCTTGAGCAGCCTTCCAGCCACTGCCCCATCCTACAGTGCTGCAGGAGGTGATGGTGACCCAAGGGCAGGACCTGGCCCTTGGCCTTGCTGACCCTCATACAACTGGACCAGGCTGGTTTAGTTTCCTTCCATCTCTTCTACAGCCTTGCTTTTCCTTTATTCTTGCTTCAAAGAGATCTGTGAGAAATATAATCCTACATTCTAGGAAAGAACAAATAAATTTTCTGGTGTTGATATGGAACAACTTCCTAAAAACCTGTCAGTTGAACAGTAAAATTTCTGTGCTAATTGCTTGTACAATTTTAGAATTTATGTAAATTGTTAGAGCTCTATGTAAAATAAGACACCAATAATAAGAGGTACCAATCTCTCTGTAACTCATATGTCATTATTGCTTTTTATCACTTTATGTTAATTCAAATCTGCTTAATATCTTAATTATAGTAAAGAAAAAAAATGGAGACAGGAAATAGGAGGCCCCATCCAGAAGGTTAAAAAAGCAGCCTGGCTATATGTAAATCACTGCAAATACACTGGGCCATCCCAGGTAGATTTCTGCCTACCTAACATCTGTGTTCTTATCCCTGTGGAAGATACAAAATCACAGGATTGGGTTTGCTTAAAGATATAGGAACTTGTACTTATTTCAAAATGATCACTTACAGCTTTAGAATTTTTATCAGTAATACCTGCAGTATTTACTTGGAAAAAAACCATAGCAAACTGAAGTCTGAATCCTGTCCAAAACACTACAAACCCTTTATTTCAAAAAAGAGGGAGTGGTTACCTCAGTTTTCTTCTTATGCAAGACAAATGGAGAACACAGATGTCAAGTTTAGAGCGTGGGTGTTTTGTTTTTCCTTTTCTCTGTGGTATAAAGGCCACTGCTTTCTCCTGTGTCAGTGCTGAGTTTACTGTCAGATTTATTTATCTCTAAAATGAGAAAAGTTGCAGCTGCAACAGCAGATGGACATCTGATTTGTGTATCTGTCTTCTGCAGCCCATTAGGTTGAAAAGCCAATTTTGCAAGTGTGTTTCACTGCTACCTCAAGGCAACTTGCCTGATATTTTCAGTCTTTCTGAAAATGAGGCGCTTAATGCAGAAATAACAAGCAACTGTATGTTTGACTGCTTTAGGTAATTTTTACTGGAGTTTTTAATTGCCTTTCATTTTGCATGAGGGAGTTCTGAAAGATCAAATGAACTACAGCACCACCTGTGAAGTTCTCCCTGCAAATGTTAAGATGAAGTGACTGGGAAATATTAACAGCAGGCAACTGCAAGAGCAATGAAGAAAATGTTCTTTCTTTAAGATAATTTATCTACCTCTGTTTCAGCAGAGCATAGTTTGGATAGGAAGTTCATTAAATGTTCAGCTTCCAACCTATCCTCACAACTTTTGCACAATAAATTAATAAGATAGTCAAGAAGTTAAAATATTTTTAGGTATATCCAGAATATTTGCTTGAAAAATTAAGGAGCCTATGTAAAGAAAGAAAGAAAGAACTGAGATTAAAAATCCTGGTTTCACTGCATTGAAGTAGACAGCCCACAGAGAACTCCAGAATCCAACTGGAATTGGATTAAGGGAATATGTTAACAAACAATTTCAAAACCCCTGTCAGTCATAGTACACCGAGACATTAAGCCTGGCTGAAACCCAAGGTTGAAGGCCCCAGCCAGCTGCTGGCCCTTGCTGCCCTGAGAGAACTGGCAGTGCAGATTCCAGCCAGCTGTAGCCTATCCTTCATGGATTTACCACAGAGGGAGGACATGGAGGAGGCACAGAGGCAAACCTTAAAGGGTAGTGGGGGTGGCATTATCCCAGCAAAGCTGAGCCTCCTTCCTCAAACAGCTCCTCTCTAACTTTTGTCCTATTTCCTCCCAGCTCTCCAGGCTATGTCTCTGTCAGAACACCACCTAAACACAGGATCAAGCCTTCATGCTACTACAGGTAAAGATACTCACTAAAGGCCACCCAGATATTTACATCTTGTGTAAATATGTACATGTAAGTGTGATATTCAACCAAGTAAAAGATTTACTTCTCATCCTTATCCTGTCTCATCGACACAGGCTGAATTTTGGCAGCATTCAATTCCTCTGTAAGAAACTGGACTGGGAAGGTAAGTTTCTGAGGAAAGGCTGTTTTCCATGAAGTATATATTAAAATTACCTACATGGATATTGTACAGTAAATAGTGAACTTTTAAATCCCCAAAATTGAGGAAATTTACGGTACACCTAGGAAATGGAAATTATATGTTAAATCTGTATAATCGTAATGATTTTGGCACGAATTCAAATTCACCAAGACACGTAAGGTATCTGAGGTGCACCACAAGAGAACTCAACAATTATAGTGATTGATAGACTGACAGGGAGAAACAAAAGAATGCAGTGAAGGATTTCTGGCCTTGGAGACTGTCAAGTGATATTATTTGTCTCTCACAAACTCAGAATATGATGGGTAGGTCAGATCACCAGGGAAGATTTGTGAGAAAGAGTACTGTCCTTGAGTTTAGAGAGTTAAACAGATGCACAATATTACTTCCTATGCTCCACCTGTTTTAAGTAACAGAATTTTGAACAAGCAGATTAGAATTATCTCCATACAGCCACAGTTCCACAATTTGAAAATGCCAAATATACATATAGAATCTGAAGGTTTTAGCTAACATTTAAGTAGTGTCACTGTCCCTCTCATCATTCTGACAGAGAACAAATACTGTTCTGAAACTGTCCCATTAATGCCAATATCTCCCACAGATACACAGAAATGTGTACAGAAGACACAATTATAGTGCCTTTAAAATGAAGAGGAATTAAAAAATACATTATAATAGAAACTGTATGTTTTAAGCATTTAGTCAGTTAAAAGATGTTCCATGTTAATTGCCTGTGTCAGCCTCTTGGACAACAACATTAGCTCTAAATATTTAATTATCCAAAAATATTTCATTTTCCTTGAGCAAATTCCATCAGAGAGTTGGTCAAGTTACATTATATTGTAAAATTATTAAATCAAATCAAACTTCATTATTAAATGAGAAATTTGAAAAAAATTATCTTTTACAATAGTCCTACAACCATAAATCACTGTTTCCACTTGTTTTGAAATCTTTGTTACAGAATCAGAAAAAGTAATAAAAATATAACATTTAAACTGAGGATGGGGGGAGGCAAATCTCCTTACCTTTTCCAATTTGGACAGAGCAAGAGAATAGCAGTCTTTGGCTCTGAACTGCATGAATCTCATGTTGGCTGGGTGAGTTAGCTCTGTGATAATGCTCAGGCTGGAGAACAACCTGTATTTTAAAAGAATGCCATGGTTATGATTCTAATTATAACAATTCACAAATGTAAGGCTCTGCACAAAGCTGCAGCTTGTGCTCGTGCCCGTGTTTTAAATGAGTCCCTGAACCTGTGGTGGGTCTGGGCCCAGAGAAAACTACAACACATTCTCTGTAGAATTCACCAAGAAGCACACACTGAGCTCACCAAATACTTAAATGTTAGGAAAAAACCAACTTAATTTCGTTATTTTTTATTTAATAATTGGTACAATATCACAAATCTGAAGGAAACAACAAAAAATGCAAAAGTTTAAAGCTTGTACTTAGTACCTGGTTGCATGTAAGTTGTGACTGATTTATGTACCCTTTCCAGTTGGTTTTTCCTTCTTGAGATCTGTTTGTATGCTGTGACTACAGTCTGAGCAATATAGATGAAAAATGACACTTGTGGGAGTTGCTGAGAAAATGTATGTTTATGTATACTTATGTTCTCACTTTGAAATATTTACATATACAAAATATTTATAACTTAACACCAATTCAGCCTTCCAGTAACTAAAAGCAGCGAAGAGAGCTCTACTGTGAACTGGCTGAATTACACAGACCTTCAAGCAGCAGACTCAAGAGCCCCTCCCCAGTACTCAGGGCTCCAAGAAACAGAAAGAAAATCATAGTTCACACCATTTATATACAAAACAAGTTGGAATAGAACACATTATTATTTAAATCTTTACAGATTGTGTCAGAAAGTGAGATGTACATTTGTAGCCTCTTTTGCTGACCCTGGGGCTACTTATCTACACCTAGCAATAGGTAATTGTAGTACTAATTACATCATTGATGTGGCTTCTGTCTCACTTTCCATGGAAGCAGCATTTGGTGAGTTAGTGTCAAATGGAATTCAGTGCACCCTTTTGCAAGTCTTGTCCTTTTCCCTCACTTTTGCAGGGAGAAACATCAGTGAAATGGCAATTCAAGCAGAGCCTAAATGTGGGGAAATGTATATCTAGACTGTCTGCCAATATGTGTTAATCCCACATTGTATTTGGAAACTAACACTACAGAATTCAGAGTTAGGAGTAATAGGAAATTAAAAGCTGATCTCATGATAAAATATACAGAGCAGGAAAAAATGCAGGCTGCTGTGTTTCTCTTAAAGATGGTTTCATATCTTTCACCAAGATACGAAAAATTATCTATATTAGGAAAACAGTTTCCAAATTGGTATTGGTAAAATATTTTACTTATCAGTGCCTTTTAGCTGAATTAGGGGAAATTGCTCTTCAGGAAGTCAGGGACAGATTGCACCTTGCCCTGGATGTAAGGCACACTGCCTGCCAGCTTTTAGCACTGGAGTAGGCTCCTTCTGGGCAAAGATCCCTCTCTTCTACCCCATTCTAGTAAGGACTGGATGGGCAAGAGAAAGCCCCCACCAGCCTGATGGGAGGCATGGCTTGCTGTTGAACTTACGTTTGGAAATCAAACAAGCAAGAGACACATGTAGTTCTTTCCCAAACCACAATGATAAACCCTGAAAATAATGCAATGCCATCATAGCACCTCATTTGGTTTATCTCTAAATTGGTGATGACAGCTAGATACCAGCCAAAACACTGACCTGTTATATGTACTGCTGGCAATAGGCTTCCTGCAGGATTTGAAACAGCCTTTAAGAGGTTAACTAATAAAACTCTGTAGTGGTACAGACCTACTGCCTGGGGAAATATGCTGGTTTTCTGTGGAGGGCTCACACCTGTCTACAGGGACTCAGTGCTTGGCTTCCTGTTTAATTTTCAAAAGTGAAAAGCATCTTAAAGTGTAGTCCAAGACTATTAGTATCTCCTCTTATTTTTAAGCTGTGATAACTCGTTCTTAGTCAGTGTGCCCATTTGAGTCACACTTCTGTGCTCCAATGTCAGGTAAGTCAGTGCTGTGTCACAGTTTTAATTGGGAAGGCATAGCTTGCAGCCCAAAAGGTGCTAATAACCCTGTCCTTATAAACAATGCCTCTGCCTTCCAGGGTAGGGAGCACACTCTCCTGGCAAAGCAGGATTGCTAATTTATGTAAATAGGGGAATAATGACACAACTGGTGTGTGAGAACTGCCAGCCCGGGCTGAAGAGCCTGGGTTACTGCAGCTCTCTGACAGGGCTTTTTCAGGGCTGAGTAACTCACACCAGGAGTGTTTAGATCAGCCTGAACCCTCTGAATGGTCTCACCTGGTGAGACCAAAGTGGAACCTTTGTCAATGCTGTGATATCATTGGAAACAGCATATTAAATCCAGGGGTTTAAAATCCCCCTTTAACGCTACAGTTGGTGTCAAGTGCTCCTGCTCTCTACCATGTCCAGTCATTTCTTCATTACTTTCTGATACTATTTGCCATTCATAAGTAATAAAAAAGCTTTCAATGTGTTTTTAAAGGTCATTTAGAAAATTATTTACCTTAGTGCAATGAATGTATTTTATTCTATAGAACAGGTAAATCCTACTACTTTATGCCTCTTCCCAAAGCTTACTTATTTCTACAACTTTTACATAATATAAAAATACAGTAAAATTATTATATGTGTTCTAGGGCAAAAAAAAAGAAAACTAATTTATACAATACACTATTCGTGAAAGTTTACAAAATTTTATGAAAAAGTGTTGTGAAGTCCTAAACCAAAGTGTTTATTTTAATTTACTTTGATTGTAAATAAGCAGTGTTAAAACAATACTGACCTGGACATAGAGTTTATACATGAGTTAAAGCTGCCATCTAGTTGCAAACAACGTGCAAGACAACTGAAGGAGTGTACAGTAACATCTAATGGCATACCTATTGTATGAAATTTCTCTTTGACAAAGTAGAACACAGCTAGGGAAAAAAAAGTTTTACAAGTTTACCTTGCATCTCTCTCTAGTCTTTTGTGGAAGGTTTGACACAGAAAACAGGTAATTGCAATAAAAGCAACATTGAATCATACTCAATTTCCTTCCAGGTCTTATTAGAATGAGCACCAGGAGGTGCTAGGCTTAAGCCCCAAATCAGGGAGGCATTTCATAGCTGACTGTGTACTGTGTTTTGTTTTGTGTGACATTTTTTGGGTGTTTTTATTAAGAAAATAATATTTTTCTCAGCTCAAAGTGACATATTTTCTTCATACTCACTGAACCAAGATATTGAACACAAAGGCTTTAATTAGGAGAGTTGTCAAAAGGAACAGCAAATCTCATTTTCATCACAGCCTCCTCAGCCTGTTTACTAGACTGATCATATTATACTCTCATGACTCTTGCCATGTTGCTGTCATATGTCATGTTGTATATATGTGCCTAAAAACCTAACTTTTGTGCAAAACTAAATATTCAAAATGTGAACACTTACTACTAACTTCACAGTGATGCAGTGCTTACCTTTCAGCATTAGAAGGATCTGCTTTTCATATGGGCTTTAGTATTATTGTGAATTTTCTTTTCTCAACTATCTTTTGTTCTAAGTCTTCAAGAGTAACTTTATTTTCCTTCCTGTAAATCTGATAGCTAACTTGTAAAATGATTATCTGGTTTTGGGATGCAAAGCATTTTATTTGAGCTTTCAGGAGAATACCTCAGGATTCTAAGTGAATTGCTAAGAAGGGTGGGAAAAAGTTTGCCCATGTAAGACACAAATTCATACACGGGAAAACTTGAGTAGAAAAATAAAAAAAAATAAGCTCTTGGCACAAGAGGCATCAAGTATTTCACAATTAATGAGGATGTGTAGCTAGATTGCAAAAATGCTTTACCTGAAGAGGGTTTGAACATTCACAATAGTCTTGGCATCTGCCATGTAGTCTTCCTCAGCACTCATCGTGCTTTCCTTGTCCACCACCACCATGTTAGCTGCAAAGGTGACCCCACACCTTAATAAGTCATCTAGGCTTTTGTGAAGAGAAAGAGGGAGAAAGAAACAAGCAACTTAAATATGGAACACCTGAAAGATTAGCCATGGGCTGGCATCTGCAGATGAGCTACATAACAACTTCTAATATAATCAAGGACAACATCTCAATTAATTGGTAGAATAGAATATAGAATCTACTTCAGTAGGTTGTTACAGTCCCTCTCTTTTGTTAATGATAAGTTTATTTATTTTTTTTTAATAAGCCTTTAACAATTACTTGGGAACACTTTGGGCTTATCCGCTGCAACAACTTGCTCCATTGCAGTTACATCTGACAATAGAAAAACCCAAATAAATGCTCCTGGTTGCCCGTTCCCACAGTTTTATTTTGGCTTCAAAATGTTAATTAATTAGCTGGAGTGTTCTCAGGATGCTTTTAGGAGCAGCTGCAGAGCAGCAGAATTTTGTGCATAGTTGGACAATGTGTGAAGCCCAACCACAGAACACACGCACAGACAGCTGAGTTACAGTTCTCATCATGCCTTGTAGCTTTGTCTCCAAAATGAAGCATGCTTCAGCTGTTTTAACAACCACAGATCCTAAGCACCTTTTGACAAGTGTGGTGGGTTTTTAACAATTTATTTTGGAAGAATTTATATTCATTATTTTTGAAACTGTGCAGTATCACTGATGGTTGACTACAACAAAAGAAAAACTGATTTTATGTGATCTATGAACAACTGCAGTGCATAAGTAGAAGTCCAGACTTTTTTTCTGAGTAATTTTATTTCTGCTCTTTCAGACATTGAGTTGATCCCTGAAAATAGCAGCATATTCTGAAATACCCAGATTTTCTGCATTTCAATGTCTCATAAGCTCAACAGCTATTCTTATTTTAGCAGTTACATGTGGCTGGCTTGTGGAAATTTGAAAAATGCTAATGTGGAAGCATTATAATTCTACTTCTCAGGTACCTCTAGCTAAAGGTTTCTCAAGATTGACTAGAGTTCTACACAACTGTGAAATCTGTTCAGTTACAGATCTCAAATCCTACCCAAGGACTGGGGGACAGGTACCTACTGCTTGACATATTTTAATGAAGTGATCTCTGCTATGAATTTTGGTAAAGCTGGTTTTTTGTGAGCCATCTACTTCTAACAAAAAAAGAATGATAAATGAAAGTCATTCTTTTGGTGGTTTTCTCTCTGAGATGATGATACTTAATTGCTGGTGAACAAATGATAAATATTTGAGATACTTATAGATAGTAAGTGGTACTTGGAGAATGTATTTTATACTCCTTAAATAAGAAAGGAAAATATGCATATTTCAGAATGTATTTCTTATCTACAGATGGTCAGATCTATTAGTTGTACAAGATTTAAAAACATGGTGAGAAAAACACAAGAAATATGTACGAACTATATTTTTAGAAGTATTCTTATTAATGACAACAGATGTCCAAAAAACCCTCTACAAACTACAGATGCTTATTGCACCAGGAATTAAAGTGATTTTTGCATCAGAAAAGATGCAGAAGTTCATGCTGGTATTACTGTGAACTTCTGAATTCTGAATAATCACTTATTCCAAAGACTACATGCTTCATTTTTTTAAAAATGCATTTAATTCTAAAAGAACAACAAAACACCATTAGGGAGGGATTTGGCAATTTCCATTTTGAAATAAATTCAGGAAATTTAAACAAAGTTCAATTTTCTACATTAGTAAAACAGGTTAACATCTGAAATATTAATTACTTTGAATACTTTGAATAATTCCTCTTGAGTATACATTTTGATGCCAATTGGGTTTTGTCTTTTCCCTTTTATATCACCTCCTTACTCAAACTATCTCACGTTTCATTTCCAGGTTGGGAAAAAGCCAACAATTTAATTATTCTGCCATTACGAGTTATTTTTATAATTATTATTAATTAAGAGTTAATAAAGCAGGAGATATTAATAACCTGTGACACTTTCTTGCTTAATAGGAAAAAATGTGAAGTAAATAACACTTCTGTGGAGTTCTGTAAACCTCACAAGGACCTGGTACCACCAAGGTAAATCTGTAACTGCATCACTATTATAAACAGGAAATAAGCTTTTTGATTTCTACAGGGGGCAATTATTATTATGGGTTTGTAGCCCCAATTCAGTATGCACTCTGTAGTGAAGCAGTTTTCTTGAAATTTACAGTCTACGCTGAGGAGTTTACTAAAATACTCATGAGTCCTTGCTCTTCTCTTGTTTCTGCCTGATTTTCACATTAAAGTTCTGTTGCTAAACCTATATCCATAAACATATATTAGCAGAGGTGAAGACAGAAATGTAGGAGTAAGTGATAATTTAAGTAGTGTAAGATGAAGACTTTTGGACACATTCAAGACTGTTTACATTCTGTAGTTGTCTTTACAAAACCTGAGTCAATGAATTCCAACAAATTTTAACTCAGTACAGACTGACACTAGAATCAGGGCTATAATCTGTTCATTTGTAGAAACATATGAACTCACCTAAATAAGTGTTAATCTTATGTTTTTGAACATGTTAACTTGTGCTCCCTGTCATGCTTTTCCCAAATGAGCTCCTTTATAAATCAGAAATGTGAAATCCCAAATTACAGCAGACAGACACAGACTATGCATGCAGAAAGCTCATCTCCAACTACAACACACACAGCTGAACATGCAATGACAATACACACACCAAACCACTGAGACTACAAAGGTAAGTTTGCTAACAGTTATTTCACCTACTTGTCGATAGAGCCCACCATGTAGTAAACCATTGGAAACCAACAGATTGCATCCAGAAAATGCATATCTGGCCTAAGCAGCAGATGGAATTACAAAATGAAACACAGTATCACAACAGCAGCATCTCTTCCAAAATATTTTAATCAACTGGTAGTTTGAGGTTTAAAAAAAAAAAAAACTTTCTTAAACTTTGGCATTATGATGTCAGTTAAAGCAGGAAATAGGTTTTGAGAAAGCTGTGAATCAACACTTTGCTGTGATCATAAAGAATGATCAGAATTAACATGCTTATATTAGTAAATGCACCTCTAAAATCAGAAATGTTATGGCACAGGACAATTCCAAATGTAAGAACAAATGAGTAACGTCAAAGACACACTACCAAGTTATGCTCCAATGGATGTCTTAGGAGGACTTAAAATAAGTATCAACAATTCTTAATTAAAATGTAAAGTGGAAATCAAATCATCATTTGGGTTTTGTGACACCTACTGCTTTCAAGCCTACTCCCTTTCAGAGGAGTCGCTGCAAACGCTGCATAGAGAGAGACAACAGTGAGGCTGCTGGTTTAATTAGCAAGCAGAGCTTTTACTTCACATTAATCAAGAGTGTGTTTAGCTATCAAGTGTCACAACAGCATTGAAGTGTGTGAAGTTGGGCACAGTGCTGGCAAAAGGAGCTGGCACTAGAGGGCCCCCTGTGCCCATGGCTTTGCTTTCACACTGTCAGTGGAAGTGATTTAGCCTCATTTAGGCTTCTCAATTTGTGTAATTCACTGTATGCCATAGTACCTACATAAAAACCTTCTGTTGTGCCAACACAGGTGACTAAGGAGCTGCCTGAGGGAAAGTGGGACACTTCACAGCAGGCCTTTGTAGAAAAAAATCGCTTAAACTGCAACAGATCTACACAAATGGAAGTGTCAGCCCTGGAATCACAACTTACAAGACATTTTTGCTTTCTTAGCTTGTTCTACTATTCTTTGTACAGGTAACCTCCATTTCTGTGTCTTATAAATTGTGATTTTAAGTAGCTGAGCTGTACCAAAGTGTTACAAAAGCCCCCCAAAAAAGCTAATTAATTATCAGATTATAAATGAACCAGTCTTGACATAAGCAAATTTCTCTGAAATATTAAAATCAAGCAATGAGAAAAATTCCAGCAGTCACCAAGAGATATAAAAGTAACAATAATACTGCAGGTTTAAATTTTTATCCATGGCTTTAAATAATTTTAGATAAAATATGTCTGTGGGTGTCCTTTTGGCTTAAAGAACTGTTTATCTTTGAGTGTAGAGTTATTAAAAATATACCTAACTGGTCCAGGCCACTAAGTGCATTGTGTTAAGTAGGTTAGTGCTGTCATGTAGCTGTGAAACTGTTATACAGCTTGCTTTTTACAGTGTTTATTAAGCTATTTAATTTTAGCAGTAACATTCACATTTTTGGGGGTGATTTTAAAAAAAAACTTAGCTGAAACATTGGCCATGAAGAATAAGAACATTTAAGTTTACTATGGCCATTAACAGTCAATAAAAGGTCAATTTTGTATATGAAAGTGAACATGCAGTATGATTTTTGTCGCTAACTTTTCTCAAAGATAAGTGTGCCATAATGTTTTTGATTTTCATCTGGCTATGTGAAAAGGGGTCATCTATTGAATAATGGTAAAATGAGTTTAAAACTTATCAGAAGGGGAAAAAAACCAACTTTTTCCTTACGGGTTATCCAGCAGTAATACGATGGGGTTTAGTTCTTTCTTTGGTCGGTAATAAGCTCTCAGTGGGACTATGAAGTTGTATAAGCCATTTCCAGCAGTTTCTGCTGCAACTATAATCAATTTGTTTTTGAATCCATAGGCTTTGGCATCTTCATAGTAGTTATGCTGGCATCCCTAAAATCAAAGTAATAAACAAGTTCAGTGAACATTGTATCAGATGACCCAACAGAGACCTGGTTAGACACAAACACTTGGTGATGAAAAGGAGGAGAGAATATAGTATTATAGAAAATACTGCACAAACTTCATCTCTAAGGAGAAATCAAGAGTTTAGCTCTGCTCAGGTGCAAGAGACAAATGAGAATGCAGGATTATCCAGTAGCAGAAGCCCCCTTTACCTTATCTAGTCTTAGACAACAGAAGGGTACTTTTTCATGCAGAAGATGACAAAAAGTGGGAGAGCTTCCAATATAAGGAGAGTAAGGAGGATAGCCTTTGGCATACCTAAAATAGAAAAAAAACCTTTTTCAGTATAGCAAATTACCAAAACACAGCTTCCTACACAAGTGTTTTATGGGATGTTTATACATACGTCCAAGTTTCAGACCAAGCACACCAAATGAATTATGTTTAACAGAGGTCAAAAAAATGTATTTTGCAGCCAGTTCAACAGAACTTAGTGAAAGCTGCCATGCTTTTGGGGACTGAAGGAATTTTGCTTGGGTTTTTGAAAATAGTCTGTTGTGTCATAGTGTGCTGTCATAGTGTTTCGAACTGGAAACTTTTAAATTAAAAAAGGGAGGAAAGAAAACAGAAGTAACTGTACTTCTGCTCTTCCTTCTCCAATTTTTTTTCAAACATTTACCAAGAATGATTGAAGTCATTACCTTTTAGCTTTAATAATGTACTTTCAAAAGGGCTGAAATAAATTCTAAATGGCAAACCCTCTTCCCAATGAGGTGAAATTTCTAATTGGCCTTAGTGTTTTTTTACGAGACCTTTTAAATCCGGCTGTTTCAGTCTGCACATTTAACATGACTTTTCCTATTAATTTTTTCTCTGGAGCTTGATAATCTTCCCTGGGGCTTCTCACGATTGCCATTGGTGGGGATGGGAAACTGCTGGTTGAGGCATTGGCTTAATTGTGTATTTCAGTTTTAACACCCCTGTCAGCAATCCCAATAAACATAATTGCTCATCGGCACAGCAAGATTGAATCTTCTGGGTTTATCTGAGTAATGCATCATTACTTTCAGTAACACACTAACAGCATTTGGAATTAGATGTGATAATTTTGTCCCATACTGCTTTTTTGTCATTCCTGCATTTTGAAGTTACACACCCAGCCCCAGCATTCCAAAGCCTGTTGGATGATCTGATTATCACTGCATTCGCATGACAGGAATACTTACCTGTTTACAAATTTGTTGAGTGCTCACTTAATAATTATAGAAATAAAATAAAAGGCCCTAGAATATGCTATGAGTTGCAGTTATTGTAGAATTGTAGTTAATTGTAGAATTAAATGCATTGTAATACATGCCTACAGCTTTTAGAACTGCAAAGAGAAAATTTCCAGCAAATAGAAGAGTTTATCTGTTGTTAGGTGTTATATTTGAGAGTAGGCATATGGCATTCTGCTAGCATTTCCTCGATGGGAATAATTCCAGAATTGGACTTCATGGGACTTGCTTCCTGGAAGTGCTCAGATTGATCCACATTTCAAAAAATATTATTGATGCTTTTTATGTATAGCGTTAACTTTTCACTTTATTTTGCATTTAACATACGTACTCAAAGCCTGCAGAGACCTCCTCGTCGGAGGGGGTGGTTTCATCCTCGGACTGGTCGCTGAGCAGGTCGCAGGTGGGCAGGGAGGAGGAGTCAGCCACCTCCAGCACGGGGGCGATGCTGGGCCTCCTGCCCTCCCTGCCCCCCTGGGCGGGCAGTGCCAGGGTGGCACCGCTGGCCCCGCGGCACCCCGTGTCCTGCAAATCGATGGCCACGGTCCCTAGGGCACGGAAAACAGGGAAAACATCTCCTCAGTGCTGCTCAGAACATGGGAACGGCATTCTGGATTTACTGGGGACTGCCTGGCTGCATGGCAAAGGACTGGCAGCAGCACTGTACTGGGTGTCTTTATTCCATTAAAATAAAACAAATATTTCAGCTGTACTCAAGGAAAGCAACGCTTTTCCTGACAATTAGTCTGGGTCTTCTTGTTAACTGCCTCTTTTACATCATGCCTTATATAATCAGTCCATATTAATATGCATCAACAACCTGCACGTTTTACTTAAGGTGTTTTTTAAATTAAAGAAGCTCATGAAAACTTCTTACAAACAATCAGGTATGAAAGACAGAAAGTACTCATTTGATTTACCCACTGGTTTTGCTTTGCATACACTTCATTATTACTTTTTTTATACCACAGTCTTAAGTAGTTTACTTCCACTTTGTTAAGTAAAAGAGAATCAAAATCTTTTTGTTTGTTTGGGGGTTTTGGTTTTGGTTTGTCTGCTTGTTTGTTTTTGTCTGGATTTTTCTTTGGTTTGGTTTGGGTTTTGTTGTTTGTCTGTGGGTTTTTTTTAAATATGAGGGTGTAAATGTTTGAAGTTTTTATAGTCATTCTCTCTATTCATAATTACAGTTTCTTAAAAGTTTAGAAAGATGCTTTAAAATGTGCTATTCATTAAATAAGCATATGTTGTGATGTAATCTTTTTTTTTTTTACTTACCCATGCTGGCTATTATACTGTGTACTGGTAACCTAGATGCTCCATGATAAGATAATTTTGATTCATGGTTTTTTCTATGCTTTTCTTGCTTCTTAAAAGCGGAATTCTCTTCTTTGGTGATATTTATATAAAAGCATATGTCAGTAGAACTCATGATATATCGAGGACCTGGATTCAGCAAAATGTTTTTGTTATCTTCCTTTCTAACACCAATCAGACAGACTCCAAACCTTAATTAGAAAAGGAAAGGCATGGTTCATTTTGCATAGTCCTGCAAACACCAGAATTTCCATTGTCAAAAATGAACCTCAGGTATATTTTTATTCTTTGCACATTATGAACCTTTGCTGCTTTCTGGATGACAAGGATGTTTAAAAAATGTGTTCTGCTAAATAGGCCACATCAAATCAAGCAGATTTTATGAGCTCATGAATTCCTAGGCAGTTGAGTATTTTTCGTAATGCCCATAATATTCTCCTAATGTTGTTCTAGTTGATTTTTTCTGTCAGATGAATAGTCCTTTTTGGGAAAATATTGGTAGAAAAATGGATACACGATGTGAAAAATTATTAATCATGTTAAATTGTTCCATTATTTATAAGTAATGGAGACCATTTTCATAATTCATTTTTGCAATTCACTTTTTAAAATGTATTTGATTAGTGATAGAAAAGAAGGAATTACAGAAAAAAAGCCCTCTTTCTCTCCTTGATTAAGTATGAGAATAAATCCAGCATTTAGGGTTTGACAAATGCTTATTTTATCAAATATATAAACATACATGATTTGTGTTTATTTTGCATGTTCATCTCACAGAGCAGCACTGGAATAGTGATGCATCATCTGGACCTTAAAGCAGGTATGTTATCATCTAACAGAAAAAAAGAGTTTTATGTTTGAACAATCACCAGAATGTCCCATGTGACACCTTTAAATTGAACATTTTCCGTAATATGAACAAGCCACAAAGGAAGCCAGATTTCCAGCTGAGTCCTAAATAAATTTTAAAAACCCCACACCCTCCCACCCATTCATTTCTAGATTGTTTTGGACTTGGAAAAGGATTGTTTTTTTTGAAAAACCTCCAAAAAGTGCCTTTTTTTTCTGGTTGTCCGGCTTATCCTTTGTATCTATAGAACACTGTTCTCTTAGACTGAGGTGGGCTGTTCAGGATGAACATCAGCTTTTACCTGACCAGCTCCAACTCACAGAAATAAATCCATATCAGTGGCCAGATACTTAAACCTGGGAACAGATCAATGTGCAGTACTGTGCCTTTAGTGCAGAGCTACGTCGCAGGCAAAACAAGTAATTATTTCTTTGAACTTTTGATGGTTGATAAGAAAAATAAACATACTTTTTATGTGCATGGAAAGAAGCATACGTGAAGCTCTTCCCCTCATACTCTGCAAAAAATGTACTTTCTTCCAGGTTGATGTGATACACTTCATTACCAGAGCATCTGCCATACATTTTCTGCCATTGTTCTGGTGATTGCTGACTCTCCCTGAAACATAAAGAGAATAATTTAACACTTAATGCAAAATTCTTATTAATCAGAATGGTATTTACTGTAAACAGAAACTACAAATGCCTGCTGAAAAGGTCCCATAGGCTAATCTGAAAGAAGTATTTGAGATCAAATCTTGGTAATACTGTAAGTACAGTGATTATTTTAATGTATTAAAGAACATTTTCTGCTAAGTAATAGACATATGAGAGTATGTACTTTATTATCAGGAGAGAGGTGGCTCAATTACTTTAAAATCACACCATAATAAGTGGCACACCCTGGGAGCTTGAAGATGATAGGTAAACCCAGCAGCATTCTCATGACATTCATAAAGACAGTTTCTTCACATGCTTTGTGGCAGACTCTTTGGTTCCTGTCTGAGTATCATTAATACCAACTTATGTAGGAGAGAGTCATTTGTCTTCGGTCATTTGATCCGTAAGAGAGATTTTTCTCCATTTGCTTATCAGTGATCTTTATACTCTCTGGGTATTTTTGGTTCCTGTGTCTTGTAGACTATTACAAGTACATAGCTTCCTTTCTCTAGTGCAAGAAAATAAATTACAAAGCAGATCACCCTTTACTCTATGCAGCTGCTGCCCTTAATGCAAACAGTTCAATGGAAATTTCCACACCTCAGCAACCCCCAACACTTGTAGCCCTGGAGCTCCTGGGAACTTCTTGATTAAGTTTCACGTGGAAACCAGGTTCTGCCTGCATGATTTTCACTGGAGGTAACTGATGTGTATACACACAGATATGTGCAGATAGGTCATGAATCTGCCAAGTGTGTCCTGTGTTTTGCCACTTGGAGTGAAGATCTCAAGGTCCCTGGACATGCTCTTTTAATGCTCATTTATACATTCTCAATACCTTGACACAATTTGTATTTTTCTCCCATTTACCATGTTTCTTCACTCTCATCATGAAAAGATTTTGTTTCAAGATGAAAATAAGTAAACCATTTTTGTTGCAACACTCTAAATAGTGTACAAGGCATAGAACAGCAGAACTAGCCATGTAATTTCAGAACATTTTCCCTTATTTCACTTTTCCCCCTAAAATAAAATGTTCACCTGTTTAATGTCTGCTTGGTTCCAGTGAGTTGTCTGAAAGCTTCCCATGGGGCTGTACTGTAAAGATCACATTAACTCCAAGTCAGAAAAGTTATTTTCTTCCAGTATCTTGTATCATCAAACAAACCCTAATAGAGTTGTATTACTAGTTTATATTATCAGATAACAGTTAAATATAAATGTTAAGATTATTAATTAAGATTGATAATGAGATTATAAATAAGATTCAAGGTAGAATTTTGGTGTCTCACAGACTAAAGTTTTGAATTCCACAAACAGCTGAGAAGACAACAGGATTATTTGCATCTCCTTAACAGGTATTTAAAATTTGAGTCCTACATAAGGTTTAATGCAGGTGTTAATAGCAACCATGATAATAAAAAAACAAACTAAT
Source organism: Geospiza fortis (assembly GCF_000277835.1). Lineage (NCBI taxonomy): Eukaryota > Metazoa > Chordata > Aves > Passeriformes > Thraupidae > Geospiza > Geospiza fortis. Next base: position 2,539,440 of record NW_005054357.1, on the reverse strand, counting down.
GTAAAGGAAAGCAGTTCACTATTAACATTGGAAGTCTATTTAACAAATTATTTTCATTATGTAGATCTAATTTAGTATTTTGTTTGGTTTATAAATACATGTATATAAAATTTTTATTTTTAGTTTAAATAATCTGCTTTCCCCTGATATTTTTACTTAGCCAAACTCAACTGCTCATTTGACTTCATCTCTCATATGCATAAATAATGGTAATTTCACCTACTCTAACAACTAGCAGTTAATTTACCTCTTGTTCAACAACAGAACACATCTGAAAAAGCAAAAAAACAACCCTCTCTGAACTATAAACTGGTTGAATCCAAAGCAGCTTTATGTCTGCAGTACAATGACAAATGCCCTTATTTTGGAGTCTGTCTGAGAATAAATGCTCTGAAGAGTGCTGACCACAGTAGATAAATAATAACTAGACATTTTTACTTTTTCAGTCTTTCTGTATAAATACAGAAGAGTATTCTTACAGTAACATATAGTGTACATTCTTACTGAAACACACATTATTTTAATCCTTCTGGATTCAAATTAATGCTACAACTATTTGTGCAAAAACTTACTTCTTTCTGCTCCTAGTATACAATGACCAGAATAGAAAACAGTTACTTTCATTATGCTGGTTAAATCTATTAATTCTGATTGCAAAAGAAATCTTAAGCACTTCTGAACTCTGTGACAGTTACTTTGCATCAGAGTTGGGAATCTGTAAATGATCAATGTGACTGTGTTAAACAATGAAATGCTGAAGTTCCTAAGCACAGCTGAAAACATTTCCCTTTTCTGTGTTTGGTTTTGTGCTGAAGGAAAATTCCCTGACAGCTGTTAGGAACACTGCTCCTCTTTTAGGTGCATGTAATATGAAATAACTGGAACAGGCTCTGGATTCTCTGCATGTCACAGAATTACAAGGTAGGCAGATAAAAAAATGTATAAAGAATGTATTTCACCACAGTGCTCAGGAGGTATCCAAACCATGTTTTGTTGTCTTCCTACTAGGAGATTTTAGTGCACGCTGCCGTTAAAATCTTGGCATTTGTTGTTCTCAGTAGTAACAGCTCCAGGAAAAATTTCTGTTCCCCATTCTGGGCAAAGGGGAATACTAGAAATGTCATATAGAAGGTTAAATAATTCTGCTTATAAATATATATATATTTACTGGGTTCATGAGTACTTGAAAAAGAAGTTAGCATGTTACAAGACTTATATAGTGTATATGCAGCTGTTCCATTTCTACCAATATATTTAGAGATTCACTCTTTATTGCATCTGTGTGCCCATAACATTTCAATCAAAAATACCTTATTATTCTAAGAATACAGCATAAAAGAGATAGACCAGATCTGGTAAAATTTAGTGAATTCAGAGAAGTTCTGCTGTGACTATGCAGTCTGCAGAGACACCATAATTCTGCACCTCTTCCAGCAGTGTGGTCATGTTAAAAATAGAGATCATGGCTGCTTGTTTGCCTCTTAACATACAGGCACAGAACAGCAAATACCATATCTCACCAAAAAACCTTTTTTTTTTTTTTAGTTCATTGAAACAGACCTTGAAAATAACCTATTAGAATATGTATTCTGAGGACTTGTTAGTGCTCATAAGTAAAACTTCATGATAGAGACATTTCAATCTACTAAACCAGAAATTCAATTTTTTCATATTTTATATTGTGGAAGTGGCACGAAAGCATGCAACAAACTCTTAAATCCTGGGGGGAGGGGTGTTCTCTTCAAAACTATACTGCCTTGAGTAAGGCATTTTGATGCTTTTAGTGTGCAGAAAGTTCCATTTTCTTTTTTAAAACTGCAGCTGTGTGAGAATTCAGGGTAAGCTGTTTTCCAGATATCAGCTATGACTTTTCCAAGTTGTTTGGTGGTTTTTTTTATGGTAGTATATACTTACTGTCCCCTAGATGTATGAACCAGCAGAGTGATTAATGTAGAAGTAGCTGGACATATACAATTTAGAGCTAGCATAGCATATTTGAATTCCTCTTCACATAAAGAAGGATGCAATTTGTTTTACAAAAAATACTTTCAGCTGAACAGAATTATCACTTCCTTGTCTAGGAAAATGGTGAAGATGAATCAATCAAAAGTTGGCCCAAGATCTTAATTTTCTGCTTGAACCTTGGAAATCAGCTGTCTATGATTTTCCCTGTCTGTGCTATCTAACATAGATGGCTACTGTTTTAAATCCAGATCACAGTTAAATGCTCTCCAGGGCTTGCTGATCGCATGAAAAGGAAATAGGAATTATTCTTTAATGTAATTCCCATTTACCTGTGACGGTATTGAAATGGCTATAAAAAGGGACAAGCACAAAACTTGTAACTGCTTGTCAGTGTATAAACACAGTCAGAGAGGTTTTGTAAAACCATGAAGGCATTTAATACCAAGTCAGTTTTTCCCCTCTAAATATGGTCTCTGGTTCTTTCGATGGTTTCAGAATCTGCTTCTAATCAGAAAGAATATTGCAAGTAGTACAGCTGATGATCATAACATAGGCACATGAAAATTGCTGAGTAAAGGCAGGCAAACAACCTCTCCAGCTAGACCTGAACTCTGCACACCTGCTTGTGGTTTCACCAACATGACACTGAAATCCTTAGAACCTCTTTGCCTCTCTAAGCTGCTTTCCTGGCAGAATTTATTGTATAGCTATAAGCATGACACTTCCTGAAAATAAAAGTGAAGGCATATTGTGCCTTCTCTGTTCCTTTTATTTTGAAATATCTAGAGGCTTTTCAGCAACAGAATCATTTACTAGTGAATTGAGTAATTAATTCTCCTATTTTCTGAAGATCAGGGCCTATTTAAATGTCACAGGGAAGGGATGAATTTAGTTATATAAAGACACTGTCAGATATAGGACAAAATGAGATTTTTCTCCCTGTAAATATATTTCAGCTGTGGCAATTAAATATTTTCTGCAGAAAATGTTTCAGATAGAAATATGTTCTTTTAGTTGACCATATGCCATTAATAAACCTACTTGAATTTCAAACTAGAGAGGGTAAGGCATAGTGGGTGGCTTGAACAGAATACCTGCAGTCCATTACCATTAGTGGGATGACAAAGATACATGGAAGTGAATACCAACTTCCTGACACTGAAAGAAAGAATTCTTGCTATTTTTTAATTTGTATAGGATTTTGCCAAATAACCTCCCCTTATTTTTAGTTTGGAATGTTGTCATATTATAGCTAAACATTTTGAAAATACAAGAAAGAAAAAAATACACAGGGTAACGATTTCATCCTCTGTTATTTCAGATCTTGTATTTGAACCCAACTGTACATGCTGGCCTAAATATATACAAGTGGAAGTTAATAAATCACAGATGGCACAATGAAGATGAAAACTATAACTTCAATCCTCCAGCTGTACTCTACTCTCTAACATCTATGGTGAACTTTCTTGGCAGATGTTTATGTAAAACGTTACCAAAGAAAACAGCACACAGAGACTGCTGTCCTCCAACAGCCTCTTGATCATGTCTGTAAGAGATTCACATGGTGTTGTCAAGTGTTTTTACATCAGGAGCCTTGGAGCTGGACTTGTGGACTATTTCTGCACCTGTTGGAGACACTGACCTTCTGCAGGTAAGTCTTGTATTCGACACAGACCAGGTCAAAAATGCCTTGTTCATTTCTCCAATTATTTGACAGTTTCTAGCTTTCCTATAACGTTCCTGTGTTTTCTCTGTATGCTCAGGACATGTAGTGAGGAGGATCACACAGAACTTTGTCTGCTGCATCTTTCAGAGGTGAGCAGGGAGGAAGCTGGATGACAACTCTCCCCTCCTCAGGTCTGGGACATCACTCGTGGCCTCTGACAGCAGGTACCAGAATCAGCAAATTACTCATGCAGTGTGACAGTGAGGCAGCCCAGGAAATTGCAGTTTGTCTTAGAGTGAATATTAAATATGTCATATCAGCTTGCCAGAAGAAGAAGGATTTTGATTGAGTTTATACTAAAGAAATATTACGTGTAGAATTTCCGTAAGTTGCTGTTTCTGTTAAAAATATATTTTGACAGCAGTTTTGTTGCTAAGTCTGTCTCAAATGGATGTAGTAATGCAGTGGGGTGAGTTATGGTTTCTGTGATGTTACTGAGGATAAAACAGACTCAAAATACTGATTTATGCCTGCAGCAGCAGCCCTGTGGTAAGAATGACCTAGACCTGGCACAATTATTCTGAGAAACCTTACTTTTGTCAATTTGATAAGTTAACATGACCACTACCAGATCTGATAGAGAAAAATGCCCATCCATTACCTCTAGACTATTTTTATCTGTAATTGGACAGATTAATCATCTGCTGCATTTAATATCCATTTAGGTGAATCTGGACTATGTTTCTTTGAAATAAACTACTGAAGCTTTGATTTCAGACTTCAACAATCTGCTAATTCATGGGTGCATTTTGAATAAATAGAGAATGTCAAAATGTATCCCCATTTCCTGGAATTGTAATTATATATAATTTCCAAATATTCAAAGTAAAGGATATATAAAAGATACACATACATATACACACACCACACACAAAAATTATAAAAGTTTTAAGTTCAGCTCAGAAAATATTGAATTTAGTAGTCTCTGAATTGCATAAATATATTGCTCTGCTGTGGAAAATCTTCACTTTATTTCCCACTTGTGCTGAAATGCAAGGCCAGGAGCTTGCACCAAGGGTACATGGCCTTTTGTAGCCTTGTGTGTTTGAAAGAATAGTGGGAAGATTAAGAATCTAACTGCCAGCATTACTGAAAGAAAAACTGGGCATGTCAAGGCATTTTTATATTGCAAATTACTAGGGAGAAATCAAAGTATTTCAGCTCAAGAGATAAGACAGTTCCCCATCTGATGACTGTCATGTTAACAGTGGCTGTGTATTTAAAGTGTTCACACCTTAAACTTGCAAAGGGTTTTGCTGGGACAAACATTTATGCCACTGTAGCAATGTAAGCAGGTTAATATTTTAAACAAAGTAGTTAAAATCCACTGTAAAAAATATCAGAAGGCACAGAATGCAAGGATGTGTGTGTGGCACCAGATGGAAAGTCAGGAAACCTGACTTTCTGACAGGTCATATAAGCCTGGCCAAGGTGCCTCCATTCTCTTGCTTTGAGGACAAAAATAAGTTCTCATTCTCTCATTAAAGACAGGGAGGATGTTTAAGTCTTGTTTACAGGATGGGAATACATTATAACAATTGCTTTTCCCATATACTGTTACTACTCCTATAGGAACATGCAGTCAGTGTCTGAATTTCAGGACTGCCTCATGCAATCTAGGAGGACTGGTCAACCTAATATAAGCTGCTGAGAAAATGGGCTTCTAGTGCTTTATACATTTTTAATGTAGTTAAAAGTTAAACTTTAGTTAGGAGGACTATTTGGTTGTATTTCTTCTAAATTCAAAAACTTCATTTTTGACAGTTGTGTCTCTAAACCTGTGTGTAAAGAAAAAAAAAAGGAAGAAGAACAAGAAATCCTATTACTGAGTACTTCAGGTTTATAAAAATGCCCAGTATTGTTTTGGGAAACCTCTGGAAGAAAACAGCCATTTTTTCAAGGAATATCAGATTTAAAAGAAGCTTTTACATTAAGGCAGTAATAAAGCAGCCCTGAATCATAACAGGAAAAGCACTTAGAAAAATGTTCCAGATGGTTGTGACAAATTCCACTTGTAAACACTCTGGACAGGTCTGTAGTTTGCAGCCCCCACTGGGTACATGTTTCAGGATGATGAAGTGTTGGGCAACATTAATACCAAAGGGAGATCCTCTCAGGAAAATGTATGCCAACTAATATTATTCTCATGGCTCCAGCAGTGCCTAACCATTTGCAGCTGAAGTTCAATTGAAGGAAATTTTACCAAAAGAGGTTTTTCTGGGGTTTTTTTTTGTTTTGTTTTGTTTTAAATACGGTCCAAATTCTATAACACTTTGAACAGACATGAAAAATTGCCTCTGTTTTAAAAGTCTAATTGTATATAAGCTCCTACAGAGACAAGCCATTAGGCATAATGAAACCCTCTTAAAAGCACAATTTGGAACAACAAATTAACACAGTTACTGATAAAGGAAAGCAGCCATGGCTAAGGGAGCAGGGATTATGTTTGTGCTGGCTGATTTTAAGGGGGAGATGAAAAAGTACCATCATTCTCATCACAGCATGAGCCTTATTCCCCTCTGTGCCATTTCATAGCTTGAGATTACACTTTTGTATCTTCAGAACTTCTACTGATGTGGTTTCTTCTTCTTTCTAACCCAGTGGTAAATTCTACAGCTTTTAAAATTACAGCGTTAACTGCTGCTCTGGAGCCGTTCTGCTGGAATTTACTTTTTCATCACATTCTGGGATGATGGAGGAGACTAATATTTTTCCATAGAGTTTTCTTTATTTTTGCATGAATCAGCAATCTTTTCTTCCTTGGAATATCATTCAAGAAAATTGAATTTTCAAAATTGCAGCTGAAAAGGAAAGCTTCTCTTCTACTTCAGAGCTATTTCTCCAAAAGTATTTGTGTGTTTTTGCACGTGAGCATTTGTACATCTACGTACTTGCATATGTGACTGTTTGATATAGATAGAAAGAAAGAGAAACATATAATGCAGAGAAATAGTTTGTCAAATAAAAAGTGGTAATCTCTTACAAGAGTGATTTTCTCAGATTTCTTAAAATCATTTTGCATTTTATGCCATGGTTTCTAAGGTATGAGTTTTACTAGATATAGAATTAAATTATATGTCTCTTTCCAAAATATTTGCAAGTAATTAAAATCATATTTTCCATACCACTTGGTAAAAAACAGTCCAATGAGAAGCTTTTTTCCTCAGTCATTTGTTGGACTAAATCTGAATAGATCTTCTTATACACCCCTTAGTAACTATGTTTTAGTAGACAGAAATGAATTACAGGCATAGGTACAGTAAGCTGGACACTTACCTGGATCTGGAATAAAGGAGTAGTTATACATCAAATAATCATACTCTCTACATTAGGTAGCATAAGACTATTAATTCTTAAAAGTGCTTGTAAGTAAGTCTTTTCCATGGCTAGGATATGTATTATTTGATAAAACTGCACATTTAATCAGTTTCTAAGTAGTAAATATGCCCAGGGATTCTCCCTTTGTTGTGTTCATGAAACAAACTGTCAAACAAGTGCTTCAAATGCCAGCAATCTTCCACTTACCTGCAAACTTGATGTGGAATTTATTCTCAGGCTTCAGTATCTGAACATACAAAGGACAATTTGGAGCAAAGTCTTTAACCGCCCAAGCTCTTAAAATAGTTTGGTGATCCTAGAAGAAAGGGTACGAGGGGGTGCCAATGAAATAAAAATAACCATGTCAGATTAGAAAAGGAATCTATTACCAGACTTGCTCCATTGAAGAAAACTCATTTTAGGACCATGTGGCACCAGCTGGTATGGATGTTTATGTGCAAGTTATATAATTACTATTACTTATTAATTTCCAGCAATCTTCCACTAATAAGGTATTTTGAACCTCTCCTATTTTTCTGCAAATGCTAATGACTGTGTTATTTGGAAAGGGGTAGCATTTGGATATAAAATGATCGTGTGAAAACTTAAGATGGCAGTGATTAGTCATGTCTAATTAATCAAGAATTATGTGGCATAGATGTCCTTACAAAGAGACTCATAATTAAAATAGCATTAAATGACGACATCAGGAACTGAGAGTTTAAAATTGTGGGTAATTCTAAAAATATCAGTTTAATTAAAAGCAGATCTGAATTTTTGTGGAACTAAAACATTTGCACAACTGATGTGAGGATTTAGCCATCTATTAACCAAAGATTCCAAGAGATTTTTCAGGCTGTTTAGTTTTTCTTCTTGTTACCACATGGCAAGAATGAGTTAACTGCAGGGTGAACACTGCTATCCGTAAAAGTCATCTATATGTGATAGTGCATTCATATTTTGAATTTTGTGACGTAAGACTAATTCCAGTGTATCATCCATCCATTTTTATTTATTTCAAAACAAAAAGAAACATTTCAGAGCAGTATCTAGGAATCCATTCCTGGATTGAAATGCCTTTCCTAGTCATGAAATTGGTGGTATTTAAAGATAAAATATAAAGAATGATTCATTATGTTTGCAGCATCAGCAGTAAGAAAAGGTTTCAGACTTGTGAACACAAGGGAAAATCTCTGCCTGGAACAGAGTGTAATTGACATTTTCAAACCATAATATTTTATTATCAATTGAGATGTTAGCAAGTTTTTCTACTAGAAAAACTAAAATGGAGTCATAAGAGGATGGCAAAATATCTTATTTCACATTTTTCTTATTAGTCATTTTACAGATGTAGGATTGCTCTGCCAGTCAGGAGATTTAAGAGCATGGGTGTAACCTGCTGTAGGTGTTCCTTGTATGCAGCCACTTTTTTTTTTAAATTTTCTATAACATATGGCAAGTTACCCTCCTCAAGATTTTGTGTTTGTGTGTGCTGTTGGGGTTTTTTCTGTTTTTCTTAAGGTAATGACACACCAACACCACTTAGAAGCAGCAAATGGCTGGGTAATGTGCTAGATGGCTGTCACACAAATATGCTACATGCCTAGAAATGCAGTTATCTATATATTAGATATTTTCTTGGATTTTTTTAGTTATATTTTTTTAAGCCTGGTTTTATCAGAATGTGCAATGATTGTTAAATATAAGAATAAAGATTTCATTATAAAATGATTCAAATTACACTATTTTGTTAAAAACTCAAACAAACCTAGACCCATAGATCAACTCAGTGGGTATGCACTGTTAATCTAATAACCTTGCATTATTGTTTCTTTTTTCTCTTTCCAGTTGGTATATCCATGCGTTTGTGTACAAAAGCTGCTTATTTGGTTCCCAAGATTTTGCTCAGTTATTCTCCCAAATTCCACTCTGAAGAAGCACTCCAGGGGAGAGAAAGAAAAATACAGGTAGGCACCTTAAGTGATTTCTTAGATTCAGTCTCTTCATACAGTATTGTGGCTCTCTGTTTTAAAATGTAGCAATTTCTATGCTATATTGAAGTCACTTTAAAAATATGTACACCTTTCTCCCAATACATGGTATATATGTACACACAACAAACAGAGGTAACTGAAACAAAATTATGCTTCTGTTCCCATTATTAAACATTTGTGTCTTCAGAAGGTGAGTGAAAAAATATATTCTCTTCTATGCGATCTCCACACAATGAACTGCAGTCAGTGATCAAAAATTACCACAGATATAAATGGTGATTAATAGAGAGGTGATATTTAAGTTCATGTATGAAAAGCTGCAAGTTTTAAAGTGGTGTATTTCAATCATAAGAACTCAAGGAAATGCATTTAATGTGTATTTTAAAGTAGTTCTGTTGATTGAATCTCTTTTTTGCCACACATAACTGGATAAATTAGTTATACCCTGCTATGTTTGCATCCATGTTGTGATGCCATTAAGGCATTGTAATTTAGATTACCAGTACAGCAGAGTCACACAATTTCATTAATGAAACGGAAAAAAAAAAAAAAGGTGCAAGCTTGAATTGAATTGGACCATCTCTGAATTTTCAGAAAGCCTCAGAACAAAGCTGTCAGCAACAGAAGTGTTGTCACTGGAAGTTATTAACTAACAAAATAGCAAGCAATGAACAGCCAGAGGTATCCATGGCAAATGAGTAAATCCTCTGCTTGAGCATTGTAGCTGGGGGAATAAAAACCCTCAAAAAATCACTTGAGTAACAACAGCTCTTCTGGTCAGGAATCTCCTCCTTTTATTTTGACAGCTGTCATGCATAGGAGAGGATCCAAGGCTCTTTTAGCAGTTTGTCAGCTTCTCAACAACAGCAGGGTGGAAAATCAGTGGTACTCATAAAGATTGTTACTGGGATGACAGCTGAACTTCCTTCAGCCCTGTGACAAACAAACCTTCTGTATACTAACATGAGGCTGGAGCAGCGTAGGAAATACAATAAATTTCATTTCACAGCCCTAGAGGGCAGTAAGACAAAATAGTTTTTTAAAAAATTTAAGAATTTTCTACTTGCAGTATAAGTAATTGTGTTCCCTGTGAAAAGGTAATCTGACAGCAAAAGAGAGAACAAGGCAGAGGTGACACCTTGTTTCAAAGCTTCAGATCCCACTGACCCTGGGATATCACTGTGGCCCAGGGGAAGGGACCAGGAGAGAGTGTTTGGTGAGATGTGCCTGTTTGTGTGCTGCAGGTACAAAGAGAAATGAGATTTAATAGAAGTCTGTAGTGACAGCTGAAGTGTGCCTGGTACCATTCTGATGTTTCCTGAGGGCAGAAAGGAAGAGCTGCAGTGAGCCATGGCTCCAGAACCAAACCTGCACCATGCTGGCCACAATGGATGGGAGCTCTGCCCTACAGCAGAGTCCAGCAGAGCTGAAAATTGGCTTTTCTCTGCATAAATTCTGAAGCAGTTATGAGCAGAGATGAGCAGCTGACTGGTGGTATTGCTGTCCTTAATGCTGCATAAACTCTCCTAGTGCAGCATAAATCACACACTGATTTTATAGGGTTTCTCATTTGTAACCACTGTGCAACTCTCAAGTACATTATGTGAAATGAGATGTTGTGGCTGATTTATTCTGAATTATAAAATCATGGCTGATTTAGATAAGACACCTGGACTATTTTGGGTTTTTTCAGTCTCCTAGAAGTTACAGGTATTTTTCCAGGTATTTGCAAGAACTCCTGCTTGTTCTTACCTTTAAATACCCCAGACCCTCTGTCACTTCCAAGCAGTAGTTCTGCCTTGCTTGACTACTCTGGGATTACTTACTGCCAGTTCAATGGCTTTCACTGCTGTATTTTCAGGAGTCTATTGCTGATGAATCAAATTCAGTGTCCTTAGGTCAGTAAGTTTAAATGTTATAGCAGGAGCACAGGTTAATGTCTCAAGGAACTCAGTGAACTTCTGCAAGGAATGGGTCCAGAACAGGATCTTTAGCTAAGATCTTTTAACTAAATTCTGATGGCAGATGAAGTAATAAGTGATAGAAATATTAAGTAATGATACAGATATCATGCAAAGAAAAATATTTAGAAAAGAAAGTTATTTAGAAAAATAATTGCTATTTCTTACAATGCAGCACCAAAACAGTATCTTTAGTTAAGATTCCTTAAAATATAATTACTGAATTACAAATACTGGTTCTGTCTTGTTAGCTAATTTATAAGCATCTTCAGAGATATTCAGACTAATACTCAACCCCTTTGGTGTTCAAGATTGAACAGAATGAGGCAAGGCTGCAATAATTTATTGTAGTGCACATGGTGAAAAATTTCAAGTTATGAACATAAATCCATCCTCAGTGGAATTTGTTTTCTGGATATCTGTCATCAGTAGATAATTTCATTAGCTGGAGGAGTTCTAGTTCACACAGTTTTATTCTTTTATCACAGATGCACTGCACAGAAGTTTGTATTAGCAGTGTTCCTTTGTGGGCAGTAACTTACCTGACTGCAAGTAACAACCAGCATGGGCAAATCCACAGAATCTTATTTAAAGAATCTTGCAGTTTTTCATTTTTAAAAATGACCAATATGAAAAATGGTCAAATAGTGTCATATATATTGGTTACTTGTATGAGTTACAAATTTATTTATGAACTTGAATTCTGGCTTTACTTCATTAGTTCTGAATATACCAGTCAGTTGACACCTGTCTCTTTCTGATTTAATTGAATATATAGAGCAGTTCTGGTACTTTGAATATTGACAGAATTGGAAGTGATTACTGACCAGTTATCAATGTATCCATGTATCTACTATGATAGTACTTTTATGCTATTCTGCCCTTGTTGCATAAAAAGAGGGAAGTAAGGGCAGTAAAACCTGTCCATCCTGTCATTTCTCCCTCCCCACTTACAGCTGCTGTCCTGTCCACCTCACAGCGGCTGCTCAGGATGAAACAGGCTTCAGCATTGTCCATCCTGGAAGAGAGGAGACAAACCTGTCACAGCCCAAGCAGGTACCCACTGGACTCAAGTCACACAGTCAGATCTTGCACAGAGAAACAGAACACCGACAAAGCTGAGTCTGTTCTCATTCCTTACCCTGGTGACAGTAAAAGCTGTGCCAAAGTAGTAAAAACAGAGTGGCCTCAAACTCAATTTGCAAAGTTTTTATCTGCCATGAGTATGAAGGTGACTAAAGAGCACCAGCCTGCCTGATGTGTAAGAGTGCAACATGGACAAGTTATTACTGGTGAGAATGAACAAGAGGGGCAGGTAACAGACTTGTCTTGCCTAGTGAGAGCAGAAAGTTAGGTAGATGTACAAGAATAATGTGTTTGGGATAAAAACCAGACATTTCTGTGTATATATGCATTAAATGAACTATTTCCAGTTCACAGTGTCTTTGATTAGAAGAAATCATGGGAGCTCTATGAGTAATTTCAGCTAAGCATAGGAGTAGTACTGGGAAGACAGGGTCTTTACCAAAGTTATAGGAAAGAAAATTCAGTAAAATTAGATGAGATTCTTTTGCAAAAATGCAGTCTTTTGTAATTGGCTATTCACTGCTGATGCAGCCACCCAACTGTTGGTATTCCTTCACTTTTTGGTGTTACCTTTATCATGTTATTTTGACATTGGTTCACATATAATATAGGGATACATTCTGATAATGAGACCCTTCTTGATTATTATTTTGGTGTTAGTAAACATTACTTTATTTATTAGAAGAATTTTATCATGTGCCTTATTAGCTCCTCAGTACATTATGTTCTCATTAAAAAGAAATGCACCAAACATCTTGGGTACTGGGTTATATTTCATATCCAATGTTCTATTAAATTCCCACTATGCTTCTTCCCTCAGGAGAGGTTGAAAATTATTCTGTGACAGGTACATTCAATTACATGTTCTGCAGGAAAAAGCACAGTTCCACAGCTGACTACCTCCAGGTTATTATAAGTGAAATTCAAGATTATATTTAGGGAACAGCCTAATTTTAATTCTTGTAATATGTAGAACAAATGTCAGCTAAATCCACATATGAATTCCTTCTTGAAATTAGCAAGAAAGCAAAAGGAAAAAAAGAAAGAAGGATCTCTCCAAAAGAAAATTTCTAATCCTGAACAAAGCTTTCTTGTCTTGTCAAATTTTAAACACTGTTTTTCCAGTGGCAGAAGTCTGAGAAGGTAACGCTGCTCATGAAGCTTCTCACAGATGAGATTCTTGGAAATAATTCCCCTCAGGTAAAGACTGACACAAATAGCCAGACAGGTAATGGCTTAATTTTAGTTATCTACAGCACAGAGCAATGCAAATGATATTTGCTAAGAATCACCTTTCCCTCTCTTTAGAGAGTTTAAAGAGATGACCCTTCTGTATGAATTTCACTGTGAATTCCTTCGCAGCTCAACTGATTGAGCACTGGGGGGAGGTGTGTGTGAGGAACTCTGCTTGACTGATGTGTTTTGATAAATGTCACTCACTACTAATTGGCAGAGAGCATCTCTTAGCAGTGGTGGAAGTATGTGGTAAGAGGAGGGCCCTGAAGAGTTCAGGTCTGTATAGCAGAACAGCTGCTTAATGTTACCAGGCTGAACTTAAAAATACAAAACTGTACATTGGGTTCAAAACTTCAGATATTAAGAAAAACAAGTTATATTAAAGAGCTTTGCTTCACCTTCTAAACAAACATGGCTTTCCTTCTAGCACAGCTTTCTTTGCTTGTTAAACTTGTTTATTAAACAGTATTAATGAAAAAGTAAAAAAGAATGGTCAATATTTGCCTACTTAGCTCTCAATAGGTCTTGATCTTTTAGGGCTGAGCCTTGCAGGTAGATAACTCTTTGGGACCACATTGGGATTTGTAACACCCTTCGGACCTGAGCATCCATCTCCGTAGGACACAAAATAACCACATAATAATCCTGTCAGAACAGAAAAAAAAAGGGGAAATAGTAATGGTTAATGTTGCTGGAGAATGAGTCAACAGTGACTTGAGATGTCAAAAATGTCTCAGATAAGACGTTGACAGGCAGAATTTATTTCCTCAAAATTTCTCCTTCACATTATTGGGCCAATACAAACTGCTTCCTGTGCTGCTTGGAAAAGCAAGGATGGTTTGAAGAATCCATAAGTGCACATATGAAAAGGAGGGATAAATGGAACATGGGAGAGGAGAGTGAGAGCTTAGGCCGGGCTGGTCATAGAAATCTCCCTTTCTGCAACACAGAGATTTCTGCAGAAAGCAAAATGGCATTGGATGCTGTGCACCATCTTCAGCTTCTCAGTGCACTGAATCATTAAGGCTGGAAAAGATCTCCAAGATCATTGAGTCCAACTCAATTTCAGCTGTGAAGGGAATGTATATGAGCCCTTTTAAGTTACCTGTGTAGTATTAGGGCTTTTCTTCTTTGTTTCCATTGTATCACAGAGCCTGACTCATTCTTCAGCTTAGTTAACGAAATGTTGTGTTTCAATTTGTGTTTGTATCTATAAAGAACTGGATTTCTTTGTACAATTGCTTATGCCTCTTACTAGCTAATTGTTTTGGGGAATATTTTGGATTTGGGATTTGGCAAATTGCTGCTCAGCTGTTTGAGGGTTGTATTTGTGTGATCCTTGCAGTAGTTAATGAAGCATGATACCACAAGTAACTTAGCAAAAGACATAGAGAAGTTTTACTAAAAGGGAGAGTCTGTAGCAAAGACAATGATAATAAATCCAAATTGATATCTCATAGAAATAAGCTTCTAGATGTTCCATAAGCCATTTGACAAGGTTTGCATTACCTAGGGAATATGTGTGCACTAACAAAATCTGTGTATTCTGTCAACGTCTTTGTCCTTTAAAGTACATGTATTTATTTCTTAATTCCCACAATTCCAAGAGGGTCTTATCTCTGCAAGGCTGTACAATGTGCTCTAGGATGACCCTGCCTGAGCAGGGAGGTTGGACCAGATGATCCCCAGTGGTGCCTTCCAACCTGACCTATTCTGTGATTCCTAACACTGGCCAAAACAAAAACAAAGCAAAATGTGAAAACCAAAAGATGTTTTTAATTGTGAGGATTTTTGGATCCAGTCCCAAAACAATGGGGGAAAAATAAATTTAGTAGCTTTCATTTATTTTCTGTTTTAGGGTAGAATCTAAGGAATTTACATGGAAATTCCTGTTTCTAAAAAGATTGGCACAATTCAACAAGACACTAATTCTACCTATGTAGTCTTTTCCCCTCAATACCTCAATTTAAAATGCCTCCAAACTCTGTATCTCAGCTTCTTACTGCAGGTATAGCTTCCCAATTCAACTATTCCCAAAATGAGTTTTACGACTTAAGAATAATTTCAGAAACTTTTCTTAAAACAAACAAACAAACAAACCCCAAACAAAACAACAACAACCAAACAGTGTTTTGAGGGTTTTTTGGGGGGGTTTACTTTTTCATTCTCAGTACCTGCAGTCTGGGGTGGGCATAGAATTCATTTAAGAAATCCATGAGTAAGTCAATCTTCAGAGAGCTCACACACAGCACAACGTGTTTTTCCGTCTGAGCTCTGTATCTGCTGTAGTTTCCTCCAGACTTTTGCCTCTCCATCCACAAATATGCCAGCTGTTCAAACTGCAAGAGATCCTTGTTGTCAGTGAAAGAGAGACCAGCAGGTGAGGGCTACAAATCTAGAATGACTCGGCAATGTTGCATTGTTCATCTCACCCCCCCCCAATGAAAAGCTGCCCTTAGCCCCAATATCTTTTTCTTTGTAAAATGTTCCCTAATAAGGCGATCACAAACCACAGCAATAGTACCAGAATCTATCACACACAAACAGCAGGGAAAATTCATTAAAATACCATGGGAATACACTAAATCACAGGAGTTTAGGAAAGAATGAAGGCTGGTACCTTATTCCTTTAAGTATTTTATGCCTCTGAGCTCTCTTGTATTGTTGCATAATTGCTTCCCTTGTATGAAAGGTTAAGTTTTCACACACATACTGTTAATAGACTTGGAAAGAGGCACCATTTTCTCTTAGTTTGGGCAGTAAATGTTCCCAGAAATTTTATAATGTTCTGAAGGTGATGTTCTGTAAACTCTCTTAACTGCCTTATAATTTTAGATACAACTTAAATACACAGCAGCTGCTGATACAGAAATTTTGCCTTTGTCAGCTGAACAATATATGCAGGTAAGAGAACAGTCTGTAAAGAAACGTACAAATACCAGTTCAAAGCTTCTTGTAAGTAACACAGGCTTACTACTGAGATCAATTTAACTGCATGGCTGTGTGATAGCATCTTTTTCTCCTCCACATTCCACTGATGGTGAGGCTGGATCATGAATAATAACTGATTTCATTTCATTGCAGGGCTCAGGAGAGAATGCCTCCCACTCCATTATGTGTATGGAAAACTATATGAAGCCCCATTATCACTACAAAGGTATAAAATAAAGTAGCTAATAATAGGTGAATTTATGTGAAATTCCAGTAGATTCTAGGTTATTACTGCTCCTGTGGGAGCCTGAAGTATGTATCAGAACCACCTTAAGAATGAAATTTCTGTGTCCTAGAAAATGTCAAATTTCTTAAACAGAGCACATTTTAGTTTTCAATAGAATATATATTTTACTAATTTTTCACTGAGTGAGAATATAATTGTGTTGGTGCATATGGCTATGAATACATATATTCAATATTTAATTAGAGTGTTAAATAACTTCAAGAAAATTAATGCTGAAAGCTTGAGCTTCCACCCTCCCAGGGCTTGTGTGTTGTCTGCCCACACTGAGCTTTAGTTCTCTGCCAAAGAAGCAGAGACTGGAAACCATGACTGTGTGAGAAACTCCGGAGCTCCATGGTCTAGCAGGTCTACTGTAAGCTTTGATAAAAATGCAGAGTGTCTCCCCACATCCTCTTTTGCTGGCACAAGGGCTGGGTGATCACCCTGTGTGGAACAATGAACATCTTGGCAGGGTTTCCCATGTAACCTCAGGGTTTCTGTCATCCAGCCTCACCTAATGAGCTGGAAAATGCTTGGTACGAATTTGATAAAGCTGACTGACTCCTTGAATTTCTTGGATTTTCATAAATTGCTCTTTCACTGGTGAAACTGTTAGAAATCCTAAACTTAGGCAGGCATGAAAAATTCCTAACTGTGCTGCTGGCTCTGTGTGCATGTGTTCCATACACAGCTGTGAACCCAATTTGCTTGAGTTGCAGATTTAATGAGATTTTTTTCAAGTTAGCAACTGAGCTGTAAGAGTAAGAGAGGAAGTGGAGAGAACCAAGATTAGAAACAGGGAGAGCCTGCAGAGGAAAAGCTGTACTCATAAAGAAAGTGCTGGCTACTGTTGTGGGTTTTTTTAGTAATTGCTCCATTAATAACAAATCCATATCTCAGGATAAAGGAAGGCCTCTCTGGTACATGACTGATGCAGAAAACTTTCATGAGCACTTGAAAACTGTTATCAATGCCCTGTTTTTTAGTATAAATCTAGAGTATAGGAGAACATACAGGAAAAAGGGGAAAAACCCACAATAGGAGACACAGGTGGTTCTTTTTTCTGACATTTTCTGCGCAATAATAATAGAAACAATAAATTATTTCAGTTATTGTTCCTTTGTTTCAAAAGCAACTCTAAAGAGAAAAAAAAAAAATCCAGATTTACCTGTATGGGCAACACCACAAGAGCAACACAGATCATAATGACAACAAGCAGCTTTGAAGGCCATATCTTGGGTGTAACATCCCCAAAGCCCACAGTAGAAAATGTCACTATGCAGAAATAAAGGGAGTCAAAGAGAGTCAACCTGTTTCCTGCTCGTTCCAGATGCTGAATTCCACAAATACTATGTAGAAAAGAATGGAGACATGAAAAATAAAAACTGTTCAAGCTTGATGATTATACGTGCAGAGAACTATTTTCAGAATTCATAAATTGCTTAGCAAAGACATTTTTTTCAAAGAAAAGTAAAAATTAATATCAAACCAGAGGTGCTATATTGTTACAACTTTCAAGAGTCATTTGTAATAAAAGAAACACATTTTTGATTATTCTAATATGATAGGCACAACTGTTGCTAGGTTTTGCTTAGTGGCTGTTGTGAAGGAGAGGTGGTATATAGAACATCATGGATTGATGCAATTCCTTTCTAAACCAGAACAAAACAGATGGTATAGAGCTGCCACCATTCAACATTTTTTATAGATATGTTTCAACTTTTTCAGGGAGGTTTGCTTGCTGTCGTGGCCAAGAAAACTGCACATACAGCTTTCTGTAAATCTGTCTCTCTTTGTGCTGGGCTCTGGCCCTTTCTGTGGCAGAGTTACTGATGTGAACCAGTTATGAGAGCACACGTTGAATACTGGGAGGTTCTCTTGGTATAAATGGGTACTGACTGTCTGGAACAAAGTGAATGTGAGAACTGCAGAGTACTGAGTTATCAGAGGAAAGAGCATCCAGGGTCAGCCTTCAGGTAGGAAGTGGGAAGTGGCAAGCGGTGAGATTCTGCTCACTGAAAGTGCAGAGTAGAAATACGGGGCTGGGCTGGGTCTGTAATAGCAGAGCAAGTGGAGTTCACCCCTTCCAGTCACACATTCCTGAGAAGAAGTAAACAGCAGCCCAAGTTAACTGGTAATTACTTTTCTTGGAATAAGCATGATGTGCTTTTGGTTTTGAGAAGCTGTAACAGAATCTCTCCAGAGGTCATCCTGCTATTTCAAACATTGCAGATTTCAAAAATATTTCACTTTGTAAATATGTACTATGGCAAAGAGCTTCCTAAGCTTAAAATATGATCTTCTCTGATACAGTGGAATTACTTAGTTCAGTTCAGGCTTTTAAATTATATTCATCTATGTAAAAAAAAACCCAAAAACTCAATGTGTGAACAACCCTGCACAGCACTTTTTCCCTTTGGAGCTAGCAGGATGATTTCTCCTCAGAGAATTAGATAAATAATTAATAAATCATATCATATTCCTCAGTAATTATTCTAGAACATACTAAATATTATTTCTTCATGTATGGTATCCAGATGGTAAGAGTCCCTCATTAATATCTGCCATGGGAAGACCTTTGCATCACCAGGGAGACCCTGTGTTTATAACAGTGTTAGCAGTTGTTCTTCTTTTCTCTGTTCTGTTCTCCAAATATAATTTAGCTGTGGGCAGTGGCATTTCCAGAACATATGGATCAAATTCCCTGTTTCCTTTTCACAGTTCTAGCATTTGTAGTTTTCACACATCTCAAAATGTTCTAAAAAGGGTGGGCTTTTTTCCCTGTTGTTTGCCTAAGTTTCATACTTCAGTCAGAACTGATATTTATATTCCTATCCAGTTCATCCCACATTTTTCACTGGAGTTGTAATCCAGATCTTCCATTATTTCACTATGTTCACAGTTTTGCTGGGGTTTTTTTTGGGTTTTTTTTAGTAAAAGGATAATTATATTTTTGTCCCTGAAAATACTAACAGAAGGACTGTAAGTAATTATGCTAATGAAGCTTTCTTTTGGTCTCAGACAAGGAAGTTTCTCAGCTAAAGCCTTTTCTAGTTTTAATATGAAATAATGAAGTATATTGTGAAGGCACTGAAGCATGGAAAAATGAGCTATTTTAATATCAATATTCACATACATTTCATGTAGTTTTAAAAGCAGAATGGAAATGGGTTTTTAATTCTTTATTTTTATTATTCCTATTCACCTGTGTGCATTTTCTTCTCTCTAGTTGCCTTTTGTGGATATATCCCAAAATACATAACCTTCACTACAGGATTTAAGCTCATAAGGGCCAGGAAAGCAACAGTTACACTGAGCCAGGGACATGGTTCCCCTCCAACAGGACTAGTACACCACTGCCCTCAGCAGATTAAATATCTGTAGATGGGGTTCTATTGAACCATAATGCACGAGCCTATCATTGGTGGAAATGTAATTTTTCTGGTGCTCATACCTGTGAAATTGCTTGGTGTTTGTAAATGCAAAAGGTCAGCTTTACCACCTGTATCTGACAGGATGGATTAAAATATAAAAATTTGGTACCATCAGGCTGGTTTTTTTCTAATTTTCAAGGAATCAGTAATGTTTATTTCTTGCTTTTTTTGTAAAACCTTAACATTTTTAATAGCTTGATGATAGAAAAATTCAGGTCTTGAATTATTGTTGTTGTTGTTTTTGTTGTAATTAAGATTTCCATAGCCAGCCCACCCAGCTGAATTGAAATAAGGTAATATACCATGAACCATTGCAGCTTTTTCTAAATGAACAACAGAATTCCCATTGAATTTAGTGAGATCAAGATTTCATTTGATCAGCTCTATCCCCTTACAGTTCTATGTATTCCTATTCCTTGAAGTCATCAAAATAATGTGTCTGATCCAAAATGTGGATTCAAGATGTTTCTCATTGAACTTAGTGGGCATGAGCCAGAGCTTCCCACGTTTACTTAACAATTAAAGTCAGCAAGATGAGGGAGCTGCTTCTTTGCTGAAGAAGAAATTCAGCTCTTTTAACAACTTGTTGATCAAATTTATTTCCTTCCTCAAAATTATTTGCACCTCATTTGCAGTTGTACCAAACCGTACTTGAAGCCCTCACCCTGTATACAAGGGAATAATAAATCCAGAATCAGGTCACCAAGTCTGGGTGTTTTGGTGCTCTGCTGTTTGTCTTTACTGGAGCCAGAGAGCACCAAACTGCAGAAAAAAACTGGTTTTCAAAGAGTCAGCTTTAAGGGAGTCTAATTAAAAATGAAAATATTACCTCTGTGACTACTCTCCCAAGAACATTACACTTTCAGCTCACCAGCTATGCCTTTAGAGAAATACTATTCAGTATTGATAGCACATTCCCACCTGTCTGGGAATTACCTCATTACACTGCAGAAAGAGTGCAGTGGAACATCAGTGGATGCCCAAGAAGCCAAGTCCACATGGATTAGTTATTCCATTCCCCACAGCTCATTGACATCTTTTAATACACCCCAATTCCTAGGTAAGTAGCAGTATCAGCTTTCTTTTTCAGAAATGAAGTGTTAATCATTACTCTCAGCATAAATTCTGCATGTAAAAGTACACTTATTTCTTATGTTTCCTGACATAATGAAATGTGTGGTAATTCAGGCTTCATATTTTGCCTGGCTTGATATTCTTGGTGATATTTTTACCTCCTTGTTTGCTTCCTCTTCCTCTTTCATCTCCTGAAGCTAAGTAATTTATCTAGTCATCCTTGGATAAACAAAATTATTTCAAGCAGGAAAGGAATGTACAGTAAAGGCAATGCTAACACCTACTTGTTTTTGTGGAGAAAATAAACCACTGTAATAATCAGTACACAGAGAGTCCCTAGTCAAACATAAGGCCAATTCAGCACCTTGTGTGCCAATTTCAGGACTCCTGTGAATTCAGGAAGGTTGTCTTTTCACAATGGATCTAAGGGAGACGCTCACAACAAAACAAAATTGCTTCAATGCAAAGATTTAGTATTTTTAAAAAACCCCACAGAAAGCCAAACTAAGTGTCTGCTGAAGCAAAAGTAGTATCAGAAAATGTATTACAAACATCCAGGGGATAGAAGTATCTTTTCAAACACTCTGCTACCACTGCACTTGAAAAACAAAAAGTAAAGAGAATAACATGAAATCTCTGAAGATTGGTAATGTTTATTTTGGGTATTATTTGAACTTTTGAGAGTTCAGTCTCTGTTTTACTGGAAGCTTTCTTTCTAGTTCCAGGAACCTTTGTTTGCTTGAGTATCTTATGTGCCAAAACCAACTCCTGTTTGTAAATAAGCTGTCTCTACATGCACTACAGAAATAAATCCTGCAGAGTAAAATAATCCCTGAGATAGTCAGTTTTTTATCATGCTGCAGAAGCATGTCACAGAAATGGCTGTAACAAGAACCATTTGGATAGTATTTTGCAAACACTGTACATTAGCTATCCTTGTTTATAACCAATTGTTTAGTCTATTTGATATCAATTTATATTTTCATTTGTTGACAAATTAATGTGATTTCTACATTTTCACTTCTAGAGAAAATTATTGTTTACACATACAGCTTCTTGAGGTCTAGAATAATGCACCAGAGGCTGAGCCAAAAGTCAGAGCTGCTTCTGTGTGCTGAAGATTAGGCAGCAATTGCCTTTGGACCTGTACCTTTGAGCTCCACCTTGTGTAATGACTTTGCCATGTTTGCAGCAGCTGGCTGAAGGGACTGGCTAATGAATGTGTTGAAATCCACAGGGATCCATTTTAGCAGATTCAGTGTGATTCTGGGGCAAAGGCTCAGTGCTTCTGTACTACAGAAGCTACACCTGAACTTACTCACAAGAGTAGCAATCCTGCTTAAGTAAATGTCCTCAGCAGTTTCTCACATCTAAAACTCTGAACAATTTCCTTATATCCTACCAGAGAATTGTGATGCTAGAAAAAATCAGAAATTAAACTCTTTATTTGATTGTCCTATACTGCCAGTTGTTAATGTTATTTTAACAATTTATGAGCCTGCTATCACAGATTTTTTCTTTTTTCTCCATGGGAAAAATTGGAATGAACTATCAGTCAACAAAATTGTTGACAGACCACTAACTCTAGCAAATATTCATGGGTAAAGTACAAATACAATGAAATACTGAAGAAAAGGACCGTGTTGACTTTCCAGGAAATACAGACAAGCATTTGAGACATATTTTACCATGTTAGTGACTGTAACTGCTTAAGGAAACTTCCTCAATCTCTACACCAAAATAAAATGTACATATAGAACATTTCATTCTTCTGTCTTACTCTAGAGGATGTAATATCCCATAAAAGTCTGATAAATTTATAGAGGTCTTGCTTAAAATTGGCAAAAGGTGCTCACTACTTGCCAAAGATGTTAATATTAAGCTGGTGCCAGTCTTAAATCCTTGAAATGAAATTGGTGTTGGGACTAATGCTGTATTTGGAGAATGCCCTGCTTTTTACAGAGGAAAACAGTTTTTCATACTAGAAATTGTCTCTGTGGGGTGTTCAATCTTCTCTAGAACATCATGTAGAGCCAGCTGCAGTTTTGTCCCATATTTTAAAATTAGACATTATGGAACAACAATTCTCAGTGTGGAGATTTAGTATTCATGTGATCATTAGACACGCAATTTTCACAAACTCCGGGTTGAATACTAATATAACTGGAGTGACATTAAAGTGCATTTTTTTTCATTCCCTGTATTAGATACATATGGAAATACTGTCTGTTGACTTCTGAGTGACAATACATGCAGAATGTGAAGGTGTTGGTTATCACCCTACCTGTGACCTAAAAACCTGATGCTTTCTGACAGAAACCCCGACTCTTGTGTAAATAATGAAGAGGCAAACAAAAAGAACAAGGGACACGCAGAACATGCAGCAAGTAAAAGAATAAAGCAACAATCAAAATACTCTGACCAATAACAAAATGCTAATCCTATCCAAAAGCCCTGAAGATGAGGTTTTAACTTGCTAAAAACCAAATACTTCCATTTTTTTCCAAGCCTTGTGCCTCTTCTCAGGTCTTTTCTAAAATCAGTGGGTTTTTTCTAATTTATTTTCTAACAACAGTTTTCCATAAATAATATTAAAATAGAAAAAAACCCCACCAGTTTAAGTAGATGTACAATTTTCATAACATTAATATGATAGAATTTGATACAATACATCATGTAAAATATATTAAATGTAAGCATTACAATAAGAAGTTGCTATTTTCACCTTTCATTCCACATAAAAGGCTTTAAAGCTGTAGGAATTACTGAATTTCATGACAAAGAAAATATTAATTGCATACAAGACAGTAAAAGAAATGAGGGAAAACTGCTGACTGGAAAGATTAAGTTTGTCATGCTGCCTTTAAAGTAAATAGGTAGAGAAATTCCCTTGCTATTCTTAGTTGGCAACAACTGATCTAACAAATGCAGCAGATCAGCTGCAAGGTATTCCCTGACAGGACCAAACAGAGACTGGACATTGTGGTTTCTGAATATTAATGGACAAAGGTTGTAACAATCTCAGACATTTTTGCAACTCTAATGTCACTTCCTCTGACAGTTCAACATAAATCTTTCTATTTTTCCAGATATGTTTTTTCAGAGACCAGCATTTATTTTCATACAACACTGTCCCCCTTTTTTTTTTTTCTTTCCAGAATCACAGTAGGGAAGGGGAAAACTTGGATTAATTCAGCAGGCCTTGAATCAAACTTTTCAGTTCTGTGGGACTTGGAACACAAGCTGAGGTAAGGGCAATGAATTTACTTTCACAACACAACAATGCCACTATGTCAGAAATTAATTCAGACTTTCTCTTCAGATGGAAAGGTCATTTTTGTTTGTATTCCAATTTTATCTTTATCCCAAATGATGATGTTTGATGATATGATTATTACTTACCCATGGTGTCCTTTATAAGCATTTTCCTTCCCCAAAGATCAGAACATTATATGCAGCTAATGGTTGCAAAAGCTCAACTTATAAAAATAAACTCTCCCCCTAGGAACTCATGTGACTTCCAGCAACTGCAGAACATCTTGTTAAGCAGAATAGGGTATTATGAAATGACCAAGTGTATATAAATATTTGTTGAATCTGAGTGAGAACCTTTCTACTCCTGCTGTGCCTTTGGTGGGATAAGAAGCGGAGCTGCAATTAAGGAGCTCTGGTCACTGAGGCTGCACTAGCAGGGTGCCTCTGTGGGCAGCCTTCAGCTCAGTGTGTTTGCACAGGCAGGTCTGGCCACACTTCAGCCTCTCAGCTCAAAGGAGCACTTGTATTTGTGTGTGCTTTCAGTCTGCCCCTGAGCTTTGATGGTAAACAAAGTAAAATTTGGCAGCCCAGCTTCAGTGTGCCAACACTGTGGCACCCAAGAGCCTGCTGGAGCCTGAGGCTCTGGTCTGCTCACACAAGGAGTCAGGAACTACTCAGGAAACAGAATCATGCAGTCACTCCTCAACCACCAGATACTCCTCACCTGCAGAGTGCTACAGAATTAGGTGACATTCTATACCTATCCTTCCTTGGGAAGAATAATTAAGTAATCTATTTATAATATTCAAAAATTATATGTGTTGTGCTGGAAAATTCAAATTCAAACCTCTAATTTAATACACCCGATATGTTATGCTTTAGAACATCATGTTTAATGTTTCTTGCAATAGTTTTGAAACACTTTTATGGTGTAACAGTTGTTATGCAAACCACCCACACTCCCTCAATCAAACTGAACTAACAATTGAAAGATTCATTATGAGTATTTGTTAAATGTGCATAAGAAAAAGCTAACCCAGCATGTAGAATATTCTTTTAGCTACTGACAGAAACCTTTTGTTAATTTTCAACCTAACTCAAGTCATGGCATATTTTAATGTCAAGTGGATTTAATTTTATTGTTAAGTCAAAATTCTCTCCTTATCAGATTTTGCATTTTCATTTGATTTTTAGGGATATTCATGGATCATCCTTACAGTGACATCCATTTTTACATCTCCTTGACAGCCTTTCATCTGTCTGCTCTTCGAGTGCAACTTCTTTTTGCTGCTCTCATTGCTGCTATTGAAACAACTGCTTCAGGCAAGCTGAGTTATCTTACTCCAGCTGCAACATTTTATGGTTGCTAGCACCATAAACAAAAAAGAACTTAGAAAATAACAGATAAGTAATATTCAGGAAGAATGGACTTTCTTGTAGTGCTTATCCTGCTGTGAAACTCAAACCAGAAACAAATACAGGCTGGAGTGGTCTAAAACTTGCAAGTGACTCAAATCAAATGCCTCTTGTCTTATCCCCTTTAACCACAGCCATGAGGCATGCAGCCCTTTGGAAAGCTCTCAAGTGGTATTTCCCTTTCCAGCTTAAATTTCTAGAGACTTTGGGTAATGGGATACTTTCTATTGGCCACCCTTCTGGAAACTGTAAATATAGGAAGAGTGTTTAAGATAAAAGGCTGTAGCCAGATCACATGAGGACAGTGGTGTACATTTCTTGCATTTCAAGATGCCCTGTGAAAACACTGACTCATCAATGGTCTTTGTTCTCATGGTGAGTGTTTGCCTTCAATATTTTGGCTGTTACATGCACAAATTTGGCATCATTTAAGCTTCTTTCATATGCCTAGGTGTTCTAAGTGTTGGTACCTCTGTCAGTGAGGTCACCTGTACAGTAAGGAACAAAGGCCACCAGTTACTGTCAGATCTATAACCTCCCTGTCAACATTAGAAATAGAAAATCTGACCAGTAATTACAGAGAGAGCTCTGCAGCTAGCCAGCAATGTTTGCTGGATCTGGGTTTACAAAAGTAAACCCTCTGCATGTGTGTTTAGTTTGTACTCAATGTAGCTGCTACATTCCATGACAGTCTTAAGGCAAAGACAGCTCAAACAGGCAGTGAGCTAAATGGAAGCGTTTGCTGTGCTGCTGCTTTGCAAGAGGAGTGTCCACACAGCTGCTTAGAGGGGTGGCTGTATGGGCAGATCCAGAAAAGTGCAGTGATACATCCAGTCTGTCCATTTAGAACAGTCTGCAGACTCCTGATGAGCAGAAAGTTCACTGCAGAGTGCAAGATATAAAGGGGTGTATGAAAACTGCAGTGTAATCTAAAATATAGCCTGGGTTTTTTTAAATACTCATATGGTATGCTTTGGCTCTTTTAATTCATAACAATTGTTATTAAAAAACCAGGAGCACACATGAAAATGTGTGCCACATAAATAAATTTTCCTTGTTTGTGTTCTTTCTGGAAAGGTATTTTTACTTCAGTCACCTCCTTGTTGACCTACAGTCTTAGCTGGAGACAACTCTTTGGACAGTGACCAAGGAAACAACTGGCCTGTGAAAAATATATAATTAAGCACCAGACCTAATGCTTAGGTTTGCTGAAAAACCAGAAAGGGGGGAAGTGTTAAATAGATGTTGTGTAATGGGGTGAAAATTACAGGAAGTAATCTGTGAGGAGATAAAAGCAATATATTCTGTCATGCATTACAGGGTAGACTCCTCTATGGTTGGAGTTCCTGCTTGGAAACCCAGCAATTCTTTTAGCCATGAGCCAGAGAGCTTGTACACCTTGAACTCTCTGTGTATTGTTCAGTTTGATCAGCAAGCTCTGGGATTTCACCACCATCATTTTCCTCCTGCTCCTCACTACAGTTAACACTGGTTTCCATTGAAATCTGGTGATTTCAATGAAATGTTTTAGTTGAGTGAAAAATCCTGAACTTATAATACTTAAAGAGTTTGCTGAAAGTCAGAAATTTTCTTTGGGACACCTGTTTTGACAATGTGCTTGCTTGAACAAAAATTTCCAAGTCTAATAATTCCTTTGGCTGAAATTCAAATAGATCTATACATATTATTCTTTTTAAAAATCATTGAAATCCAAAACCTCACAAGACTCTTGAAATGTGAGGTTTAACTGTTTAACAAACACAAGCATGTTTAGGAAAAAAAATAGTGTACATGATTAATACTCTAATACATGATTAATACATCTAAAACAAGGGCACAGGTGGTGTCAGAGCAACCATAAAACAGGAGACACGTGGGTGAGAAGGGGAACTTCATCCAGCAGCCAGGAAAATAGGATTAATGATCACAACACCAGAGAGATGAAGGCAGGGAGGAAGAAGAAGGAAGATCACTGTCCCTACTGGGACTGACAGCATGTTCTATAATCTTTGCTGTGTTTTGTCTGGCATGTTTTCCCCTTGATTGCTTATCCCATGGAGAATATTCAGTAAGATTTTATTCTTACTACAAACACACACACTACAACTTGTAAAATTAGATTTTCACTCTGAATATTCAAGAGGAATATTTCAATATGAAATTTAAGACAAATTTCATATTTGTCTTAAAGTTGGCTGAATATTTTGTGCTTTTTTTTTTTCTTTTATAGTTTTAGAAGACTAGTGAACAAAAAGAGATCAAGTGAAGGAGTACAGTTAAAAGATAACCCACAGTCATTCTTTTTGCCACAGGGAGAGGTACAACAGAAGCAAATTTCTTTACTGAGAGGGTGTTTGGGCACTGCAAGAGGCTCCCCTGGGAAGTGGTCCTGGCACCAAGCCTGTCAGAGTTCAAGAACCATCTGGACAAAGCTTTTAGTCATATGACTTAGTTTTAGGTAAACCTGTAGGAGCAGGGAGTTAGACTTGATGATGGGTTCCTTCCAACTTGAAATATTCAGTGATTTATCCAATTTTAGTAAATGCAAGTACATGCCCATATGTAGCTATGCCCTCTCATCAGTAACTTTATTTTTAACTCCTTTGCGTAAGATATTTGCATTTACTTGTTTTTCCTCTGCTCATCTCTAATGAAAAGAAACTTGCAAAATATTTAAACTGTATTTAAACCAAAAAGCAGATTAAGTGCTCAGTCTCAGCAGTTGACTAAGGCTTGTCATGTACGAAAGCCAATGGTAATAATGACCTAAAATATTTAAAAAAAGTAACTGCAATGGAATGCCACAAAGAGTTCAGTTCTGAACAAAGCCTGCAGTTCCAGCAGACTGTAATGCACTGGGTACCTTTAAACAGCCCTGTCTCTGCTGTGATCCCCTACCTCTTCTGCAGGAGGGAATGCCCTGCTTGCTCTGCAGGGTCATCAGTGCTCTGTGCCCAGAGGAACTGACAATCACATTTCATGCCTGCTGTTAAGTTTGCAGTCCACAAAGTCAACCCATGGCTTGGTCTTCAGTTTTTACTAATGAACACTGATTATTTTTAATGCCTTATCACTGTGACTCAGGCACTTCCACTCTAATATACACTTCTATACAGCAGAAATGCCCAACTTCCAGAAATGTGAAAAAATACAGCTGTGTTTGTGCACAGAATGGGGGCATATGTTCAGCTTTAGGGATATATCTGAATTCCTTTATAAGTACAGTTAGCTATTTAAGTGAGGTTGAGATAACACACCACAAATAAGTTACTAACTTTTTACGCTTTTTTTAGAAGGTTTTAATTGCTAGTGGAAGTACAGAACTCACTAATCAGAGTGCTGTTTATTTAGATTAGACCCTAAGAAGTCTATACCTACAAACTACTATTTTGTGTGTATTTATCACCCAAGCGTGATACTCTATGGCTGACTGTGCCTCTACTCTTCACTTCTTTGAAAAACATCTGTCTAAACATTATAGTAATTTCTAATGGAATATCAACTATACAGAATAGATTTTTTTTTTGTGCATTCTAGATGTGATTTTTTCCTTTTAAAAAACGTAGTAAGTGCATTAAAATCCTTCTTTTTAGATGATCTCGTATCACAACCTGATCTCTGCCAAAGCCTTTGAGATGTGCTTTCAACATGCCAAAAATTATGCTTAATACAGACACAGAGTGAGGGAATGAGGCTGGTGTCAAGTTCTGTTTGTATGGCCAAAGGTGTATCAAACAACTTTTTTAACTCTTTCTGATTTGAGAAATATGAACTTTGTTAAATTTCACACCCTTAAAACATACTTGGAATGTGAAACAGACAACAAAAGTGAACAAAGCACCGAAGAGTTATGCTGATCCCAAATCACTATAATGCCCACTGGAGAACCAGAATAACTGATGTTACAAGTGTTAGCATAAACCACTACAAACACCAAATCTTTGTAAAGTAAAAAAATGGTTTATCAGCCTAATAAATCAGTCAATGAAAGATATATTTATTTTTTTTAAGTCTGCATGCTAATGACAACTCATTTTTGAGCCAGGAATTGTGAGTGATGATGGCTCGATGCCAGCTACTGAATGGTGAAGTATTTACCATGAACATTCTCACCATAATTACTCACCATTGTTACACTTGGTGTTCTATTTGTTACTCTCTAAAATGATAGAATATTTTCAAAGACAGCATGTGAGTATCAGGTTTTTCTTTTTAGTGCAAAGAAAAAATGAAGCTTATGAAATGTAATGCCTTCTTGTAAGGAAAGAGATGGAAAACTTAAGGGTTCTCACACTTATTTTGCATATCAAATTGACGCTTTAAGGGGAACTTTACCTGTTTTTATTTGTCTTCCCAAAACCAAACCAAAAGCTAAGATTTATTTTGCCAGTATGATCCTACAGTATTTCACATCCTGCAGTCTCTTGTTACTCTCCAGATCAGCTTTCATTCCAGCATTTTATTTTCCAGAAGTTATTCTTGTCACCCTTGTTCTGAAAGTTACAAGCACCTTTTGCATATGTAACATTTACATTTTCACACGAGGGACCTATTTACAAGCTTGTGTGTTTATAAAGCAATGGAAAGCAACTAGAAAACTTACATCCTAATAATCTGCATGCCTGCTCATTTCACCTCCCTGGCTCCCTATGTCAAATCCTGACTGCATTTTTCCTGTGAATCTTTGTCAAGTGTTGATAATTTTGAAGACATGCACATCTGTAATGCATATTGCACATATTAAAATATAGTAATTGTTTGGGTTTTTTTAATTGAATATAGCATTCTATTTTTCTTATTCTTTATTTATCCTTGCTCTTTGGACAATCACTTCTGGATTTTCTTCAAAACCCATTTTCTGACGAGAAAGCACATTTTGCTACATTTATTTTTTTTAATTTTACTGAGATATTACAGATTCCTCACAGTCACTCTACTTTATGCTTTGTTCCTGCAAAGGAACAAGGACAGGAATGCATTTAGACCAACTTTGAGGAATTTTACATGTTGCTTCAGATGTGTTGGCAAGCCATAATTAGTTAATCTTCGCAATAAACTTATTTTATCATCTCTCACAGAATTCAAAATACGATTGCTGGAGAAAGGACACCATAGAGATGCAGTCTTAGAACTGTATTTCTAACAGTCCAAATGTTATATGACTCAAAATCATTTGCTTTTTTTTCCTCCATTTGTAATGGTAATTGGTCTCTGCTGCCAGAACAAGTTCTGCTTGTCATGGTATCTGCTAATATTATTACTCTATTGCAAGATGTCATGATAATAAAAGCTGAAATTCTCCCAATTGCATATTCAGAGTCCATAGTGTTTTCCAAAATATTGTGACTCCCTAATATTCTCAATGCATCTTTAATTCAATGTAGTCAAAATTATTGATGTAAATATTAGCAGCACTTTCTATTTGAGAGAGATTTTTACATCCCATGTAAGTCATTGGGGAATATTGGGAAAGAGCCTGAGTGACATTTTATCTCCTTCTTGGGCAGGGGTTTTTGCATATAAGATTTGCACTCTCCTTAAATATGCATATTCTGATTACTGAAGTTTTAGTACTTCACATGGCATTAAAAATTATTATAAGAGAAACATAAAAATGCTTCAGAGGATAGAGGCTGGAACTTTCAGAAAGGTAAGGACTTCGATGTCTGACTCCCACCAAGAGTAAAGGCCTTGCAAGAGAGGCTGAAAATTCTTCCCAGTGTCAATTTACAATATTGATTTACAGAATATACTATACACAGAACAGACTGTGAATCTGCAATTACATTAATTGTCAAAGGATGATTCACCTGACCTATAATGTAAAGGTACACACTGTATTGTACTGAAATACTCAGATACTGTGTGCTACAACAGAGAACAAAAATGTGGATAAGTTAATTTTGCCTTTCAAATTTATACAAATTTAATTTGCCCACCTGTATCTACATTCAGTTTGGAACTACTGATTTTCAGATTAACAGATGACCTGAAACCTCGTCAAATTAGCAAAGTTTGTATCTTGAAAAGATCACAAGTACATGAAGCTGACTCATTTTCCAGGGTGAAATAAAATCACACTGTTTAATTGCTTAATTTAATATTACTACATATATATATTCCAAATAGGAGAATTTTCTCATAAATAATGTTGTTGATACTCCATTTTAGAGAGGCTTTGTGAAGGCAGCTTTCTGAGCTATCATTTACTCTGATTATTTTTTATTTTAAGCAAACAAGATGACTACAAATGTATCTCTCACACTAAGAAGATAATTGAGATTGAACCTTCTAACCTTTATGACTTTTTTCCACAAATCACAGTAAATAGACTATTTAAATTGTTATTAATTTTGCTGGTGTATGTGTCTAGTTTTAAATATTCCATTACATCAGTGGCACAGAGAATTCCCTGCATGAGCCATGGGAAAGATGCTGACCTAATTATTTTAGAAATAACTATGTAGAAACATCTAAAAAGATTAACAAAGGAAATATTATGTCACTACCAAATTAATAACTAAAATAGCATGAAAATCACTGTATAATTATCTAGGTTTCCATAGAAACTGTCTTTGATGGGTAGCCAAAAAGACTTCTGATTGAGCTCAATACTTCTGCTCTCCCTGTAATACATGATTTCTGATCTGCCTTTCACAAACAGCCAACCAGCACCCATCCTTATTCTACAATCTTCAGCAACACTCCTCAAAAGCACTAATCACCCACATCCTTTTTTCAGATCTGAACTCTTGAACTTAAATATGCAAAAATATTTTTAAAGTGTATTATTACAAATACAGAGCTAGCAAAAAAGAAAACTGTATATGATAATATTTCTGTTTTGTCACAATACAATAGTTGCATAAAAATATGAAAAGGCATTAATCAAAGAAACAATTGTGGGTTTCATTTCATTCTTTCATGGTAATTTTCTATTACATTTGGTCACCTTTTGAAAAGCCTTGGCCATTTAAGTACTAATCATAGGCATGTAAGCAGATGGATCCCAGTGCTAGCAATGGTGAAAGAAGTGTGGCTATCCCATAAATTCCAAAAGAAACTCTAAGAGTTTTATCTGAATTTCTTTCATTTAAATAATCAAAATTGGCAACTATTTTTGGCAACACTGTTTTTGCATGTGTCTCATACAGCAGATTTCAGCAAAGCCACCTTAGAAGTTTCTGTACCTAAAAGAGATAAACTCTGTATTCAATATGTCTTTCTCCTACCAAAGCTCATAAGAATGTTGGCCTTGATTTCAGGCACACGGTTTTTCCCAGAAGGCAGTATTTCACATAAACTCTAGCTGAATTTGTAGATTATTTCCTCACAAATAGCAAGTGGATATTTTAGGAAATGCTTTGCTGTTGACCTCCCAGGAGCTGCACAGCCTTTTCATCGTCTCCTCACTTAAGGAAGTGTTAAAGCAGTGTCTGAACTCGACCTCAATTTTCCTTGCACACATGCACAGAGAAAGCATCCATCCAGGCTGCCCTGGTTCCAGGAACTGAGCAGCAGGACAGGGGGAGGGTGGGATTGCTCCAATGGATGTGGAAGGTACTGCATGTGCCACTGCCCTACTTCCACATCTACTTGCTGATGTTTGGAGAGCGCTGCACTGGAATACTTCAAAACAGAAAACAGAGACCCCGTGTTTGAAACAAACACGTTCCTGACAGATCTGCTTGGTTTCAGAGAAAGAAAAGTACCACTGCTATTACTTCATTGCTTTGTGGGATTCTTGTAATAGCTGAATAATTCATTTTGTATTATTTACAGTTACTTTGAACTTTCAATTAGTGTTTTATAATATTCTGGGATTTAAATTCTGAAACTCTTGTTTATTCTGTTAGCTCCTGAAACTTCACGTGCTTTAATACTTTAAGATAACTAGATTCTAAAAGGCAGAAGCCCAGTCTTATCTTGTGCTGTCGTGATATACAGAAAATCTCTCTCAAACTGAGACTAGTCCCGTACACTGAGACTGATGTACAACAAAACATAACATCACAGAAAGAACTGCAGACCCAAAAATCCACATTTTACCTTACATTACATAATCCACCAACACTTTTCATCCTACTTAAGGCTAGGCATCTTTCTTGGATAACTGCCATTATTCTCCAGTCACAATCAACACAGAAAGGTAAGTCAAGACGTCCATGGGGTGATTTAGCTCCCTTCAGATCACTTTCTGAGGTGTTTATATCTACTGATTGATAATAAAGGGAACTGGACCACTGAGATACCTAAAATCTTCTGTGATTAATTCTTTCTTGGTTAGGTGGCTTTTCTTCTCTGGACACATTTGGAATTTGGACACATTATTCCAAATCATAAGGTCTTGACTTGTCTTGTTTGGACTAGATCATAGCTGGGATTTGTCTTCATCCCTTCAAGCAACTCACTCCTACTGCTTCCTCTGGATGAGAACTGTGAGTGGGTGTGAGTGTAGCCATTGAGGCTACAGCACTGGCATTCTACAGGTATTGTGTAAGTTATTGTGTGAAAACATCCTTATTTTCTGATGCTGAAAGCACTGATGTGTAAAAACATATTGAGACTGACCTTAGTGAGCTTTCCATGAAAGTGTAAGCAAAGTTTGGGCAGGTTTGAGTATGAAAAAATAACTGTCCATCTCAAAGAATTTGTAGCCACTTCCTTCACAAGCTAATCACTCTGCACTGGTGATACATGACTAACACTGCTTTAAAATTCAAAATAACTCTTAATAGATGATTCACTGTGTCACAGAAAGATGCCTGAAATATTCATTCACTGTTATTTGTCTTCTTGTACAGTTTACAGAAATAATTAGTATTCCATTTGACAAACAAGTGCAAACATCCATTAGCTTAATGACACAACACATATTATGACTAGGTCTGTAACTCTCACTAGAACACTCTCAATAGTAACTGCTGAACAGTCTGTCATATTGGAGCACACATACTTAAGCAGATGTAAAATTGCTCTGGTTACAAGGCCACTGAGATGTTTAAAGAAAGAAAATCATTGGACAGCCTAATCTATTTTGAAGTCAGGAAATTAGAGAAAAAAAACTCCTTGTATGTAATCTATAAATTACAGATACCTGAATTTGGTCTTATAGATTTACTGACCTGCAAATGAGTTCCACCCCCACATCCATAAACAATTATCACCAAAGAGCAAAGAGTGGAGTAGAGCATAAATTTTGTTGTGATTACTGTTTGTTCTGTAATAACACTGAAAATCGTCAGCTCTATACAAAAACACAGAAGAAGCCTTTTTCTGCTATACTCTGAGTGCAAAGGACAGCCTGAACAATGGTATCTAAAAACTGTGAGATTAGCCTATCAGTTGTAACCTCAGATAACTTATTTTTTTTAGTTTTCATTGGAAAGCTTCCACCTGAGTTGTAAGACATAAGCTGGCATGTGCCTATCTTTGTAACCACCACGTATAAGATTCTGATGTGGAGATGTAAATGATGGCTTTACAAATGATGCACGAGGTGAAATTCATTTTCTGTGGGTTTCCTGCTAGTTATGGTAAAGTTATTTTGAAAATTCTTATTATATGCAGACAGGAACAAAGCCAATGAGGAATCTTTCTGGGCTTCATACCATCTTATAAAATCATGTTATTCCCATAAAAAGCTCCATTCCATCTATGTGTCTTCCAAAAAAAGGTGGCTTTGAACAGAAAACCCTGTGTTTTAAAGCTATATTGGCTTCACAAGTGCTGATGTTGCTCTTGCAGCAGATGGCACAAGCCTGACAAGCAGGAGCTAAGGAGGCTGTGAGGTTTCAGTTGAATCCACCCAGGGCTTGAGTGTCAGCAGGGCGGCTCGATGAGGGCAGGTATCAGTGGTGCCTAAAGCACACCATGAGCATGCCCCTCATCCTCTGAGGGGAAAGTGCTCTGTTACTGAAGGCACTGTACTAATTCAGGCTTAGTCATTTTGCTTTACTGAAGCCATGGCACTACATGGAGCAGGGCACTGTTTCTAAATGGAACCAAAGCATGCTTATGAGAACAGACTGGTGAGGACTGAAAAGTTTTGTGTGTTGTGCCAGTGCTGGCTCCCAAACGTGTTTGAGGGTACTGAGCCTGCCTTTGCAGAAAACATGGAAGATCAGTGTGGTGAAAGGCACCCTTAAGTGCACAAATTCCAGCAGTGGACTTGGGTCCTCCTTCAGCA
>NW_005054357.1:2487998-2503455 GCF_000277835.1 Geospiza fortis | reverse complement strand
GGAAGGAACTCAGCTCTAAATTATGTCTATAAAATTAAACACTCTCTCAAATTCGCCATAGATGTAACATAATCAAAGACTCTAAGTTAATTGAGTTGGACTGTTTATAGAGGTTCTTTTGGGTATTTTAAATATATAATCAGTAGTATAAAGAAAACAATGTGTAAAAATGCCATTATGTGTGTTCACATAGACAAGAGTAACAATCACTTGAACATAACTCCAGTCTTAGAGAAGCTGCAGATGTTTGAACTACTATTCTCAGTCAAAAAGTGCTTTGTTTCCTTAGTTACTGCTTTACTGGGTGTCTTCATCTCATTTAGCTTATTTTCAAGTCTAGCAGGGTCAGTCCTAGGTCAGTAAATAATGAACTATAATGAAGCAGTATCTGCAGCTGTTGAGCCCAGCCATAATTACAGGTGAGCTTGCCACTTCCTGCATGTTTTACTGTCAGTTACCACAGACCCTGCTGGTGAGCAGCATTTTGCTGCTGTGCAGCATTTCAGTAAAATATCGAAGTAGGTAGGTAAAAAAGGGGAAGGAATATTTACTCAATAGCACCTTGTACTTTAAAAAACTAAAAAGCAAAATTAAAAATGTCCAAGTCCTTATGCATATAAAATTACATCAGGTTCAACAGGAGATTAAATATCACAAAAATTCATTACTGTCTGGAACAGGCAGCATTTGTTATTAAGCATGTGTGTGGCCCTAAGACAAAGGGTAAAATTGGACCATTCATTTGGCCTGGCTAGAGCAAACTTCTCCTCTAAAAAGCCATGTGCTATATTAGACTTATTACCAAAAAGGTTAGGCAGCACATAACAGTGACTATCAGAAAAGCAAGCTAGAGAAATAAAATAAGAGAAAATCTAATTACTGGCTCCAAAATGACACACCAAAATTTATCCATGTGCTGACCTAAAGGCATCTTGTCTGGCAAAACAAATACAGGTGATTTAGCCTTTCCACACAGAACCATCTTCTCTCTTCACTGTCCTCTAGTATACCAGCTTGTATCACACAGCCCTGTATTCCCCCTGAGTATGATTCTCAATTCTCAGGCACCACTGATGAGAATGTTCTGCATGTTAAGTAAGCTACAGAGCTACTGGATAGTCAGACTAATCATGTAGCCTCCTTCATGTGCCTCCAGCCCTGGCTAACACCATATCTTTCTGGCACATTGTAAACATGGGGCAATGGAGTGGTGTTTCCTGAGGAAGTAAATTCAAGTTTTTCAGGTCTTGCAGCAAAACATTCTTCAGAGTAATACATTTTGTTTGTTTGAACCTACCATCCAATACCATCAGTAGTCTAGATTAATACATTCTACACTGTAATCTGGATCATTAACAGCTCTGCCCTGTAATCCTTAGGGGAACCTGACTTGGTCAAAGTCTTATGGCTGAGATATTGCACATTGTTCTCTGTCCCAGCAGACAGAGGAAGGTGACCTTGGTGTGGGTCAATATACTTCTGTTGGTACTCTTCATATGTGAGCGACTTCTCTGCTAAGGTTGGTATATATGTAAAGTTCTCCCTGCTTTTTTTTGTCCTGTGTTTTTGCATCATCTGTATTTCCTTCCTTAGAGTGAGAAGGATTCCTTTTCCCATGCATGCATATTCTGTTTCCAAACCCAGTGCATCCACACCCCAGCAGTACAGGTACTAGTTAACACTTTCACTGAAGTGTTTCACCCTTCTTATTTCACTGCATGCTTTCCACCAGGCAAGCCAACATGTATAAGAAAAACAGAGGGGATTTGGCCACTTACCAAGTGAAGATGAGACATAGTAAGGTAGATATTAAAATGAGGACTTGGTTAAACATTGCAGACTGTGTGCGTTGGATGGCTCGGTGAAGATCATTCTGTAGTAATAGAAAATAGGTGTTATTTTTGGGTTTGAACCAATAAGTCAGGATCTGATTCTGTAGAGGAAATATGCAGTACCCTGATAGCAATGCAGTCACCCAAATGCACTTACGAGTTTGCTGATAATACAGAAGGTGCAGAAGGGCCAGCTGTGATTCTGTGATTATTTAAGTAGTTCTTTGTTCATCCCAGCACAATTCTGATCCTATTGCAAGCTGCCTCGAGGTCTGCTCATGTCTAGCTTACAAATTACAGGCTGCAAGGCCCAATTATGGCCTAACAGTTGAGTTCCCTGCAATTGTGTATGAATGGCAGAGTAGCAAAAGAACCATCCACTGCCATTTCCTGCATTGGCACAGTAACAATTTATACTAATTGAGATTTCATTTTACGTCTTACTTTTTTCTCATTTTGATGCAGAAAGCAGTTTAGTAATGCTTGACCATTTGGATAATCTAAATACAGATCTGGTTAGCTTCCTATTAGGGTTAGACTGTACTGCCAAAATCCCACTAAAAACAATATACAAAAAACCTCACAACTCTAGAATATTTATTTCCTTTGCATACTTACAATCATATTTTCTAAAGCATGCTTTGCCAGCCAGCAATTTAAAAATACAGGAATAAACAGGTTTCTTAGGACTGGCCAGAAAATCTGCAAGAAGAATTAACGAATTCATTAGAAGCTTTTCTGACGAGAAATAGAGCTTTACTATTCAAGTAGCAATGAAACACTTGGGAAAAATACTTACTATTAATGTGTTTCTAGCGTGAGATTTGGCTTTAAATAACATTTTTGTCTTCCTTTGTGATTAACCACATGCAAGATAATTAGATAAAATAGGAACACAGTCAGTTTTCACTGCAGACATGAGTGATTCTTACATTTCTACAACCATCTGGTTTATTTTATTGATTGTGCTGTAGTTGGAGTTAGAGGGTTTGGTTTTGATTGTGCCCATGGAAGAAGTGGAAAGTTATCTGTATGACTTTACTCCAGCAGCAAACTGTCTTCTTATTGTTGGCAAATTTCTGCTCCCATAGGCACAAACTCATCATCCACATTAGAATAAAATTTATTTTTAAAAAGTAAGAGTATTTGTGCAGCTATAGAAGTGCAATGTGCAAATGTATTAATTCAAATATGTTTACCGTGATGATGAAAGGGACAGCATTAATTATTTCCAGGAGAAAGGGTATTCTCAGAATTTGTTCCCAGATATTTCCCTTCAAAGAAAAGGAAAAAAACCCCATAATGTCACAGTCAGCTTACAAACAAATTTCTGACAAGAAATACATGTGATGTCCCAATGAAACACAGGGAGTCTCTCCCACACCTGAAATTCAGGAATATCATTCATCTCAGATTTAAACACGTGACAAAAGTGAATATGGAATATAGGTCACTCTGGATCCTTTTTCCTACACTCTATCATATTGTACTTCCCAAGTAAAAGATACGTACTTTTAAATCTCCTTCCTTTCATCCTTTGCATTTGTCATTTATCTTTACTTTGTATTTTTTCTTTCCCAACTGTTTTGGTGAGGGAAATAAGGAACAAATCAAGTATTTAACATTTGAATTAGGATTACAATATCAAGTTCTCTGTTTCTGCCACCAACACTTCAGAACACTTCAGGGCTTTTTGGAACTTGATCCTGCTTCCATGAAATGAGAGGTCTTCCCACATATTTCAGTGGAGTGGCTTTGATCTTTTAATTTGCTTACTGCTAGCAACAGGACGGGGATATTTCTACTTTTTTTCCAAATCTGTGCAGTGGCTGTGACTGATTAAATGTTGAGATGAAAATCCACATATTAGAAAAGGAAGGTAGTTGAACTTCAGTGACTCACAGCTTTACTAATGCTGTGTAGCAGGACTCCATCATAGGTAATGCAATAATAGTGTAGCACATACCATGGCAGTATTACAGAAATTTGCAGTAGAGCATTATATTTTCAGTTGCGCTACCATGTTCATCTTCCCTGAAAAAAATAACCACCTGACACAGCCACTGAAAATTAAATACAACCTCCATATCATACATTATTCTTTCTCCATTTTTAACTCTCCACATCTGGAAGCCACAGGGATTGTTGTCTTCCATGTAGTTGCAATTGGTTGGAGTCCGACATACAAGTGAAATCATGAGGCTGCAAACTGAGAGGGTTTTGTATGAAGAGTAAAATCAAAATCAAATCTGATTTTTCAAACTGAACCATTTTGTGATTTCACAAATTTCCTCATTTTTAACATTAGGAGTTTCCTCCTCTGCATTACAGAGAAGAAATGTCACATAATTTAACTGTGCAGGCAAAGTGCCAGTATGGATGGGCTCCAGGTAATTAGGGATGTGTGCAGCTGTAGGAATCTGGCTTCCACATGGAAATGCATAAATGCATCATGAGTTCTGCAAAACTGCCTTGTGCAGGGAGAATGTATGGTGCTGCTGAAAGCCCTGAGAGTACCTGAGCACCAGGCATCAGCAGCATTGCCAGATGTCTGTGGTAACTTTTGACAATGGAGGTTTTTGACGTAGACATCTTTCAGAATTCTGGCCAAGGACAAACCCTGCTGTAATACTTCAGGCTGTGAGAATGCAGATTGTAAACCTTCCATTGCTGGATCCAAGTGATCAGCATCACAATACTGTGCTACATCCTTTGCATTCCTCTCCACTTAAAAGCTATAAAAAATGCAAATTCGCTGTATCACAGTAGCATGATATGCTACTCTGCCCTCACTACTCTGCATGTTGAATCATTTCTCATGTCATGGACCAGGTATCAGAAAGGTCAATGTCTCAGAGTATTCTCTCAAATGACTGCTTTATTCATTTTACAGGTTATTTGTGAAATCCTAGTAATGGGCACTCCAATGCAAACACAATCATCTTTTTCTTGTTTTCTCGCTTGCTAATTCTCTGACTTGTAGAAGTTAGTTACCTAAATGGTGAAAGCTTTGAAAATGTTTCCATAAAACAAGTAATCTGCCACAGATTTACATGAACCAAGGCACCTTTGGTCACCTTGGCTGTGCAGAAAAGCCTTACAGTGGGTGAAATAACACCATTCTTAGCTTCAAGAGATGGTGTAAATAAAACTAGGAAAACAGGACCAGAGGAAAGGAGGTGTTTGCATCAAGTGGATTGATGTGACTGACAAATTTGGTTGTTCCTCAGACTAATCCCTTAGTTCTTTCTCTTAAGGGGAGTGGAATCACAAAATTGCCTCAACTTCTGTGACAGGTGTATGCAGCAAATCAGGGTAGTGGAGCTTTCCATCCATCACACACTGATGAGTAACTTCTCATGGAAGCTGATTTCCCAAGAATTCATCTTTTGTACCCACTGAAACTGATACAAATCAGAAGCAGAATAGATGAGCATAAAATGCTGCCCAATAAACTCAGGAACAGCACAAAATGTGATTGCCCTTTACTGTTTAGACACCAGGATATAAATTTTGGACTATTTCTGCTCATAATTGATTTGCACTTATAACCCCAACATTTAAATAATATATGCTCCAAGGATTAAGAAGAATAGTTTTTAGACAGCAGATAACTGCAAGGCTCTTAGCATTATTGGGCACTAAGGAAAACATTTATGCCATAATCACTTGGTAAGCACACTGAAATACAAGTCTCTAAATTCAGCAGTGGCTCTGATAGCTACTGAGTGTCACTAATACAAAGTATAATACCAAAAAAAAATTATCCCCCAAGATATTTTCAGCTTTAGAAACCAAATATTTTCATATTTTCTTTGGTAAATGATTTCAAATGCTTTTAGTGTTTTTCTCCTAAAGGTACTAAAAATGCAGAGATAGAGCAGAACAAAATAGAATGAAGAAAACTGAATAATTATATTTTAAAAATTAACTTTTAAACGACAATGCAAATACAAAAATACATCGTATTCACATCAAATGACTTCAAGACTTTTTGAAATGATATTCCAATAGCATCACACAGATGAACATAAGTATGTAGATCTCTGATATATATATTTTTTTTTTTTTAGTACTGTCTTGGCCTAGTTTTTCTGGGCACAGTTTTAGATGGCTAAACCTTGAATTATATGTATTGAGTAGCTACAACTTTAAAATCCATGACAATTGTATCCAATACATTATGGGCAGACAAATAAAACTGCACAACTTAAAATCAGTTTCAAAAAATCAAGGTCACCTTTGAGAATGTGTTTTCAAAATACAATGGAAAACAATGAGCATTTAATTGCTGACTTCCACTTTTTAGATATTAGAGTTTGCTCATAAATTTGGGAAACAGGGCTGCCTGTGCCATCCTCGAAAAGTGTGTTTTTCTCAACTCCCTGCTTGTATACCAGCATGGGCACAGGTACATAAACTTGAGATTGAAATATTTAACTCATTTTTTAATTAACTCTGCCTAAAAGTAACAAAGAGTACTTACCTTGTAACTTAGATAACTTAGCAACAGAGTTTCAAAGAGACTTATTACAGCCACAGACACCTTAAGTGAAGTGAAAAAAATGTGTATTAATACCAGCTTCTAGAGAATAGATATTAACATTACAATGAAAATAAAAGATTATGTAAAACAGCTCTTCCATGAATCCTCTGAAACTCTCTCAGCTAAGAGCATTTTGCTTGAAGCTTAGATATTGTTATTTTTCTGAGTTTCATTTATTCCTAAACAGTACCAAAATCTTCCCACATGACAGAGAGAGAGAGAGAAAGAAGCTGTAAATAAGCAAACTCAGTCAGCTCTCTGCTTTCTTGCGAAGATGTTGTGAATGTGTGGAATAGCAACTGTTTTTCTTACTGTGTATAATGCAGAAAGTTGAAAGCGGAAAAAAAGGATACAGATGAATAATTATTGATTTTAAAATGCAGCTGAGCTCAATTTACCAGCCTCCAATTAGATTATGTAGTTAGTGGGTGTATTAAATAGTTTAAAATATTTAAATAGTCAAATATCAAAATAGTAAAACAAAATACCTAATACTTATCTTACTTTATAGATATTAAGAATTTACTGATGTTCTTTGCATAGAAAGTATTTGTATTTTAACGTGTATCATGGGGATATTCCATCAACATGGATTCTACCAGGCTGGAGCCTGAGGTCAAGCCTCAGGATTTTAGATTTTAAATTAATGCTCCCTACAGCTGAAAACCCTGAAGGGTGCACAGTGTCTCTATCTAGAAGTAAAAAAAGATGCTATGATTTGGGAAGGAATTAAAATAGGCAGTCAAAATATATCAGCTTCTCCAAAGTTCATATATTATTAGTTTT
The DNA here is from genome assembly GCF_000277835.1 of Geospiza fortis. Classification (NCBI taxonomy): domain Eukaryota; kingdom Metazoa; phylum Chordata; class Aves; order Passeriformes; family Thraupidae; genus Geospiza; species Geospiza fortis. Next base: position 2,496,291 of record NW_005054357.1, on the reverse strand, counting down.
AGATAAACTTTGGCTTTATTTTTGAATAAATTCCTACCCTTACCAAATAGACATATTAGAAAAGGACTGCATGCATAGACAGATAAAGATCTCAGTATTTTTATATTAAATTTAATAATATGAACACTAGGCCAAAAATTATTCAAACTGTGCATATTCTACAGTATTTTCAAGGGCTTCTTCCATTAGAAAAAATGTGCAATCATTGCATTGGTATTGCACCAGTCATGGTGAGAGAATATAATGGTATAACCTATCTGGAAGCTTAAGTAGTAAGTTTTTTCTTAGTGAAAAACCACATTTCACAGAGAGAATAAGTACAGATCAGCTGATCTTTATGTTTTTGCTGTACTTGGTGTTCAAGATTTCCTTGCTGACATCAACATTTCCAAGTATCCTTTAACATTGCTACAATTCTGTAAATCAGTATCATCAGCAGTTGTTACTGGAAATAACTGAATTTGTTATTTACATATTACCTGTAATCCCCATAAAGGTAAGCTTCGATTCACCCAAATAATGGGAGACCTGTTCATTACAATAAGGAAATAAATATGAAATTAATCATAATCTGGTGTTTCAAACAAACAAAAAAAAAACTTGTACATGTGAATGGAAATTAGAGCTGACTTATTGAAAAAAAAATTCTCAGTAATAAAAACTTCAAATCAGTAGTTTCCTATTGAGTATTGACATGTCTTGTATTTCTAATCCACAGCAAATCATTAGGTTCCTGTGGGAAACTGACAATCCTTTTGTGTGAACATTTTGCTATCTATACAATGATATAAATGGTATCTAACTCTTTAGGCTGTCATATCTTCGAAGAATCCTATCAATGCTAATAAGCACTTCATACAGCACCACTGGAATGGGACACTCTCAATGGCTCAATAAATTCCTGTTAATCATTTACTGCTACTCAGAATTGGTTTTTTTAAGTTAAGGGCATTCTTTTTTATTTCTGCAAGGTATCAGCACTGATGGAACCCACATCTCGCACCAGCATCCACTCCAGCAGTTCACTTTGCAATCAAGAGAAATAATTTAAATATTAAATGCAGTTTGAACATTCAGAAATGTAAGTAATGGCTAGAGATTTATAGAAAAATCCCTACTATATGCTAAAATTCCACCATTCCAGATGGAAATTAATTTGTCTTCCTGTGTTCCCTTCCCACCATTCTGTGGACTTTTGGGTTGCTGTTTTAACTTAGGAACTCACCAATCAATTGTTCCAGGTGTGTAGTTTTGATTGGAACAACTCCGGTTTAATTCCTTACTGATAGTTGCCACACATCCATGCAAAGTCCATTTCCATTAGCAAATGTGTATGGGAACACAGTCATAAAAACATATGGGAGGAAAGGGATATTAATTACATCATTAATTGGTCTATGAAATGCATGCAATAGTTTGAAACCCAAGGCAATCAATACAGACATTTTTAAAAGTAAAGTAACTTTTAGAAAGTACTGCTCTATGTGTTGCATATCTGGAGATAAAGGAGTGTGAAGCATTCCAGGTTAGATTTTTTGAAGATTTCTTTTCAAATTTAAGAGCAAGACAACTGAAATGATACTTCGTAAAGATGAACTAAGTACAATATATACTGAAGATAAGAGACCCTAGAAATCCTGTCCCATGGACAGGCTGTGATACAAAGAGCACATTCTCAACAGGAAAGACTGCAGCAAACTACACTTGCTAACCTCTTTTGAGGATGTGAGGAGGGCTGGAGATGCAAGCAGCAGTATTTCAAGTACAAAACTGGTGACACACAAGTAAAAATATTGGCCATTATACACATGATGTTATCTTGCCTTTAATTGCTGGCACAAATCTTCCTTTTACATGGTCATATAAGGATGTGGGAATATATCATTTGTAAATGATGACAAATATCCTTGCTCATCCTTGGCAAGCAAGGTCAGCAGAAAAGGAAGGGATCTGCAGCCCACAGATTAGCAACAACTGTACATGGACCAGCTCTGAGTGGGACAGTGCTAAACTGTACCCATTAATGAGGATGCTTTATGTCCTGAGCTCTTTCCTGTACACTCACTGTGCCTGAAGGAGTAAATGAAAGACACCAACTTGTGCAGGCATTTCTGAAAAACAGGAAATACATCAGATGACAAGAATTCCTCCCAGATTTGTCACTTTAAAACCAACCAGGTGAAAACATTTTCTGTGGCCACACTCTCAGCATGCTGAGTAGTTTCTTTCATCGGGCTGTGACACAGTACCTAGAAATTATTTTTCCTTTCACATCACCACATCTTTAAGAATGCATTCAAGCAGGAGTTTTGGTATCAAACCCTCAGGATCTCTAGGGCATTCATTTGTTTGTCTGGCACAGCTTCTAAGATTAGGGCCTTAGCAAGCAGGCAGAAGGACTTACCTGAATCTTCTCAGGCAGACAAATGTCATACAGAGACACAACACACCAACTACTCTCTTAGATGGACCACAATACCATGTAAGGGAATAACATGTATAGAAAATATAAATACACTCTCTGGTGAATTGTAAAACACTTGGATTGAAGGACATGCCAGGAGAAGTGTGAGGCATTCAGCAGTCTGCAGATGTATATGAATATGCATCTTGGCACATAAATACAAAAGTATATTTGGCACAAGGTCTGATATTCCAACCTGTCCTGCACACCCAGACAGAACCATGCAGTACAATATACTCATCTGGGCTCACCAGAGGTCTCATAATGAAAGAATTGCAGTATGCCAGAAATCATGATTAGATGGAAAATGTTAAATCCCTGAGTTGCTAATATGCCTAAATTTCTAAGGATGGATTCCCTCTTCTCCACAACTTCTTGTGGAAACTTTACTGCTTGTTTCCTCTTATTAAAGAAACATTCTAAGGTGTATGTAGAGTCAAAAGTAGTTTTTTATGGGTCTTGTTTTTCAGGGAAATTTCTTCATGGCCCTTTTTCAGAACTTACAATTTCTCACAATAAATTTTGACCAAAAAAATTCTGAAATGTATCTTCTGTACTTCCTATTCACATATCCTTCTCTCATACACTTCTGAATAAAGCAAATATTCTTAACCTCTCTTTCCTTTGGATTTCATTCCTGTAAAGTAGGGTATTTCTCCTGTGCACTAGCTTTTTTTTGGTGTTACCCTTACTAGATATGACTGATATCCAAATAATAAAATTAGAAATCAAACTCTATGTAAAAATTGTGTGAAGTATGTGTGTCTATGTAAAATTGTGTGAAGGCTGCTGGTTCTATCATCCTAAACTCAGTATTTTCTTATGTGCTTTGTTTCTTTCAGCATTTAAGGACAAAAGAATTAAATCAAGTGAAAGGAAGTATGTTAATAAAATGTGATGCTTATTAGCATTAAAAATTGAGGAGATTCAATATTCCCAGGATATAAATACAACAGAAATACAGGATTAAATAAATTTCAATTTCTTCTACATTTGGGGATTAATTGTGTAACACATTAAAAAAAAAAAAAGGGTGATACAGAATACCATACTGGCAATTCAGGGTGTGCTACATCATTCATTATATCCATTAATCATTGTGAGTATAGAATGTACCTTTAGTCTCACTTTTCTGAAGTGTTTCGAGAAAGCAGAAGGCTAGAAAATGATCATCAATATCATCTGCATGAAAGCTCAGTTTCACATATTTGTCTGTCCATTTCTGGGATCTGGGGTTTTAAGTAATTTAAGCAAAATCCAAAAAGAATTGTTGCATAAACTGGGAATCAGACATTTGCAATTTTACATAGAAATATCATGTAATAATACATCTCAAATATATGTTTGCAAGCTTACATCCAATGCACAATATCTAAGGAGAGAGACAAGATTATTTTAGTGGTAAAGGCAAAAAATAATGCTGTTATTTTAGTTCTTATTTCCATTCACAATGTAAGAGCAGCTTTGTCATTCTTTAAAAATATCTGGAAGACATAAAACAAATCCTTCATGTATTTAATAATTTATTTCTTATAGCTTAAATAATGCTTTGAGAGCAGAAATGAGGAAAAAACACTCCAAACATTACCATCCAAGTCCTTGTGTAGGATCATCCAGGAGCACACGAACTATGTATAGGAAACAGCTTAGGAGCTTGAGAGAGAAATTGAATAATCGTATTCTCAGACCTGAGGAGAGGAGAGGAGAGGAGAGGAGAGGAGAGGAGAGGAGGAGAGAAGAGGAGAGGAGAGGAGAGAAGAGAAGAGATAAAATATGAAGAAGAAAAGAAGAAAATAAGTTCAGGGGTTTTAAAATTTCACCGACCTTCAAGGTAAAAATAAAAGGAACCAATGTAAATGTAAAGAACTATGCAGCCACTTGTTTGAAAGCTATTCTAGGCTGTTGATCCTTCACTGATGTCATTCTTTGGGTCTTTGGTAGTTTGAAAAGTTCACTTTCTTGGGAGGGGAACCAGAACTATGTAATGCTTTTTGAGATACAGGATACAGCAACATGAAAAGATATACTTTCAGGCACAGGCAGGGGATATGCCGTGGCAAGCATTTAAATATTAATATCTAAAAGATCTTCATGCAATAGCTGCACATACAGAATATATAACTCTATTCCAACTTATAAAATATTAAACTGGAGTTATTTAATACTGAAGTTGAATAACTATGCATTCAAGATTCAGGACATCTAAAAGTCATGCTGAATGGACAACTGAACGGAATCAACAACTTGTTCTACAGACCATGTAAATGTTCTAGCTGAATAGATAGGCCACAAATACTATCACAAAATGTTACACAAACATAGGTTGAATGCACAAAGATAGGATTCGCTCAAAGGGATCCACATGGACACTTACTGCTATCACAATTTATTCAATTTATCACAATTTATCACAATTTATTGGCAATTTATTTCATTGCCAATTGGAGCCATTACCTACTGAAATTGGACTTTTTTGTATTTTTATGTGATTTTGCAGTCTTTAGAAGAAATTAAGGTTTAAGTTTTTAGTACTGCTATTGAATTCAGCAGACTTTTTTGCTAGAGTGAATATTTTCATCTGACTCTTAGAGGTAAGCATTAATGTACTAATCAGTTTAAAACTGTTAGTTGACTAATGTTAGGTGACTGGAGGTCACTTAAGCAATATCTTTTTTTTAGTCTTGCAAACTGAGAGTCCAGTTCTGTGTGGCTGAGCCCTTCTATCCAAAGCAGAATTCTCTGAGTCTTACCCAGATGTGACTTCCCTTGCCCCAGTCACAGCAAGGACATTGTGCTTTATTGTTGTGTTGCAAATAATTCAGCAGGTCAGTTGAACTCAATGTAAATACTTCTGTGGTTTGAGAACTACCCAAATAATGCATACCCAAAGCTTTGTGCATACATTCCCTTCTAAGGAGAGAATCACAATCATTTTATGGTAATGTTACTTTTTTTTTTAACTTTACTCAGTCCTAAGTTCAAAATCAGCAAAATCAGATAAAACTGATAAATCAGTTTTTATGTCTACTGGTTCCTTTCCCATTAAAATTCCACCTACTACAAACACAGAAAAATAGGAAATGGATTCCTAAATATTTTACCATGCAATTTCTGAGCAAAATCTTTAGGTTTATTACATAAAACTGCTTATTACTTTTAACTGTGAAGTTGCAGTTATCACATAAGAACTGGACTTTTACAGCACCTTGTTTTGTGAACTAAGGGTTAAAATCCTGTGAAAAGTCCCACAGCTGTTACTGGCAATTGGGCTTGAGAACATTAACCTAAGGATTCCTGCTCCTCTATCAAGAGTAATTAGCCACTGCTTATTTATTCCCCAACATGCCTGAAGAGGGGAAGGACAGAAGGAAGCATGGAAGTAAGTGTTATCCTGTTATTTGACTTGGCTATTGCTATGATCCTGATTTGGAGCTTTTTTTGAACTGTTGCTGAAGAAAACATGAATTTTTTGTTTGTCCTAAGCCTTTTGTAGAAGCCTGCTGGAATATGAATGATTGCCCTATTGGTTGCCAGGCTATTACAACAAGGAAAGCAGATAATGTTTTAAAAAGCCCCTAAACCTAAACAAACAAACAAACAAAAAACTACTAATTTTGTATTGTCTTTCTTGGGCAAGTGGAGAAGTCTGTTGTTTTTCTCCTGCTTTTTAGCTCTGTAAATGTTATTCTTGATGTGAAACATTTGTTTTCTGCATTGATAACGGCCTGGTTTCTAATCATCCTTTGAAATTATATGTTGGTTTAAATGGCAAGAGAAAATGGTTCTTTTTTGATTAAACATCAGTATAGTAGACTGATGGTTCAGCCTGCTGCCTTAAGCCCTTAACTCTCAAATCTAAGTTCTGATAGCTCTGGAACTCAGGCTCTGGGTATCTCCATAGGAATGGCTGTTTCCCACAGAATGGGAGGCAGGGTTTTCAAACCACCCATGTTTTCATCTAAGGCTTTCAGCAGAGAGTGCATTTTGTGGCTGGGGTTGTTTCTAAAGCAAGGTATGGGTTCTGTAGCGTAGATGACTGGGTCAGTTACTAAAATATAAATAGGAAAAACAGGCTTCAAGTCTGTCCTGGGTCACCTCTCCTTGCTCTGTGTGCCTCAGCCATTAGCGACATACGCAGCCACTCTTGCTAAAGTTTGGGTAATTAATGCAGGCCTCAAAAATGCAATTTTTCTCTGGTAGAAAGATTCTGCAGCCTTATAGCTGGGGATTCTCATGTGAGTTGGAAGCAATGCATGTGATCCACTATCATAGAGATGTAGGATTTCAAATGTGGGAAGGAGGTGCACAAACACTACAGAAGGCATTTAAAACAGGTTTTCAATCATTATTCTGGTATAAAGGAAGCATTTCATATTTGTTTGCTTCCTGTCTATTTTTGTTCTGTATTTCACATGCTGTCAATGGATCAACATCGTCTGCTTGACTTAATTTCTTTTCCTCCATTCAGAGCCAGATTGCTTAAGTAGCAGGGTCATTGGCACAGAATATCTCTATGTTTTGGATACGAGTGGTGCCTGAAACTTGTGTTCAGCTCCACCCTTCGTGCACTGTTATGCAGTTATATATTGTTTAATGGGAATGCAATTTCACTGTGTCTATTTAACAAAGTTGTTACATACTCTTGTCTTATTTAAAAGAACAATTGATAATAACATTTCAAAATCTACTTGTTTTGTGAACTAAATATAACTATGTCAAATCTTAACATTTCCTTCTCAGTTTAGACAAGTATTTGCTATTTTTGCAAGCATTTTTAAGTATAGAGTGATACACTATGTTTTACCACTTCTGACTATGACTTTCACTTTTATTATAAATTCTTCATGCTCTCCTTGCAAGCATTTTTGTGGATTAAATGTCAGATTTAGAGAGTTGGCCTAAACAGAGTGAAAGATACCAGGTGAGGATTTTAGAATTGTCTCCCATTATTCCTTTCCCATAAGTCACTAATATATTGCTGATTTTCAGCAAAATTATTTCAGTGGCCGCTGGCTTTAGCAGCTGGGCCAGAATATGCTCTTAATAGCTCATATCCTAGTGATAGTTATCCTTTATTCCCTCTTCACTGACTTGAAACTTCACTTATCTTTTCCCTTTGAGATTTATTGTTGACTGTGATAATCCAGTGTGTGGTCTTGGCAGGTTACAAGCAAGTCATGCTTGTATGACTGTGTCATTTCCTCTTTCTCGCTTTTTTTTTTTTTTGTGAGAGTGCTGAGTGACACCTTTGTAAGATATTTTTTTAACACGTTGTTTGAATTTGATTAGACATTTGCTTGCAGAAGATTGAGTGGAAACTAGATTGACATGAGACACAGATTAAGGCTTGTTTTATCAGTTTACACAAGGATAATTATTAATAAAACAGTAGATATTTCAAGTTACTGGCCCATATGTGATTTAGATCAGGACAGTATTCTGTAGAAAATGCTTATAAATTCTAGACCTGACTGCTCTGGTTGGCAAAATTGTGTGATATTATCAAAAACTCTTTGGTGAACAGGTTTGACTTAGTTACACTATCCAAAACATTTTCTGATCCTACTGACATTTTTTTTCTCAATGAGAGCAAATCCATCTTTAATATGCGAAGGAAAGTTTTTAGTGCTCTCACTGAACACTGTCTAAAATCTATTATCTTTGTTTATCAGCTCCCTGGTACCTCTGGGCAAGTGACTCCTCCTGTTTCAGTGCAGGACTGAATGAGTACACTGACTGTACTGAGAGGCAGGTTACAGTGTCAGCAGCAGCTCTTCGGAGGCTTTCCTTGGGGAGATTCTGGTTCTGAGTATTTGGACAAGAACCAAG
>NW_005054357.1:2469252-2487988 GCF_000277835.1 Geospiza fortis | reverse complement strand
AGAGTGTTTGCATTTTATTAATACTGACTACTTTGGCTTGGGGATTTTTCTTGTTACTCATGGTGCCTTTTTTTCTTTTTTCTTTCCTTTTAGAGGAATGTTTTACTTCCTACACTTGGAAAGTAAAAGAAGCTTAGCCAATAAAATTATCAAGCTCTCTGATATAAAGCTAGTATTTATTTATTGCTAGCTCTTACAGATAGAAGATTTTTTGCTATGTCTTATTTTGAAAGCTTAATCTAGTCTCCACAGTTTTGCTTGTCTGGATGTTTTCAGACTGGGGCATCAAAAAATTTTTCTTATTTTTTCTGTCTTTTTCCAGACACAAAACCAGGAAACCATTTTAACTGTACACAGGAAAAATGTATTCTTTGTAGTCTAAAAGCTTTATGTATAAAGCTATTGTAATTTTAGTTCTTTACATGTGAAAGGCAAAGAGAGGTAACTTCAGTCCTGCTGCACAGAGGAAAACTGAGGTCAATTACTGATCTTCTGACCTATGAGCTCCACTGTTCTAACCAAGATTGGATAATAGTCCATGTTTCCACCCACTTGGACCAGCTGCATGGATGCTTTTAAAAAGATGAATATCTTAATTCCTCCCCATTATTTTCTTCCATGATGGCTGCTGATGTTAAGCACATAAATCAATGAAGATAGATTTAGGTTAGACTCTATTGTTGAGACTAAAAGTTAAGTTAGACTATAGGCTAATGACAGGGACTACATTTCTGAAATACCACATCCCCAATAGTCTCCTTTCCATTTTTTTTTTTTTTCAGTGCAGAGCAAGTTTGAAATTTTAGGAATACTTAACACTTCAAAAAGCTGGGTATTTTGCAGCTTCTTTTCCTTTACCATCCTAAGTGTCTTTGCTTTCATAGTCACAAGGTCACGACTTATCAATGAGCATTGCTGCCAGATCATTGCAAATTAGTCAACTTGATCACGACACAGAAATAAAATCATGATTGTATTTAACAGTTCATGACATCACTAATTGTTTGATCCTGCACGAGCACATTATTTTCAAGTTTAAATATTTCAACTCATAAGAAAATTAATAACTTCACTGTGGCCTTCAACTGAATTTGATCTTACTTAAAAGTATCATAAATATGCTTAACAGAAATTAATCCAACTGCTTACTTGATCTTTGGTTTTTGATGAAGAAGAGCTTTAGTCTCTCTTTAAATGTATTTTCATTCATATAGAATTCAACTTGCACCCTGAAATAATAAAAAAAGAAAGTATTAGGATTGGCTATGAAAGATAATAAATCAGTATTTAATAATAATTTGTTTCTCTAATCATCTATTCTTGATATAAAACTGGAGGGACTTATAGTGAGTGGTCAGCCAAAAGCTCACTTGGCTTTGAATGACTAATGATGAAAGTTAAAAAAAAAAATCAAACCAAATAAACAAAACAGACAAAAAAAAATCACCACCAAGCAGAAGACCTTTCATTTATCCCCTTTACATGCAGAATAATTTTCATATTACTCAAACAGTGTACACTGGAAAATAAGAAGGCTCTATGCTTTTGGGATTTTCATTGGATGACCATTCTCCTGTTTGCATGTTAGTAGGGAAGATTTCCTTGATGTCCAGGTTAAGCCTTCCATCTCAGTTTAACTCCTTTCCTGTAAAAGTGACATTTTAATGGTCCTTTTTTCTGTCTTGTTCACATTTCTGTTGGATGTTCATGTTTCAGTCCATTTGTTTGTACTCACCTATCATCACTCGTGTACCAAACAAAACCACCCTCTCTGAACTTGTTTTTGTCACCATGAAACAGTGAGAGCTGAAAGCAAAATTATGTTGCACTCACACAATATTGTACAGAAAATAATTCTCCTCCTGATTATATTAAAGCAACAGGGGCATCTTTCCTCCATCCCCTCAGATCTGCCTGGATATATTTCATCTTTCTGTCCCTCAGTTCAGCCTGAGTACCACTCATGCAATAGTTACACAGACTAGAAGAGAGAACTGCTGCAGGGACTGGCCAGGAGGAAGGTGTGTTCCAGTTCTGTAGAAAACCTTGGGCTGTTCAGAGTTGTGGAGCTGCAGTGCTTGCTGCAAGATGAGAGCAGGGTTACTCTCATTCTCACTAAGTCCCTGCCCTACCCAAATTACTGACTCTCCCTCCCCAAGCCAGTTGTCCCGCAGCAATGAATCTCTACCCAGCACATCTGTGCCTTCCTGAGCAGTCAGAGCTCAGCTGGGAAAGGTCTTTTATTGCTGAAGAATAAAGTAGCATCACACCAGTGAGTTCATTCCCTACATCTCCCTTTCTCTGTAGCTCATCATGTTTTGCACAGCTGCATGTACTTTTTCTGTTCATAAGCATGCCTGAACTTTATTTCAGCATTTCTTCTCAGCAGTCTTTCATCACATAACTACTTGGTTTATAGGTAGTCATATTCTTCTAGCAGAATCCTAACTTTAGTTTTTCCCTTCTTGCATGTGAAGCCTTTTGCAGAAACAATTTTCGTACAATATACTGTTTCCTGTAGTGTCTCTCAAACAGTTGTCTATACCAGATAATTCCATACATTTATGGATTTGGTGGGTTAATTACTTGTGGGTTAGAATGGGTGACATCTCAGGCAATGTGACTTTTCATGCCTGCTTATTACCAGAAGTTTAGGCATATCACTTTGTAGGACAGGGTCATAAAAAGGTTCTGTGATTCACTTGGTGAAGTCAGTTCATTTTAACTAGTCATTGCCTTTGGTGTGTTTTATTGTAGTGTTCCTTACAGGATGGGTAATTACACTGCTTCCTATTCAGAGGAAGCACAAACACAACTTTAAGAATCTATTTTCCAAGGTACTTACTGTCATTAATGCAGTGACAGTTTTAGTGGGAAACATCTCCCATGATTTGGCAGCTGCCACATGCTAAGTGTACATACTTAATCTTCAAGGATATATTTCAAAAGGTAAACAAAGTGGCACAAGCTATTGAAGTAAGGGATGTCATTGAAAAGATACATGGTGGTTTTTGGGTTTTTTTTTTTAACACATTCTGAATTAATCTATCAGCATTCTGGTAAGAAAATTTCAGTAATCACTTACCATGAAAAAGCAACATCTTGACAGTGGGCTATGATTTAATGATAAGGAGGGAAGAGGCTGTGGGAGCTAATCACCCTCCTATCACCAGCACTATGAATTGCTCTGATGGCCTTCTAACAGCTGTCCACTTGGCTTTTCTTAGAAACCTGTGCTCACAGGAAACTGGGATTCCACAGTGCAGCAGTTTCCATGGCAAAATGGATTACAAATGCTGCTAATGCCACTTCTGTGGCTCCTTCTCTATCCCCTGACTTCTTTAAACTTTAGTAAAAACTGTAGTGGCCTTCTACACTTGCAGAAATACATTATCCCACATCTATAATCAATGCACTCTCCTGATACTCTGGCTACCAGAGAATATTTCACTTTGTTTCCTGAAGGTTGCTATTTACTAAGCAAAGCTAAGTATGACTGGCTGAAGGAGTCTCTGGCAAGGGCAGAAATCTCTAAATACTGATCTTTCCCAAGACTTTTATTTCTAAGGAGAACCCTCATTCTACTTGAATGTTCCTTACAATCTTTAAATGGTTAATGTTTTACCTCAAGTATTTGTTCTTTTCTGTATTTTTCCCACTATGAAGTGTAGCCTAGCAAAGGAGGTTTTTGGGAACCTACAAAAAATAAATTCTGATCCCCCATTGAAATATTGAGAACATTTGTAGCAGCAGTGGTAAAGGGCTTGAACAAGATTCTCCTGGACTAAATTAGTACAGGTTATTAAGGGTGTTTCAAGTGAGGGAGTGAAATTCTTGTGATACACTTATATAAAACTTGATCACTCTGTTGCAGGATATATGAAATGTGATTGCAAGCAAATGGCCCACCACACAGATGAGGGTGACAGTAGGAATACATGCAGATCATCTGGCCTACAGAATACATTTGGGTTTATTCTGTACTTAGAGTGTAACTTGAAAACGTAGTTTCAACAATTTGTGCTTCATGTTTATCTTCCTGTAAAAGACAGTCCACCCTAACCAGAAGGAAGTCAAGCTGAAGGATTAAAATGCTATTCCTTGATAGTGGTTACAGGGAAAGGAATGGTTGATGAATGTAAAGATTTTGTTTTTGCAGTCAGTTAATAGCTTCAGAATTTTTTAGTGCATGTAGCTGGTATTGAATATTCCATGAAAAGCTGCTTTTGGATGTTAAAAGAACAGGTCTTCTGTTTACTGACTCTTACTTCAGCTGTGTTGAAAACACACAAATACATGATGCAAAAATTACTGAAGTTCTATTATTGTTCTGAAAACAGAGTGATGTGTTAAAACTCAATATACCATTGGTAGTGGTCTTCACTAGTTTAAACCCAAAGAACAGTGATGTCACTGAAATAATTTCAAATCTTTCAAGCTGTAACAATCATCTTGAGTACCCCAAGTCCTCACTGCATTGTTATAATTCAATTAAGATGCAATTTGAGAAGTACACTTTAATGTAATACAAAGTATAGCAGGAAAATCCTAATTCCTGTCAAGGACACAAATGCAGAGCACTGCTGGTGGCTGTAAAACACGGGGACCAATCTCTGTGTGCTCTGCATTTTTCCTGCATTTTCCCACTACTATTTACAATGTCATTCTAACCCCATAGCCACACTTTACTATAGTAACAGTATTATCTTGCACCCTCAAAGCTATAAATTGTCTTTCTTTCATGTTAAAAAACAGATTTGGCAGAAATAATCGCTTCACAAATGAAAGTATGAGCTGGATTTCTCACTACATGCATGCCAAGAGCTGTAAATGCTTATGTTTACTATTTATTGATGTTGGAATCAAGAAAAGGTATTAAGTGTACAAACAGAGCCAATGTGAAGAAAAATACTTACATTTATTTAAATCTGTCATTTTGGAAAAGGACATCTCATATTTTTCCTACAAAGAAAGCCTCAAAATAGGAAAGGAATATGGAGGTTTTTTATTGGGATTTGGCAATTAAATATATGTGAAATCCTGATAGATTTCAGACCTGAAAACTTATTATGTAGTCTATAGATGGGTGCTTAAAAATGAAGCACCTGAACTGCTAAGTGAACTGCTATTATCAGATCTTACTTTACTGCAATAAAAAAAGGAAACAGGTACTTTTTTCTTATAGCTTTTATGAAAAGGATTAGTGTGTTTTAAGGATGACTGTCATGGGTAACACTTCTATTTGAAGTTTTGCAAGTTCTGAAGCACTCAGAACTCTTTTAAAAGCACAGTAAGCACACTTACTGAAGGTGTTTGCCATGTACTGTGCTGGTGAAATCTAACTTTTGCAATATGGTCCTGCACTTTCTTAAATATGGTTCTAACAAGTGCAGAGTACTTAAAACTGACACATATAAGGTCATTTTCTGATGGGGATTTTGATCAGTTTAATAGCAACAAACCAATAAATATTTTCAAGAACTCTGCAGAACTGTGTTTGTGCAGTATTGTCTTGTAGATTCTTTATGATATCTCACACTGGGAAACTACATGATAGAACACAGGTTCCACAGGGATTTTTTAGTTAGGAGCTCCCTTTCATATCAGTGAATCTGAGTTAAACTCTTTAGTGATGTTTTTCCAGGCATATCTATATTTACTTGATGATGTAATTGGATGTTAACATAACTAACAGATTTATAGATAGCAGGTGTTACCAGTGTCACTGTAAATTATTGTCTGTTTTAATGAAACAGAAATAGCATAAGCTGAGTTAATAACAAGCTGTAAAATAAAGGATTAAGGATGCATAAATAATCTTAGAGATCAGAACTGTATCTTATGCTCAAATTCTTTTTAGTGTCTCCCTTCCATAAGTGCTGCTTTGATTGAAACAAAACTAAGACAGCATCAAAAAACTGGCCAAACCAAAATTTTCAGGTTGCACACAGTAAAAATTTGTATCTGCAACCACAAAAAAATACTTTCTATGTCAAGGCAAAATTTTCCTTTACTTAACTGTTCAAACATCAAAATGCTAAAAAAAATCAACCCTTAATTTTAATTATCTTCCTTACAATTTAAATAGTACATGTGTCTATATTTTTATGGATATAAATAGAAATGTATCTTGAAATCTGAATGTAGCCAGCTTCATGCTCCTTTTTGCAGTTACATAAAACTCTCTTTGTGAAACCGATACAAGTCTATGGCAGCAATTTAATATTACAGCAACAGAGAGAGGAAATGACATTATCAAACATTTCTGTGGAAAAGATCTCAATTTTTTCATTCCTTTGAGGGAAAGATTTTTAAGAGAAAGACCAACAGCAAGATATGAGACTCAGCAGCAGGTAGTAGGCATGCTTTTCAATCAATTAATAATACTTTTGTGTTAATCCCTTATTCACAGTCTTGCACACTCAAAAAAGGAAATCATCTCATTCCTGTATGCATGAAAATCCATCAAGAAGTCACCATTCTAGTAATGGTGTAGTAATAAAAAGAATGAGTTTGCAATCTGTAATAATTGTCATTAGAAATTTTCGTAAAGGAGAAAATACAATAATGTTTTACTACGGGAAAAGAAATCTCCAAGTAGTTTCCCTCGCACTCTTGACTTTTTACTCCAAATATACTTTTCTGTTGCAAGCCTATTAGCTAAGGTGAGAAAGTTAATGAAACAAGTGAATGATGCATTAAGAAATAGTGCACTTTGAAGCTAAAGTTTCAAAGAAAACCACTGAAGGAAAATGCTTAGTAGATTTTTTTAAGACTTTTTTTTCCCCATACAAGGTGAGGAAATGGATATTTTAAAATATTTTTATTGCATGTAAAAATGGCTCTTTTTAACTTCTGGGCAAAAATACTTCACATGTAGGATACATACAGCACAGAGCTGCTGCAATGAAAATCCATTATGCAAGGTTTTTTTACTGGCTAAGTCTGGGTAACAGGATGTGCTCCATGAGTTTGATTCCAGGCACTGCTCAGTTTTATGGAGTTGTGCCAATTAACCAGACCTGAAGAGCAGGATAGTTAATTTGTTGCTGTTTGTTTTCTTTTTATAATAGTGGCAACTATTTGTCAAAAAGAGACTTGAAAGGAACTTGTTGAAATCAAGCATTCTGTGGTGACTGCTTTCTGCCAGCCTGGGTTTAACTGCATTAGAGCATTAGGATCAAAATACAAAGTAACCCATTGCAAGCTATTTTTTGTACTCTGTTCCTCTGTATCACAGCTGCTCATCCCTTATCAGTGGTTATCTTCCAAAACAAAGATCCTTCCCATGCAACCCCAGCACTCTCCCTGTCCCCTCTGTGATAGGTGAGGCACACACAGGGTCAGGCAGTTTGCAGAAACATCTCACACACACAAATTACTGTTCTTAGAGTAACAACACGTCTCAAGTTGTGCGTTTAAAATTTAACAGTACTTTCTACTACAGGATTTTAATGCTGAGCACTGCACACCTTTCATTTGGAGCTATTTATTTTTGCTTACCAAACTTCTGTGTGTGTGTAACGCTGCTAATTAATTGTTACCTCAGTAAGACTCTTGTTCTCTCAAAAAAAACCCTTAATTATTTTCCCAAGTAGACACACCCATGTCTATCCTGAAGAAAGTCTGCAGCATCAGGGGTAGTTTAAGGAGTTTGGTAGCCCTCCATCTATTTGCCTTCTTGCCCCCAGTCTCTTTCCTTGGTTTTCTGAAACCTTCTCCCTGCTACTTCATCCATGCTCAGAGTCCACAGTTTACCTTCCACAGTCCTCTCATTCCACCTCCCCCTTCTTCCTGTTCTTCCATCCAAATTTTAAGAAAACTTCCAGTCCCCTCTTCAACAGTTCCTTTTCTCTAGTTCCTTGCAGGTTTCACCTTTTCTTTTTCTCTTCCTCTGTGGACTACACAGTTTCACTATTTGACTTGAAAACACCGAGGAAATGGCACACTGTCCCACCCATGGGGTTTTTTCTTTGCTCTAATTCCCTACATGGACCTTTGCTTTCAACATATCTTTCTTCCTTACACTCTCACCATCTGGAATTGTAACTCAGACTCTGGACTTCACCACTCTTAAAGTTATCATTTCATGACTTTGAGAAATCTGTCTTTTGAGATGTTTACCTTTTCTCTCCTCTTGAATTTATTTCCTCAACTTCAAGTCTACTTCCACTCTTGCACATTAGGATACCCAACAAATATCAAGGCTTTAATAAATAAACTCTGCAGCACTGCCTAAATGTCACATGGGCATCTCATTTTTGGTGCTATGGCCCTTAAAAATACTTCTTCCTCAAGCCCAACAGAAACTTAAAGGTGACCACTTGTAAAAATATCCACTCTATGTCCAAAATAGATGGATGGTAGTGATGGAGTTGAGTCACTCCTACCCAAACACTTAACATGTGATGTTATTTCTCTGTAGATTTTATTTGAATAAGTTTTGATTCAATTTGCCCCCTATTTAACACTTTTCTCTTAGAAAACAAGCAGTAAACACTATGAGGGACATTGTCATGGAGATTATCCAGATAAAGATAGAAACAGGTGTTCAGAGAAATAACAGCCTCAAACTGTTCTGGTTGATTTTGTTATGTCTAAAGAATTACATGAACAAAAATCTTAAAGACTCATTGCTTACTTTAGATATGGCAGTTTACAGGTCCATACACCTTTCTTACACAGAAAGAAACACCTGTGAATGAAACGTGCCATCTTTGCTTGTTTTTTGGTTTGGGGGTTTTTGGTGTAGGTGTAATAGTCCAGAGCTTAAACCAGCAGGAGACACAGTGTGAACTCTGGTCTCCTGTTAACAAGAGAAAAGATAAACCCATGTCTTAACATTAGGGAAATGCTGAGCAAACTCTTCTCACTTTGGTCCCTTCCAAGTGACTCCAATTAGCTTCTGATTACCACAGAAATTCAAATCACTATTTATTTAAACTCTGCTTCCCATCTCTAAGTCTCTGACTGTTCTGTTACTCCTCTTCAGTAAGTTATCTTTTACTTCTCATTTTTCAGGATTTCATCTTTTCAAAACCAGCAAGTAGAACAAGGCTGAGCGCCTTGGTATCCCCACAGAGTAGATGGCTAATCCCAGTTTTATTTTTACTTTGAAATAAGGAGATTTAATTTTCTGAAATCACAGCAGAAGTAAAGCAGAAGGAAGTAAAAATGCAGACGGATAGAAAAAATTTTTTTAAAGGAACAAAAAAACTTTGTGGGTGAATCCCAATCTGTCATTTTTAAGTATCACATGACCAAGTGTAAAATATTATATTAAATAAGACTTGTTGATATGTTACCTGAAACCAGAACCCTCTTCCTAGCAGATTTGATCCAATCACTTTAAGATTCACTTAAAGCTGAGTAAAATAATCAAATAGTAAAAATATTCAAACTAGATATTTTCCTATTGCTTAAAGCATTTAATTAGTATTTTTCACCCAAAATAAAGGTAAATTTCTTTCTACGTCAACTGTACAGTGTATTTTACATTGTGTATTTTACATTTAACTGGGAGATCAATGTGAGATTCAATAGAGCATATCTATATATTTACTCTAATATAATTCCACAGCTTTTTATTGTCACCATCTTGTTCTATTATTACTTCTGTTTGCTAGCTTTTGTTCTTTTGTTCATTTTTACTGTATTATGCTAGTTATACTTGGCAGTCTTCAATTCTAGCCAACAATTTATTCAGTGTTTCCTGAAACAATGCACAGTACAATTATATCAAGTCAGAAAAATATATTTCAAAGGCTTTGGGGTTTTTTCCAAACTCAAATATTGGGATTTAGTAAATTAATCTACACTTTCACCTTATAGGGGGATTATAGGGGAAATTATAGGGGACTATTAGCCGTACCTACCCAAAAGGAAACGGATCTTTATGAAAAATGGTCTTAAACTACAGCATTCAGTGTGAATTTAGACAATCTTATATGGAGTCTTACCCACTGATTAACATTTCATAAGAAGAGAAATTTCAGAAATGCAATGTTCTAAGACAGAAATGTCAACATGTCATATCAAAAACATGTCCTTTTTTTTCCCTCTGAAAATTTTGTTCAATGAGGTAATTGTATCTTATATTTTCTTTACAGTTCTTTAAGTAGAAAGTAGACTCAGTTTTTCCAAGGAAAATGCATTCATCAACCAAAGTATTGTTTTGCTTTCATTTCAATTTTAACACTACCTGGGATTTTTGACCCAATTAAAATAGAATGTGCCTTCTCTATTTCCTGTGATGTGATAATAAGATGATGCCTCAAAACCTGACTCACATAATTCCCTCAAAAACTATTCACTCTGCTGCAGAAAAAATCTTGCAGGTAAAATTCATCTCCAGTGAAAGTTTGATACTCAGTCTGCAACCCACCCATGCCTATTTTTCTGCAAAGGCAATCCAGGTATGAGCTGTGTTTTCAGATACCAGTGGACTTACTGCCACATCACAGGAAAGTAAGCAGTGAAATTCCTAAGACACAATAACCTTCACATATTTAAATCTGACTTAACCAGAATGAAGTTTTAGTCTTCAGTGCTCGTATCTGTAGTCTGTGTGTGCAGTCTCCACACCTGTGATACATCTTTGATTCCCATTATTTGACCTCTTGGCTGTTTCCTTCAGCTCAGGAAAGACAAGTGCTCAATTTCACTCCCTGTTATCACCTTTGCCACTTACTCCCTTCCTCCCATCCCTAATCCTCACAACTTCCTCTTGCCACCCCCTGGCTGTCAGCACAGTTTGCTTTGTCACCTCCTCATCCCCTCCGGAGAGGGATGTGATGAGTGTGGAATAGGTGCCAAAGCTGCTCTCCAGGGCCCTCTGCAGCAGAGTGGCTCAGAGCAACTCATACAGCACAAACAAGGCTGGCTGAGACGTGCTATGTGCAAGGTAAATCCTTGTACATATCTACGTTGCAGTGTAAACATGTTTATCTATATAGGACTGGCAAGTTAAGATTATTGTACTTCCATAGAAATTGCCTGAAAACTGTGCTTGACAGGTGCCCTGTAGTGCAACAGAGTGTAAATAGAAGTCCAAATCACTATTGCAGCAGAAATCCACAAAGGCCAAAATGATAGCAGTTATTATTTCTCCAGCTGTGCCTTTAAAAAACCCCCACAACTAGAAGATAAACAAACAGAAACATAAAAGTATGAGAAAAAAAATGTTACAAAGGAGTCATAGTGAGCAACCACCACAAAAAGGCTTAGGCACAGGTTGGTGGAAACAGCAGCAAAGCCTTATGATGTAGCAAATAAAAGCAGCTGCCCATGATTTCAGTGTCTGTAGCAGCAAGCATACAGTGTCACCAGGCTCAGGCTGCTGGAACAGAGGGCACAAAGTTCCCTTTCTCCTGCAGAGCAGCAAAGAGCAGCCCGGACAGGAGGACAGGGCCAAGCCGTGGGCTTTGGTTTGAGCTTGCTATGAGAGAGCTGCTGCCCGAGCCTGGCAATGCAGAGGGGTTCAGGACATGAGGGGCATGACAGATAAACTTGTAGGCAAGGACATACACAGCTTAGGAAATGTCTCTGTTTGTGTGTGTGTGTTCTGCATAGACTCTTTTATAAGTATATATTTAGGATCTCTGCAAAAGCAGCAAAATCATTATGGAATAGTCAGCTGTATGCTTTCACTTAATCATCTGTGGGATGTTTATCAGGCTTTCAGGAGAGTCATCTAGGCAGTTTTTAGTTTACAGAGACAGTAGCTGTTTGATTTACATTTGGAACTAGACAGTTGATTATTTATGAACACGTAGTTCACTGCTCTCAACAATGCAATTGCTTGCCAGCTATCATTAAATCTATCAGTAGTGACCAACCAACACTTGATTTGCTCATTACCAGATAAAGCACCAGTACAGATTCGTGTACAAACCAGATACAAACTCCACACCACCCAAGTCAGGCTGTGCTGACTGTTGGCAGACAGCAGTAGGCACATTGTCAAGTGAGGATGTTGTTTTATGACCAGTGGAAGAAGCTGCCATCTGTACAAGTGAGGGAGAGTGTCTGCTCACACCCCTACAAATGGGTGGTTTCTAGATTAGTCTGACTGGGACTTTGCTCTAACTGGAGACTGTCTATATTCTTTCCTTTGGAGATTTTCAATCAGATCAGTTTGTTGATCAGACTTATTTTCATCATTGTGATTCCAACACCTAATGCAAAGGTAGAGCAGGAGTAAGCACTGTGGGACAGCGGAAAAGGCACACCCCTAGTGCGCTTGCAGTGTTTGACTTACAGTGATTGCAGCCTCTTTGTAGTGGTGCAAAAGACAGCAGAAATTTGCTGCCACAAGTTAATGGAGCAATTCTTAGATGTCCAAGTAAACAAAATGATGGGAAGAAAGGATGCGCAACCACAAGCTCTGCTCTAGGATTGGGCAGGGTGATGTTCATGGAACTGCATTCCTAACTGTGATCACAGAGGTAGTTTTTGCAGAACACATGACATTGTTACTTGACCATGCTAATAATCATCCATTCAAAGTCCTTTTCACAAACACAAGTTACTCCTGTCTAAGATGCTAGAAATGCTTCTCTGCAACCTTTTCTTAATGACACTGCCTGTAAATGTTAGCTAACAGAAAAGCTCCAGAGCACATTTTAGCACTTCAGAACACAGCATGTGGACCACTTGGGTGTCACTGGGACAATGCTGATGACTTGTTTCAATAATAACTATATTGATGGTAAGAACAAAATTAAGATAATGTGGAAATTTGTGGAAATGAGATGTGTAGATGGGGGGATATGTTCAGAAAGGGAGTATACCAGAATGAGGCTATATTAAAATCAGCAACAGTGTGTTACTTGCTCTGCTCTTACATTATTTCCTTTTATCACTTACCACTATCTGCTAAATAAATGACCAAACAGACCAGTTCATTCTGCTAAGTAACAGACTAAGTCTGCCTTTGTGCAGACTCTCTTCCATTTTTAAAAGAAACCTAATTGAGGAAAGACAAAAATGGCTGGCAAAAAAAACATATTTTAAGAGCACTCCCCCTTTTAACAATGGCATTTAGAAAACAGAATCTTAAATTTCAGCTGTGTAAATTTACAACATCAACTGAAACAGCATTCTACACTGC
The DNA here is from genome assembly GCF_000277835.1 of Geospiza fortis. Classification (NCBI taxonomy): domain Eukaryota; kingdom Metazoa; phylum Chordata; class Aves; order Passeriformes; family Thraupidae; genus Geospiza; species Geospiza fortis. The sequence continues at coordinate 2,474,877 of NW_005054357.1, read as the reverse complement.
TAGGTTGCTAAAATAAAGCATTCTGTAATTCTCTATTTCAATTTGTAGTGTTTATAAAATCAAAATTGATCCTTTTACAGGCATAGTCAGAAGTGCAATTCAGACATACAAGTAAGAAGGTGCACAGACACAGTGTTCCCAAAAGGAGACTTTTACAGGTCATATTTTTGTGCTAAACTGATTCTGGAGAAGCTGCAGATAGCCAGAATCAATAGCTAAATCCCCTGTCCCACACTACTACACAAACACAAATCTTCACCTGAAGGCTCTCGAGCCACTGCTCTGCCCAGGGGAAGGCTGTGTTCCATTTATTGCTGTAATCTTGGCCCTTTTTCCTGCATTCATTCTTCCATTTTCATGTCTGCTGTCTTCAAGTGTCTTTAGAAAACCAAGCCAACCTCAAAACCCTCTAACAGTGTCTCTCAAGTGTCATTTATCTTCCAGATCAAGGGTTGTTCAGTACCCTGAATTTTTCATTGTTCAATTCATATTTGATCCATAGATCCTGGTCCTGTGCCCCATCTACTCGCTGCACATGGCTTGACTTCTGCCCCACTCTTTTTGAGAGGGGAATCCTGTGCTGCTCTGTTTCTCTACAGTGTCTAGGCTCCAATGCCAGACACTGAGTTGACATATTTTGTAACCACAGCATTACAGATAAGAGTAAAGTTAAAAATAGCAGGTAAACAAAACCACGGCAAAAGGCAAACCAAAATATTCTCATAATGTGCATCGAAAATGACATAAATATATAAGTACTGGTTAGCATGTCAACAAGAGATGAAAAAAGAATAAATGGCACCCATGCCAAGATCTACAAGTTGGATTAGCCTGGGAACAAACTAAGAATGAAGCAAATGACAGATATAAATAGACTATGAGCTGTAGCACTCTGCTCCATTATGAGATAATTGGAAGAGATAGATAAGGGGGAAGTCTAAAGTGAACATCATGTACTAAAATTTTTATAAGGCATTTCAAAAGGTTCTCTAGAGGTTGATACTGAAGGTAAAAATCACATGCTCATACAAAGGAAAAGAAGTAAACAACACAAATTAAAATAAACATGTTCTGATATATCATCAAGTGAGTGCCTATGCTCAGTAAAATACTGTAGAAATATGCCATTTTTTTGTATTCTTAATATAATAAATCAGCTTAAAAGTCACAGAGGAAAAGAACCTACTGAGTAAGAAGGTAACAACTTGAAAAAAACATAGTACAAACCCCTGTTTCATAAAGAAATGTACACATAGAACAGAGAGCCTTCTAGCAGAATAAAACAGGTAACTTCTTATTGACAAAGCAAAGCAGAGGCTGGCTGCATCTATAAAGCACAAATAAAACAAAGCAAAATTAATCTTTATTTGCCTTGAAACCAGACAATAAGAACACTAAAGCAACAGCATTTAATAAATATTTTCCAAATTGTATACATCTACTTAGTTGAACTCAAAGGAATTGTAAATCAATATGCTTTACTCTTTTTCTATGGTGTGGATATATTAACTGTTTAGGTAAAAATGTGCTCATGAATATTTATTAACCAGACTCTGACCTCTGCGCATCTGGTCATACAGATGCTAGAAAGACCCATATACAATTCCCCCCTAAGCAGACATATATTCTGCTACATTAAATGAGATTTTTGCTGTTTGTCTCACCACAGGCTAAGAATTCATCTTCATATCTCATAAAGCAGGAACAGAGGTAAGAACTTTGGGTTTTTTGCTCACTTTTCAATTTTCATCCCTTTGTTAGAAGGAAATTAGTCTACTTCAGTAGCTTTTCAAGCTCAGGTTTCCTGATATTCTACTGTATGCACCCTTACCTAGGATTTTATCTTGCAATGCAAGTGGAGGGTATATATTTTTAACAAGGGAAAAGAAGTATGAACAATTTCCAGGATTGTGCAACTTGGAAAATCAAACAGTTCCAAGGCCTTTAATAATCTTTCTTCCCTTTCTAATAGCTCTATCCATCTTTCTCTCCTGGTACCTCTGTAAATGAACTAAGGGTCTGGAATTGCATTGTTACAACTGGAAATCTGAAAAATTATCTGAAAGGCAATGCAAACCTTAGGACTTGTAATTTACCAACTTCACTAGAAGAGCAGGAAGACAATGGTTCTGTTGCTACCTACATTTTACACATCCAATCCACTCATTTTATCATGGGCACTAAGAGCAAACATGCCCTTCTCTTGCATGTCTTTGATTCTAATCCCTGGGCTTCTCATGTTGTCTGTGGTCACTTGCTTATTTCAGCACTCTACTCTTCAGCTCTAAAAGGTTTCCACAAAAACTACAAATAGATAAAAGTTATAAAATCAGGCTCTCATACCTCAGAGTGCTGTGCAATGTACATCACAATCAGTGAAATATGAATGAAACAGTCTCAGTTAAAATGATGGAGTGTAAAATGCCTTGTCTTCAAAACGCCCCAGATTCTTATCACTAATGAAGCTGTGCAATAATGGCTGACTTGGGGGAATTTGATGAGAAAGCTGCAGCCAATTCAGTCTAGACTCAGAGATTAAATAAATTAGTCTACCTGGATTTTTGGTTTTGTTTTTCTCTGAATCTTTTTTTTTCCAATTCTGCACAGTTGAAAAGGAAATTAGTATAATTTATCAATAGACTAATTTTATTCCAGTTGACTGTATTGAACTATTTTTTCTCTGGAAACAGAAAAATGTGTCTCAGATATATTCAAATATACTGTTAAATAGCATTCCTACTGTATTTATGGAGTCTATCTATGCCAGTATTTCAGCATTTATCCAGCAATCCCACTTATGCTGCCATATAATGGGTGAGATGATCAAATACCAATGAGAAATTTTCTATACCACTCGGGCTTTTCTCTATCATGCCTTTAAAAATCACCAAATTTTCAGTGAAGCTACTGAATTAACTTTAAACACATATGACATTTTTTTCATTCTGAAGACCAACTTGACGCGTAATTTTTTTTTTAATGTTTATCTTTGTAACATTCTATCAAAATCTCAGCAGGACTCCAGAGTAAGATTTAGATCTTCTGTCTATGGTTAAAGAGCTATGTAGTAATTTATGAGAGACTTCTTTGTAAGGTTAAAGAGAGCAGAACTTCCTCTTGCCTACCTAAATGCGGCCTATTTTAATGCTAGCTTATCTCTGATGATAAATTACATTTTACAGTTAAGTTTTACACACAAAAGAAAGAATATTTTGGTTTATTATTTGGCACTGTAAACTTCAGCCTGGGGTACTTTCCAAATTAAAATAAGTGAAATGAAAATAAATACTAGTCATAGTTTGGTTCTTAATATTATTAGTTTCCCAGACTCCTGATCCTCCAAATTATTAGCCAGTTTACATTCTCTTTAAATAATACTTGAAATGGGATCTGGTGCTAAGGTTTGCAAGAAAATCAAGTGCTGTAATATGCAGTTATTATTTTTGTATCTGCTTGATGTTTAACATTGGACTTGTAGAGAGGTTGTATTTACAGAAGCACCCAAAGCACCTCCATCCTCAGAATACTGAATAACAACAAATTAGCATATTCTTTTCAACATTTTGACTGATACATGTCTTATCTGTGAACCTCTCAATCTCCTAGAATATTTTTAGATTGTCAAACACTGGTGGCTAAGCTGTCACCTGAAATATTCTATTTAGGAACTGACAGTGTGCATTGCCATTTAAAATATAGAAAATAAGAGGGGCACACTGGCATAATGCCCCATGAACCTCAATATATGATAGCACAGCTTGGTTTTCAATTATACATGGAATACATATATTCCAATTCCAACTATTTATACATACATCCCAACTCTGTAGGGGCTGAAAATGTACTCATGCATTTATCATGACTCATTTATCCAACTGAGACTTAGAATAATAAACTATTATTTCACATTTGATAGTGAAAAATTCAGCACAGAGTTTACTGGACTTTTGTTCCAATTGTGTTTCTATTTTACCTGTTATGCCTATATTTATTCTAGTGATAAAGGCAATTAAAGCTAGCTTTGAGGTTTCCATATATTGGGAAATCTCTGCAGTTAAAGCTGCTGCCTTAAGTTACACTGGATCAAGGTGCAGTAAATGAAGTTGATCAGAAGTCATGATACTGTATTGCCTGGTACTTCAATAGGGAAAAAAAAACCTCTTCTACTAAGACTGAGGCCCATGAAATGAACTTCTCTTTAGGAGAAGGTGGTACTCAACATGAAAAGATGAAAATCTCTCTGCAAATTACTTAAAAGGCAGTTTATATGTGCCCCAGTCCTCCATAACTGTCAGGGCACTTTCTGGCTAACTTTCTTCACGTAGATTTAGTAGGTGTACAGTATTTCAATGAGACACAGGGAATACAACTCTGGCCAAAACAAAAATGTACACTAGTGATGGACAATTAGTGCAAATGCACTTCAGGTGGCATGGCAAGCTCACAGGTAAAACACTGGTGTTTGGCTTTCACAGTTTCATAGTTTCAATGATAGATCTGTTGGAGGTGGAGTGACTAGGAAAAGAGGAGAGCATGGCAAATAAGGAACAGAGCTGCTACTTGGGTTTTTTTTTTTTATCTGTAAGGAAAAACACCCAAAACAATACACAATGAAGTTTAATTTTTAGAGCTCTTTCTTGATTCCAGTCATAGCCAGTAGTATTCCCAAAGGAGAAATATCACTAGTTAATAACAGCACTCTTAAAGGCAATAATATTATATTTCTACTATTTTTAGAGTTTTTAGTAACTATAAATATTACACCATTATCTTTTGGATCATATTCCAAAATTATGTACTGACCATTGTCACAAGACACGCAGGAGCATGGAATAACATTACATGAGGTCATCTAATTTTTCCTTGTGTGTTTATTTCTTCTCCAAGCTACATTTTGCCTTCTAGCTGGAAAGGATTAGATAGGATGCAAGACAATCATAAGCAATACATAAAGTTAGTTTAAAACATTAAGTCTTTTTTTTCTATACCCTGCTCGATTCCCCACCTGTCCACAGGTTTACTTAGATTAAAAATATTTGTTTATTACAGGGCAAGAAATTATGGGAGCCATGCCTGATCTGGAAGGGAAGAAGTCATAAGAAGTCAAATGAAATTTGTCAGGAACTTCCCACAGACACCTTAACAAGCCTAGAAAGAACTTTTCTGAGATTCCATTTATAGCTGAAGTGTTAAAAAGTGAAAAAGAAAAAAAAAATTATACCACATATGCTTTTTACACATGCCCAGGATCAGGGTAACTTTATAAAAAGGAGTGTCTTTTTAAAGTTACATATTGAGACAGTCCACATATGCAATCTGGAAACACTTAGACAACACCCCAAAATATGCCATTAGAATGCCAACAACTCTGAGAAGTAATACAGGGCTGAATAGTGGATAATAGCATTTTCCTGAAGTGATGGGAGCTGTGCACAAGCACACGTACACAACAGGAGAGTATTTAACATATAAATCCAAAGAGAAGGAGCATTCAGCAGACTCAGGAAAAGACATAAACCAAAAGCCCAGAACTTGACAGGAGGTGTCTCTCCTGATGCTTCCCACAGAGACAGTGTCTCCTCTCTTCCACAGATAAAGGTTGTGGAGACTCCACTTCCTCTACCA
>NW_005054357.1:2459235-2469218 GCF_000277835.1 Geospiza fortis | reverse complement strand
AGAATTGCACCTTGATACATATCTGTCTTTATTCTCTAGTATTTAAAGCTGCTTTGGCTCCAATGATGACATCCAGATGGAGGATAAAATATGTAGGATTTCTAAAGTAATACTTGCAGCTTCACATACGTATACAGTGCAATATATCTAACAGTGGATTGGAATTGATTCCTTCCTTTCAAATGCAGCCTGATGCATAGATATGATTATTGTTTTACATGCAAAAAAATTATAAAATTTTCATATAAATTATAAATGTCTCATTAAGGAGTGGCAATGATTCAAGAACTCTGAACGCTTAATTGAAAAAGTGCTTTAAAAGCCATTATTATCTCTAAAATGTCACCTGTCTGATACTGCTCTCTCCACAGCTAACAGGGTACACATAATTACTTACTTCATATAAATCTCTGTCTCCTTATTCAGAGTGAGCTATTACACTTCCTGATTAATCATAAGGCATGGTTTTAATTATCTCTTCATTAGTTTTAGAAAAATTTAAAATATCAAATTTCACAATATTTTAAAAGTTTAATTCTGTCATCTTTATTCATATTAAAAAACACTTAGTACTCTCTGAAGTAAAATGCTGTTCATCCGTTTTATGGCTGGCAGAATAGTTTGCCCAGTATTTAATTTTTCAGAATAATGACGTCAAACTTTCAAAATGTGCCTTGTGTGTGCTTAGAAAATCATTTAGCAAGTGCCTTCAGAATACTGGCATAGTCAATGTAAACACTATTTTTTCCCCTTAAATATAACTTCCAAAATGAATGCATAATTTTCAGATTTTGCTGGCTTTTTTGACAGTCAGGTTATTTAAAATCTCTTTAGCTGACTGTATCAGTGAGGTGGGTCACGACACGTGTTGTTCTGTCATCTTGTTTGCAAGTCTGACCTAGGCCTCAGTGCTGACCAGATTTAGGTGGGATATGTGGATACAATGAGGAGAGAACAGGGTGTAAGGATGCCAGGAGGTCTGACAGCCAATTCTCCAATGTCTAGGGTGATACAAGAAAGCACAGTAATATTCCCAGTATTTCCAGCTCTCTCCATCTGGCCCTTCTGTCACTGTAAAGTGGCTCTGCCATCCCAGAAAGGGAAGGAATTTCTAAGTGGTCAGTTCAGCTTAGCCTGAAGTCAAGTAGCAGCAGGGTGCTACACAGCTCTGTGTCCCACTCATCTGTCTTAGAAGACATCCACCTTATAATCTTGATACCAGTGATCTTCTAACAGCTTGTTCTTATCTGAAATTAGGAGCAAAACCTGATGTATTCCACAGCACTCTCAGACTAGCCCTTGCTATATCCCAGGAGAGTGCCTTGTAGAGGCTCCTGAAATTCTCCTCTCTCCTACACACTCAGAGGTACTTCCTCCATAATCTGAAACATTCCCAGCAGCCAGCCTTGCTCTTCCTACATGAAATGCTCTGGCTACATCACACTGAAATCCCAACATTCTGAATCACCAGTTGAGCTGGTCACAGTGACTGCCACAATTAATTGTCTTAAATGGATTCATAATGTCGCATGAATTTAACTCACTTTGTTGTTCTTTTCTGAACTCAAACTGTGATTTGTGAACTGCCAAAAAATAGGAAAAAATGAAAGGAAAACTAATCAAGACTTTAAAATTAACTCAGTGCGTTTTGAATGTTGTTTGTACCATTTTAGCTAAATTGTAGTTTTCATGCAATCTGTGGTCAGTGCCGGTACAAAAATAAATGATCATGTGGGTCACAGTTTGAATGCAGCCCTCAGTGTCAATGAGACACAGGATATCTGCAATGGCTCTGGTGAGATTAGCTTCTCTCTGATGAGAATTTTAGGTGGGTAAAAAATCTACTTAGATTTTGATAGTCTTTATAAAATGAGGTTGACTAATCAACATCTGCCCATTACAGAGTAGGTTGCTCTACTTTTTGTGTTTGTATTATGTTCTTTGAATTACTACTGAGAGAGCAAAACAGTAATTAAACTGTTTTGGATAGGACATTATCTACAAAAATTGCTTTTTGAAAGGTATTTGTTGAACTGAAACCCCTTTGAACAATGATCAAATTCTAGATTGCTGTACACAGTGAAAACATGGCTTGCTCACTTCTCAAAAGGGTACATTCAGCTAAATATAGAGCTTAGCCTTCAGTCCCTCTGTTAGAGCTGTCTCTGCTCCATGGTGAGAACTACAGGGCAACAGTGATATGTGACCAGTGCCCTCAGCTTCTTTTGAATTTGGTGTGAAGATGAGAAACTAAATCCCATTCCAGGGTCAGGGAAAGTTGTGTATCAACAGCTGTTATTCATAAGTGACAAGTATAGCCACAGTTTTCCATTTGCAGTGCAGCTGGTTGGGTTTTTTCCCATTGGCATTTGGTTCAGATTAGGTTTGGTAACCCTGGTTCTGTCTGTATTGCAGTTTTCTTGGGCCACAAGAGCAAGAGAAAACAAAGTGAGAAAACCATAAAACCTCTAGAACGTTTTTGGTTATTCAGAACAATAAATGAGCAAGGCCATTTTTCAATGTTTACTCCTCATCACATATTTTAACAATCTATGCCGTGAAGGAGCTCTGTAACTTTAAGTTATAAATACAGCAAATGTCATTAACTTTAACCTCTTTAGCTAGAAAGCTAAAGGGCAAAACACTTTTCTTTACAAAATGCCAAAGGGGTTTGACTCAGGGTACAGAATCCAGACTTTCCTGGCAGAGCTACCCCACAGTGAGGACTGCTGCTCAAACTGTGTCATTGTCCCTGCCAGGCACATGACCCTTGTGCTGGTGGCTGCTGGAGATGCAGTTATTAATGGCTAAATCTGGCAGGAGAATTGTCACACCCAGGCACAGGGGTAGGCAGCTTTCTCTTTTTTGCTACCTCAGTAGATAACTTGCACTGATCATAATCTAATGCCTTTCTTCCACATCTTCCATAGCTTGGTACTTGGCAAGGCAGGCACAGAAATGCCAGACTTGGCAACCTGCTTTCCACCACAAAAATATTGCACTTCCTAACAGGTATCTCCCTAAGTGGAGACAGGATTTGTCCCTCGAGATACCTCTGAGTAAATAATAATATCACTGTTTTTATCTGTGAGGATAAACACTGGGTTTTGTCTCCTAATGACTGTTTCTGTTTTATTGCTACTTCCCACCAGGAAGTTGACTGCTAACATAATTAGCAGATGATTGCACGGGGGAGGCTGAAATCTTTAACAGCTGTTTTAAAGCATTCTGCACCAAATCTTCTGTGCTGCAGAACACTTCCAGCTCTTGAATGGCATTCTCTCCAATGACACAGATTATGGGACCATGGAGTGGAGGCCTCCAGGGAGGATTTAACTTGTTCATTTACTTGGAAAAAAGGTGAAGAAACCACATTTAAAATGTTTAGTGGGTTAGTATAAGTATTTGGGCATACTGTGTCAGAATTCAGATAAGATCAAGATCACCTTTGATTGTGAAGTCTAGAAACTGAACATATAGCACAGAAATGGTTAGCAGATTTTACAACTTTACTCTTTCTATAAAAGAAAGTGCAGACATTTCTGATGCTCCAAGTGATCTATTTCTTTGTTACAGGATAAAGGGAAGACAATATGAATCAATGCTACCATTTGTTATAGAAGAGTCACTATGAAAGAAAGGCAGAGTGCAGCACAGAACTTACTATTATAAAATAAATACTCTTAATCGTTGGGTGTGATAGAATAATAATCATAAAATTAGGAGGGAAAGAACTGCTGTAGCTCCCCATGGAGTATTATAGAGTCTGCCAGATGTAAAGTAGTATGTGTCAAGTTGTAGATGGAAAAATAAGAGCTTTAGCAATAAATCTATAATTAAGTAATGATTGAAGTACCAAGTACATTTACAAACTGCGCATCATGTCATCCCAGAGGAGGAAAACTACTTGGTCTGGGAGAGTTTTCAAGATGAGACACTTAAATGGTTTGTGCAGTATAAAACTTCTGCTGGGATGTGCTACCAACATCTTCTTTGGACAGATCCAGTCATAGCAGCACTGAAATTACTCTTTTCTTTCCATGTCCCATGTTCCACAGTGTGTGCTAGTTTAAGTGGAATACAGGAACACAGAAACAATGCGTTTTGGCTTCTGTTGTTGTTGCAAGCACTATGGTAAAACACAAATTAGAATGGGGCTAATGGCACTGCCTGCCACAAAGCAATACTTCCTCTCCCCTATACGCAGGTGTTTGATCTGTAACAGGGACCCAGTCAAGATCAATTTAGAAGGATGGTGAGTATGGAAATATATTAAGAGTTGACTTTCCTGGTCCTGTGCTCCTAAACCTCCCACAAGAGTACAAACTCAAGACTTTTGCTTTGGTAAATGCAGCAGTTTCATCAGCATCAATATTTTTCATTATTTTTTTTAAGCAGTGAGAAACGGCTTGGCCTGTACACACAGCAAGTTTTTTCAGGGTTTAGGGAAACTCAAACTTTTCAACTACTACTATACAGAAAAGCATAGCACTTGCTCTCTTAGAGAATTGGACAGTTAAGATCTAGAGCAATTTCAATCAAAATCAAGCATTTACATTAGAATTTAGGCTTCTAAATCTCTTTATGGGTTTTGAAAACTTAGTTACAAGGGCAAATCAAGATAAATTTGACAACATCTGCTCAAATCCTTTTATTTGTAGCCTCTGTTAAATGAAAGAATTCCTGTAAGCTAACATGTTTTCTAAAATGTGGATGCCAAATTGACTAAAGTATTTCTTGAAGGAAAGAGGAGGATTATTTTGAAGAAACTGTAATAGAATTTTCTTTTGAGGAAATTATAATAGAATTTTTTGTCAAGTTGAATCTAGACTCAGTTGTTTTAAATCACTTGAATCAGAAACGTGTGGGCTTTTTATCCCTTTTTAGTTTAACAATCTCAGGTGATTTCCAAAAGGAAAGGCAAAGGGAAGGCTTCACTCACTAATTCACACGGTGACAAATGACTGCTAAAGTGCCTTCTGAGATTTACAGTGGGGAGCTGTTCCTTGAAAGTCACCAGTCAACATGACAGCCAGCAGGATACAATTGTCCAAGAGATGTGTGGAGGTGTTCTGCATTATGTGAATCTCCTTCCTTTCCAGCTAGGTGGTAATGTGCATTTATGCAGAAAGCACACCAGAATGGAGGGCTGATTTTAATTTAATCCTATAAGTACTCAGTGTAAGAACAGTTCTTTCACAAAGGTAAAATTTAGCTCTATAGTTTTAAAATTAAAGTATATACTGTAGCAAAATGACTCAAATTTTAATCTCAATACAGAAGCAGGATTTGAAATGAATTTCCAGTACCAGTTAATGTTCTTGTTATATCTGTACAGAATAGGAAAAAAATACAGAATTGGAAAATGTAAATTTTTGTTCCATGACTGAAACTGCAAAAATATCTTGCAGCAGCATATAGAAAAGTTATGAAATCGGATGCTTTGAGGGTGGGGGTTGAACTACCCACAAGTTATCTGTTCATATTGTTTCCTTGGACACTCCAGCTGCCAAACCATTCCTGCACAGTTCAAGACATTTTTGTCAGAGCAGGCAGAGGAGAATTTGAACAGTTCATCAGAATAAGCAGTCATGCTTCAGTGGTGGGAAACATTCCCGTCTTGCTAGAATTCACTAAACCAAATGCAGTTTTTATATCTTCAAGAGCTTCTAAAGAAAGGATTAAATGTCTGGGCATAAATGATTTAAGAAATGTGAGGTAAACTGTGCTCTGCAAGATATTAAAGGCCTTAATAAAAAGGCATTGATATGGAGAGAATGCAAATGCTTTTAATTTTTAACTTAGAATTCTTTCTTTACACCTCTAGCATGCTGTGGTTTGGCTGTTTCGAAGCACGTGGTAACTATTTATGTACACAAAAACCTCCTCATTGTAGCCTTCCCAAACTTACATGGGAACCTAAAAATAAACATTCTCTTTTACCCTGCCCTCTGCAGCAATTGACCAACTTGGAACATGTCACCTCTTCACCAGGTAGGATGCTTTCTAATTTTATTTGTGTTGCTTTTCCACACAGCTGGTAAGAATAAGGACTGATGATCAGTAGGGTTATGAAACACTTCATTGCATAGTTTAGTATTACAATCACAATTTAGTGAAATCTGGCTGAATTAACAGGTGAATAATTGTGCTAATCACTTAGTTCCCCCTCTATTTCTGCTCATTTCCCAACAGCCCAGCGGAAAGGTAAGTTTCACGATGAAGGTCAATAAACATCTCAGAATATCCAGCAAATCAAAACAGTCTGTTTCATCTGCAGATACTTTCAATAACGGAAGCAAAATGTAAGATTCACAAAGGGATATTAGCAATATTTACAGAACAAGTGAAAAAGTCAAGGACCCAGTCTTCTCTTTACCCTTAGCCCAGTGCCTGGGATATTTCCATGGCCAGAGGAAACCTGAGCCATTGCCCTAATTGCCACAGAATTCACCCACTTGACACACACACATATGCTCTAGCTGCCTTCTAGAAGTGTTCTCCATACAAAATGAGTGTAGTGTAGCATCAAACATCATCTTCAGTTTTCAAAGGGAACCAGGTTCCTTTGAAAATCTAGCTTTGCAAAAACCAAAACTGGTTTTATCATCCTTTTTTTGGGAAAAAAAACCAAACCACTCAGCAGATTCAAGAATGCCAATAAATTATTCGAAGTAGCTTTCTTACTGAACAAAATCATTTGTCAAAGATTCAGCATGTTCTTCTGCACACAGCAACTTCTTTTATGAAAAATAATATACAATCCAATTTGGCGGTTTGTGGAAGATGACAGCCCAGAACCCATCTGTTACTGAAGCCAACTGCAAGGCTGGCTATGAATCTAAGCTATGAAAGCAGAATTTCTGGGGGGAGGGAACAGAAATGCAAAAGCAGTGAGATGGATGCTACTGTATTGAAGAAATACAGGAATGGTATCATTCAGGAATGGTATCAGGTAAGAAATGGATCATGAACTAGATAGCTAAAAAAAAAGTCTGAGTGAAGCTCCACTATAGAAGTCCCCAGGAAGGAAAAAAAAAAAATAGAAAGCTATCTTCAAACAGGTAGAGATCTAAGAACAAAATTCCTGAATGAGAGTTCTATTACAATCACCTAAGCATTTTAGGACGAATGAGAGTTCTATTACAATCACCTAAGCATTTTAGGACATGTGCATTTTATAAATTAACAAGAACATTTAAAAGAAATAGGTGATGAAACTCTCGCCCTAAAGGAACATAAGGTTTCAAACATTAAGGTTTCAAAACTGAACTATGATTATGTCAGAAATATATCTTTCAACAAAAAGAGGAGAGGTCACATAATTTCAGGCATATTTATTATTAAATATTACCATATGACATATAATGGCAAACTATGCTATTAAAACTGATTTGGCGACACAGAATCCTGGGTGGGAATAATTCCATCTCCTCTCCACTCTAAAAAACCAACAAGCATCTGAAAACCAGGAGATGGACCCTATCAGCAAAAGCATTATTCCAGAAAGGGCACAATGGAAGGAGAAAAGAGAATCCCCCAAGGACAAACAGACTGGGAAGATCAAAAAGAGAATGGAACTAAGACAAGACAGAGTTTGGCTGGTAAGAGACCAGAAGTTCACAGATCACACAGATGGAAAACCCTTAGCAAACATCACACTGCCAGAGTTGAGAGCAAGCGGAATTAAAAAGTTGCAGTGAACTGGAAACAGGCAGAAAAATTTTTGCAGCATCTCAGCTGAAGTCCAATAACTAAAATGAACTGTCTTGATCATGTGCAGCCTCTAGTAGCTATAAGGCTACTTTACTGTGTTTCAGTATTCAGATATTCCATTCATAGTTAACATCCATTCAACTGAAGGGTTACAAACCCCTCTATATTGCACACTGCTTAGAACAGAATACAAAGGATGTGCTTCACCAAAACCAACCAAGAACCATTTACCTTAGAGTGCAAAGAAAAGACAATAAAGCAAACAAACATAATATATATTTGTGTGACACCAATCTTGCAAACTAATAAGAAGCTGATCTCAGGGTCCCCATAGATCTGCAATCTTTCTCATTCAATATTTCCTGGAAGTATGTCTAACATTCTAAATATTCCACTTGGCACTATTTCTATGCGGAGCACACATGCTTTTTCTCTAATGGACAGTAATATTCTAGCAACATAGGAAGGAATGAATACTTCCATATTACACATGATAGCCTCCAGTTCAGGAAAGTAAGAATCTGGACAGACAAACAACAGATAATACACAAGATCTTGGTAAGAATGGCTCTCCTTCAGTTACAGCTGGTATCCAAAAACACTGCTATGGTAACTTGCAGAGCTGGAGGGGAGAGTGCTGCTGTCACAGCCTCATGTAAAACACAATCTTGCTTGCATTGTGGGGAATTCCCTGCACACCTTCCTACCACTGTGCTGCTGTGCCCAGCCTCAGCACAGACAGTGCATAAAGATCCAAAAAGCCATTTACATTTTTGTATTTCAGAGATCTCTTTTGTAATGTTTGTTGGAATATTAATGAAAAAATTAAAATTGACCATTAATTTTTCACCAGTTCTTTGCTGGAGTTTTCAAATGGTAACCATGCTCTGGGAGACTTTTGTGCTATAATTCTGCTATCAAGATTGTTTTAAGGATTATTTACTTTGATTTTGTTAAGCGCACATAGACCTGAAATAGATAATAGCGAAGAGGATGCTCTGGGTGGTGCAGCTACACTATTTGCTATTTGAGACCAGATTGTGCTTCTTCCGTAGAAAGTAACTTCATGAAGTGCAAGTCAAACAATTGACATCTGGGAAGTGCTTGACAGAAGTTTAGAGTTGGAAAAAGTGTTAAGCCCCAGAGTGATCCAAAAAGGTATACAAAGCATGTTTTGTAAATTTTAGCCATCGAAACCCAAAACAAATAAAAGAAGTTGTTAAGATAAGAAAGGTTGTGGAGTTTTTCCTATTCCAGTAGGAAATAGGATGCAGGTGTAAGATGCTAAGATCACATTTTCTAAAATCTCAAAGAATCAAAAGTAATGACAACATTACAATATACTTATAATTTTTTAAACAGTAAAAACATGCTTTGATGAGCATACTAATTAACTCTCCATTATGTAGTTACAATGCTGTCATTTCCAACCAACAGCATTCATTTTTGTGACTATATTAAGATGTCATTAACCATTTCATAACTATATGAATAAACAGCATTTGTTTAACTGCTTCAGTGTAGAGCATATTCTCCTAAACAAAGGTAATGTTTAGTTACATATTTGCATGATCTTGTGATTATCAATCAATAAGAATCCATGTCTCCTTAGAAAAGTAGCGAAAATCTGACCAATGTAGAACAGCATTAAAATCAGAAGTTCCTGACTGCCAAGTTAAAGACACACTCTGACAATTAAAATATATTGAATTAAAATCTATCCAATATGTTGCCGATTTTGCCTTTCTGACATTTGACTACAAGAGAGTGTTAGTACAAAGTGGATATGACACATAATTTTGCAAGATGGGATCATGTAATAGTCTGTTGAGACACAGGTTGCATGGTCCAGCAGAGTGGAATGATGCTGGTGCTGTTCATGAACGCTGTTCATTCAGCATTTGGAAACTGAACACACATGCACACGGTTTGCTTGTTTCTTTCAATGTAAAGGGCTCTTTGTTTATGATTTAAAGGAAAACATTTGACTTGAAACAAACAAGTCTTTTTCTATCGGGTGTGATTAAAGACACTGACAGACTTGAAAGAATACATAAAAGAATAAATAAAATCATGGTAGTTGCGTCCATGCCTAGGATCCCAGCATGGAAAGAAACTGCATGTGAAGAAGCCTGGGTATAGGACACCGAAAGCATACCGCAGTTAGCCTTTGGACAAACGGCAAAAGCATGTTTTGTTTGGGACGCTTTCTTACACATGGACACGATCCTTACCGGCGCTGTTCCTGCCGTGCCGCGGGGCAGAGC
>NW_005054357.1:2382633-2458671 GCF_000277835.1 Geospiza fortis | reverse complement strand
AAGGGCTGTGCCGCGGCCGGGCCGGCGGCACCGCGCCGGGCTCCGCAGCCGCCTCGCCCCCCAGCTGCTCCCTGCCTACTCCCCTCCTCCCGGGGCTGTCTCAGGGGTGCTTCTCTGTAGGCCCCGGAACGTGAGAAACGGGTGTCGTACCTCAGGTAGAACCCGCTGTGTTGGTGACGGTGCGGCCGTCTGGGCACGGCTGGGGTTGGCGCAGCCTCGGGCGCTGTCCGCGGTAACCGGGCACACCTGGGCACAGCCAGAGCTCCTCTGAACGCCAGGTGCAGCCCGCGGTAACCGGGCACACCTGGGCACAGCCAGAGCTCCTCTGAACGCCAGGTGCAGCCCGCTCCGCATTCCGTCAATTTCTGAGCCTACTTAATTGCTCTCGGACTGGCAGGTGGTGCGGGCCCTGTAAAAAAGAAAAACCACAGAGAAGTTGAACTATTCCCATAGTTGAGATTTGCAGGTAATGCCTGTAAGTGTGAGACACTAAAAGTATTTTAGACACGCAGGATCAGCCCAAGTATGGCAGCCTGGAGTGTATCACGTAGCAATGTGCCCTGCTGAGAATCCAGCTCTGAGCTCCATGCTGTGATACAAAGATTTCCTCAGGTAACCAACAGGTAGCTCAGTTCAGGACTCAGATTGCCTGTGCTGTAGTTACAGTCATTGCATCTTTCCTTGCTTCTTTAGCACAGCTTCGGTGATTGCTGTTTCTTTGGAGAACTGCAGTGTAGAGTTCCCGGCCCTGTAAAACGCTGGGATCACTGGAGTATGATGCTTACCCTTTTTCACAGCTTGCTGCACTCAGCGTTTACAATGTGCTTCTCAGAAAGCCTTGTTAGGTGAAGCAAAACAGATCTATGTGGCAAGAGTTCAAAGGTAACTTGTTCTTTGCTTTGGCTGATATAGGAAATAAATAAAATAGTGAATTATTCTGCATCCATGTTCTTGCCATTTTTACCATGCTGTGTTCTGAGGTGAGTTCTCTAAAAGTCTAATTTTAAAAAGTCTAGGCTCTTTCTTCAGAATATTTGTTGTGTGCTGCCCACTTTATCACTTTATTTTTTCTCAGCTGCTTCTCCAGTTAAAGGGCCTCTCTCTTGTAAGAAAACATTGTTTCCTTTCTCTGCCTATCTTTCATCTTACCAAAACATGAGGTGGGGTGAAGCCTGTATGTTATAATGTTTTGTTATAAAAGCAAAGCAGTTAGGGCTGACTGCAGTCCTTTTCTGAAGTCTATGAATCCTAGACTGGCTGGGAAATTAATGGTGTTTCTACTCTATCTTCTAGCAGCCTCATTAATTTTTCCACCTGAGTTGATTAATTTAACATGTGTTTTCATTCTTGAGGAGCTAAGTAGCAAGAGAAGCTTTTGCTCTTTTTCTACCATGGAAATGCACTTCAGACAGGTAATAGCTGACTGGGAAATGAGCAACCTGGTGAGCAGTTGAGCAGAGCTAATAGAAAACAAACTCATTACTGAGGCTATAGTCATGCAATTTATACAGATGCTTAATTCTGTGCTCCCAAGTAATAGAAACTCTTTGCAATGTAAAATGCATTTTTACATGTCTGATAGTATGATGCCTGATCCCTTCTAAATGTATAAAATTGGGCAGAAAGGGGGTTTTAGTCAGCTAAATCCAATATTTTGATTAGTAACTCAAAACACTTGGGCAACTTTTGTCTTCGAGCAGAGGAGACACTGAGTCATCTGCTTGGAGACAGGTGCTGCTTATGAGCCATTATACTGGGTCACCGTGCTCAAACCAGGTGTTCCTTGTTAGGTGTTTGTGTTGAAGAAAAGCTGTGAGCCACACTCAGGAGCAAATTTAGGTTTGTGCTTTTGTGATGGTTCTGGCCCTGAGAAGTGTCAGAAGCATCTGTGACCTTGACTTAGGGACTGAAAATAGACTTTAATTGATCCATTCTTTTTTGTCGAAGTGGGTACAGGTGTGTAGCTCTCAGTAGTTGACTCTGAAGTCTGAGAAAGAGAGGGCATTTAAGAGCTGTGTATCTGAATTCACTGCTAGTGACTGGATTTGAATCCTGGATCATACTCAGGTACAGAAAGAACAAAAAAAGTAATAGGTTTTTCTTTTTAGGTTACCCTATTTTTGATGGCATATAGGTAAAACAGATTGAAGCAATGCAAATGGCTTCTGGACTTTTTGAACAATTGCAGTGTATGTGGAGGAAAACATAGGTTATTAATACTGTTCTTAATTCAAGATGTTCTGCCCTTCTATCTAAATCTGAATTATGCAATCTTCTGTAATAAAGTAAATCAGATTATCAAGTTAGGTTTTGATATTTTGCTCAAAATGCTTGCAAGGTTCTCTTTATAATTAATCAGTTTGATTATTGACACTCACTGGGACATTCTTTAGTGATATTATTGATACCTAAAATTATTCAGGTAAAACAAAGCCAAACTTTATTGAAGGGAGTTAGAGATGGCACCTTGGCCATGATAAACTGCTCCTTTTCAACTTGTGAATGTGTTGCTGGTCCTCAACACCGTGGTGCTGCAATAGTCCTGTCCTGCCGGACACAGTTCTGCCCTGTTCCCTCCATTGCTGCTCAAATGTCTACCGTGGCTCAGAGACTTGTCCTCGGCAGCTGATAAGCTCATCATCCCAACCATTGTTTTATTCTCCTAAATAATAGTCTGAGGTTGGGGGAAGAAAGAACACCAGTAAATACAAATATTTTTGGACAAAAGAGTGAAGAAGGATGAGGTGTTAATGCACAGTAATGCTTTTAAAGAGTTCTGTAACACAAGCAGCTTGTATTATCGTCCTTTCAAGGAAGATAGTCTGGTATTGTCTGGATGGCATTCAAGTAACTCATGCACAAGGCACTGTAAGGTGTAGTCTGTGCAGAAGTGGAAAATGCTTGGTGGAAATTCCCTCTCTGCAGAGGTTGTGTGTTTATCTTTTATTTGTCTGTTGGTGTTACTAAAGGGTTAAGCAGGCTGGAAAATTGGTTGGCTGAAAAAAAAAATGAAGCTCGTTTTGGGGTTTTTCCCCAAGTCTCTTTTTAAAAAAAAAATTATTTTTCTTCCCCATAATTAAGAAGCATCTGGATGCTTGTCTTGCTATTGGGAACTTTGGAACTCTCGCGTTTCTGCCAGGTGATCAGTTCTCACTCAAGTATGTCTGTGTGGCTTTGGGTTTAAGGCTAGAACAGGGAATTAGTGTACTGACAGTGCTCGCAGTCCATGGAACAGTTCTGCACCTTTGGGAGCTGAATAGAATATTTGGGAACTCAGCATTCAGAGTTCAAAAATTATTTGGCATTTAGATTAGTAAACTGTACTTCATTAATCTTTTATTTACTTAGGCTGCAGTTTTGTTTCCAAAATACTCTGTAGAAAAATCATCGTGACTTTATCTGTTAAAATGTACCTAGATGGAAGTCTGAAGGGTCCTTGCTGATAAATACTCCTTACATCAGAAAACTGAATTTCAGCATTAAGAAAGGCATACTTCTCAGTTAGAAAACAACATTGTTTACCTTTTAAATAAATTTGTTACCATCTTTTTCCTTTCCTGGGGCTTTCAGACCATCAACTGCAAAAGCAATCTCAAATCTGAAGTACAGGTGCCTTGTTGGACTAAAACTGGCTGTTCTAGACTGAATCTCAGCATCCTGGAATCTGAATGGATCTGAGAGGTTAAATCAAATCAGGAGCAAAAACTGGTGAGAGCTGTGTTTTGAGGACACTCCCTGTTTACCTACCTTGGTACAGGATTGTTATTTAATGATGTGGAGTGTAGGACTAAAGACTACATCAGTGAATGTCTGAATGGGTTTAAATTCATTGACTGCAATTCTGAATTTTTAAAACTACTGCCCACTGATAATCCTTATTAATGGACCTTGACCAGGATGCCAAAGGGGGCATTGAGTTGGAGGAGGGCACAATGACCTGGAAGTTCTATAGCGTTTGGTTTATCTTCAATATTTGTGCCTCTTGAGGCTGATGGAAAGCAAAGGGATGTTGCTGAGCAGTGCAACATTTGTAGAGCTCACAGCACTTTGAGATTGTACTTTTAGATCCTTACCTCCACAGTATCTCATTCTTGCACATTTTCTTCATGTAATCTAAAATAAAATCTCTTAGGTCCATTTTGTGTGTCAGTTACTGCTTGGTGAGGGCAGCCTGTTTTATCTTCTCCATTTTTGTGACCATAACACCAGACTGTTTATTTCCATTTCAGCTCCAAAAACTGCATGGGCTCTGCCTTATTCTTTTGTGTCATTTCCTATTCAGATGATTATTTGTCTTGCATCTTTTCCTAACAGCCTCTGTTCACACACATTATAATGTGAAAGCATCATCATTTTCTTACTTCTCCCTTGCTGCAAAGGAATTATCACTGCAATCCCACTCTTCTCTTTCACATCCCTTTCTCAAAAAGGACTTGCTAGGGAGTTAGGGCAATGTTAGCTTATTGGGTTTGTCCTTTTTTGTTTGCTTTTACACAAATGGGATTCTTGGCTTTTGAGAATAAGGCCCATTTTTAGTTTATTCTCAATTTTACAGTACAGTCTGGGGGTGGGGTCTGAGTATTACCATAGCATAAAAATGACAGTGTAGCTCAGTAAGCTTCTGCAGAAAGAAATGCTTGTGTCACCTCCTTGCTGGGTAGCTGGGTCGTATGCTGGACTAGTAACAGGGAGAGTTGATGGGAACTTTAATTGTCCTTTAGGAAAGTGCAGCCACTGGGGGAATACTGATATGCAATAAAACTTTGAAAAAAAAATCATAATTTTTTTACAATCTCCAGACTGCTCCATGCTGGTTTTTGTTGTTTTTTTGTTGTTGTTTTTTTTTTTAAGGACTATTTATTTCTAAGCAAGTCTTGCTATTCTTATATACCTTTAAATCTTTATTTATACCATTTACTTTTTATTGACCATTTTGCACATCTCTTTATTTTATTGTCTGATATATCTTCCAGAGTGCAATGCTGCAATGTTTGGAATGGTTTAAACTTCAGGGGAAAAAATGTTCTTGGAGTCCTCCTATCTTTCCACTTGATGCCTGTTTTTTTTAAATGGCTGTGCAGTAGCAGACTGTTCTGCTGGCATGAAAGGTTTGATAGTGATTCAGAAACAGTAACAGACTGAAATAGCCCAAAGTGAGAACAGAGTTTTAAGGTCACTGTAAAGCTCCAAAGCTAGGGCACAAAGTGAAATGAGGGATTTCAAATTTGATAATTCCTCTGAAAGCATTACCAAAAAAAAAAAAAAGGGAGGCAGTTTGGTGGTTTCATGTATCTAATTAAACTGCAGCGTTGGTAGGTAGAAGGCAAGTTTTCCACAGCCCAGTGAGCAGGACTCTGCACTGCGAGCACGATCTGTAGAGAGCTGTTTGAGACACAGGGCATCCAATATGACCTGATGCTTTTATTGTTCTGTGCCAAGGCATCAGAAGCAGAGATCTGAAAGGGACAGTGCACGCTTCAGGGCCACCTGGGGCCTGGTGCACTCCAACCCCCTGGCATCTGTGTGACCTGGAAAGGAGCTGCAGGACCACGAGAGCAGCAGCACTGCGTCACGGGAGAGCAGAGCAAGCTGCTGGGAAATGGTGATAACCTGGGAATTGCCTTCCAGTAAATCCTCACTTGGCTGCGAGTAGGAGGACTAACTTCATTTCAAAGTAGGGTTACTGACAGCTGCTTTTATATAGGAGGAGAACATCTTTTTTTGCAAAGAACACCCTTTCAAGTAATTTTCACTTCACTTTTGAGTATAGAGCCTCAAAGCAGGAGAATGAGGTGGTAGTTAAACACAAGTAATCAGAAGTGGGTTTATATTACTTTTAGAATTGGACATGCTATATATATTAGACAGGAGTGTCTAAGCACGTGCTGTTATCTAATTTACCTTAGGGGAAGCTGAAGGAATATTCCTAAAGAATTTCTAATATTGTGTTTCTGTTTGCAAGGGTGCTTCCACGGCCCATTCTTGGTAAAATGGCCTGAAGGGCAACAGCTGTTAAGACAGGAATGAAAGTTCAAGCATCCAAACCTGTCTGAGAGTGCCTGTGCCACAGCTGATCCTGTTAAAGGGGGTGATAAACTGCTAGGGAGTTATCAAGTGAGTTCTGAAATAAGGGAAGGGCCAATTTGGAAAGAAATGTGTGGGACAAACAAAATTGTAACAGGAGGGAAAACAGTGGGAATGGAGCAAGTGGTCAAAACCAGAGGAGGTGGGTTTGACACCGTTTGCTGTACGTTCAGCCCCTGCCATCACAAACACTGTGTGGACATGCCAGCTTTGTGGAGGAGTTTTGGGGAAGATAACTCCCAACCTGTACTTTTCTATGATCTCACACCTTGTGGACATGCCAGCAGCCTTTGTCCCGCTCGGGCAGTGACCGGGCAGCTGGGACAGGTCGGGACTGGCAGCTGGGCTGTGGTGCCTCCTCCCTGCTGCGTGCATCAGCAGTGGTGAGGAGCAGCCAAGTGCACACTGAGTCCCCACATCTCCTGCAGGGGTACCTATGAGAGGGAAACTGTGTCTATATCTGTGGGTGGGTGGGTGCACAGCTTCGGGTGCATGATTAGAACTTTGGGGGATTAGTGGAGAAAGGGTCTTTATTTGTTAGGTGTTTATTAACATTTTGTTTAACAGTGTATTGCCCATACTGTACCTGAAAGTATATTCCACTGATTGCCAGTTAATTGTGTTCTATTAGTAAATCAATAAATCAGTTTGATTATGATTTACTTTAAATGGAATAAAGTGAGCAGTTTTTCCCTGTCACACCCTTAGGTTGTGATTGTAGCAGTTATGTGATGTGTTAATATAATTATGAGTCACAGAAGTCGTGTGCTAGTGGGAGGAGAGACAAATGTTGAGGTTGCAAAGACAATCTCACTATTAATACAGTGGGATAGGACATCTTCATTGCAATTGTTGGGCAGAGCAGTGGCTGATGCTTCTGTGTGCTCTAATGAGGTCATTAAACTCAAGTGTGACAGCAAGCATGCTGTTAGAACATGCTGAAATTATACTGGCCAGAGATGCTATTTCAGCTGTGGCTAATTAAGCTTCTATTACCAGTTATCATTAGTTCCCTACAGAATACATTGACTTCCTGAGATCTGTGTTCCTAGCACAAAATGGCTTCCAAACACTGGTCTCAAAATTATTCTGGTTTGGATAAACACTCTGAACTGTGATGTTAAGCCTCCGTGTTGAGTAAGGAATTAATAAAAACCTGAGTACCTTATTCTGACCTCACACTGACTCTGCTTTGTGGAGGAGTTTTGGGCAAGATAACTTCCAGCCTGTACTTTCCTATGATCTCACACCCTGACATGCAGTACAGGGAAATGTGGTGACATTGTGGCTGTCTGGCTGTGTCCACAGCAGTATTTTGAGTGCAGTCATGCCAGTTCTCAAAGCAGCAGCTCTGCTTCCTTAGATGAAATCCAGCTGCTGTTGGTTGCATAACTACTTTGATGTTTCTGCTTTTCTCTTGAGTAGGAGGTAAACTCTAAAAATGAGGTTTTTTCTCCTTGCCTTAGAGGTCCTGAGGCGTGGTTTGTCTGTGAGCCCTGTTTTGGTAGAGACTGGAGGTGGCTGAACAAAGTGAGACCCAATTAGAGACAATAGATCTTGAACTGATAGCCCATGGAAGAGGTGAGGAAGGAAAGACAGTTTAAGCTCCTAATTCTATTTCCATTTGCCTAGGGTAAGTTTAATAAATGACCTAAGAAGATCACAAACCCAGGACTGGAAAGGACTGAGTCTGGTCCCTTACTTTGTGATTGAAGATGTTTTTTTTGTATAGGCCTATGTTATGTGTGTACAAATACTGCTTCAAAGCTTTACCAACTGAGTCTTCTAATTTTCAGTTCATAGACATTTTATATCTGGTTTTGTGTGCTTATCTTTTAGCTTAGATAGTTTTAGCAATGCCTGTATTTATAGAGAGCAGTCAGGAAATTTGTGATACCTCTTCCAGTTCTGGTTCAGCTGTACCTGAAAGTATCTTTGACTGTATTTCAAGCCCATAATTATTTGACAAGTGATAACCCAAAAGCAGTTTGACAAAACCTGAACCATTTTGAGCTTCATAACATCAGACTGTTTAATACTTAAAACTGGAGAAATTGCAACTTCAACAGGTGCATGAAATATCCATTTACTGATAAGGTGTGCACCAGTAACTGCAAACTGGATGCAGATCGATCATCACAGGGTCATGGGGCATGGGGCATGGTGAGAGTTCATTCTCCACAGGAGTCATTTGTCAAGGGGAAGGGAAAGGAGGAGACATTTTGCTCTCTGAAGTCATATCTGTAGGAGAAGCAGCTGAGTGCCAGTTTTACTGAGACCATTTCTTAAAACTGGTGACTGAAAACACAGCCCAAAGTTAAAAAATAAATATTCCACCTGCATTTTAAGATGAGAAAAAGCTTTAACTGCTGTAAATGCTGTGGAATTCAGGTTTGATTTGAGATCTGATCTGTAGACACTCGTTTTTATCCTATAGCAGCACACTAACTAAGCTAGTGATTGTTAAGGATATGTTATGTGGGTTTTTGGGAACATGCCCAAGATGGATCTGTGTGTACTCCATCCAGTCAGACATCACCACCGTGGGGCATCTGGCCTGTGGCTGTTTTATGTTCATCTCCTGTGAGCACTTTGTTCTATTACTTTTTTTTTCTCCCTAATTCTCAGTCTCAAACAATTCTCTTCATATGATCTACATTTCCACTGGAGAGCACTTGTAAAGCCAAGACATTTCATGAAACTGTTGATAAGACCATTGCTTACCTAAATCCATGGGAAGTTCAGCACTTTGTTCTATTACTATATATATATGTGTGTATATATATATATATATGCTCCTTTCTGCATAGTTTTATATTTTATTTTGGAAGGTTCATTATCTGTGTTACAATCCATTCAAATCTCCTTTTTATCATTTCTCATGTGATGCTGAAGTGCTTCAACATCCCCTGGGTTTATTTAATGAGGAATGTGACCAAATACATTTCCTTTGCTGTGGGTAGTTGGTGATCTTCTATAAGAACAAGTGAGTGATCCCTTAGTCACTCTGTACTTTTGCCTGCTTTTTATTTTGATTGTTTGCAACATATATTTTGAGTTATATGTATAGAGAAGTTAATTTTTACACACAATTCACACGAATTTGTTTTCTAACTAAGCATATAACACACAAGGAATTGCAAAATAATTTATTTGTACAACTTTTAGATATCAAAAGGCATAACCTTATATGATCATGGAAGGGATAAATATGGGGAAAAAAGTGTGATGTAAAAATAAGCAGACCACAGGGAAAGGAATGTCAACCTAAATTGCCAGGCATTTGTTTATTTATTCACTTAGCAAGGTTCAGAGAGGGAGTAAAAAAAAAGAAACACTTGTGTGTTGCAAGAGGTTTAGGGGAAGTGACTGCTGAAATCAGAGTATAAATGTTATGCAAGGTCAGTGCATGGACCAGTTAAGTAAAAAAGCAGTGGAAATAGCACAAAGTAATGAAGAAAAGTAGACTACAATACTGGATGTGTTTGCTGGGGTTTTGAATCTCTAGAATGTCGTTCCTGGGCTATGCTGCTCTGCTCTTGTGTTGGATGCATTGTGCTGCACAAAGAGGTAAGCGTGAACTGCTCTCTTAGAGTGTATGTGAAGATGGTAACTACAGCACTATGCAAAGGCTTTGTAGGTTTTTTTTTCATGAACTTCTGACAATAATTGACATTTCTTCTGGCTTTTAGTACCTTTAGTATTTAGTGTCCTGTCATATGATTTTTTTCACCTATTTATTTTGCTGTTTTTAATCTGTTGCCCAACTTTTCAAATGCTTTATGTCAGTATAAACTGGAGCCAGACAACTGATTTTCTGTTAATTATGTTTGCTAATTATTCTAGCATCTAAAACCAGGAAGCAACTGGTAGATTAAAGTAGAAATGCATATTTATGGAATATTTTGTTTTTGTCTGGAATAGCCTGTAAAGTGATCTGAGGAGGATGAATGATTACTACATTGACTGAAAATCTTCTAATATATCTATTGACTGACTGGATTTAGTCTAGGAAAGGAGATAAATATGTACAGGTATGCTTTTTTCATGTTTGAAGAGGTAGCTAGTACTCTACGTATCTTTTCAGAAACCTCTGATGTTTTGTTTCTCTCTTCAGTGTATTTTTCTTGGTTTGTGTTTATATTTTTTATGCTTAGTTATTTAATTTGTTTTCTTTATGTCTGAGTTTCTTGGCATAGAGTGTTGTGCAGAGGGTGCTGTGTGATTTTGAGCTGGTATGTCTTTGTTCAGGTTGGTTTTCATTTCAGTTGAAAGTTATGAAGACCTTATTAATCAAAAAGATCCAATGGATTTTACTTTGAAAAACTGAAAAATCAGAAAATTAAAGCAATGTCCTATCTTAATTAAATATAAAGAAATATTGCCTCAAAGCAACTAATAGTCTAATTTGTTTGCAAAGAAGTGCAGAAAAGTCCTGGAATTTGAAACTAAAGTTTGCCTGAATTTGCACTTTGTTTTCACAATGCTTTCTTTAGGTCAGGGAGATTGGAAAGAAATATGAATGCAGCAAAATTTGATTTACCCAGGACAACTATTACCATAGGTCATGCAGGATTCTTGTTTAAGCTTCATGCTGAAAGTCTGTGAGAGTTGTGGAAAGTCTTCTGAGAGCTGGGTTTTGCCCAAGGACTGGAAGCCACTTGCACCTGGATTTGTAATTGTGCTTGTACTTTTAGAAGCTGCTACCAGCATATTGTTGGCAAAAAAAAGCAGCTTGAGCTATTTCTAACTGAGGTCAAGTCACATGTAAATACAGAATGAGTAATTCCAGCTCTTCTGTCTGTCAGTAAGGAATTTGAAGGTATCCATTCTGTACATGCTTTTTAATATAGAAATAAAACCCTCTTGTATTGCTGAGTGCATGATGGAATTAATATAGGTTTGAAGTACAACCTGCCAGCAGATTTCTTCACCTCAAGCCACTAAGAAACTGCATACACACACACACACGCACACACACACACACAGATAGATAGATAGATAGATAGATAGATAGATAGATACACACATACACATGCTCTGACACTTGATGGTCACACATAGTTTAACACCAGGGCAGGCGCAGGGAAGAGTTGAGATAAAATCCAGCAAGACGCAGCAAATCTTAGTAATGGTGAAGAGACTAAGGAGATTATCTTTCATTTGGTGGTGGGGGAGTTTAATGCAAGCAAGGAAGAGTTAAGAGGCTGCATTCTGCACAGCAGGCAATAAAAATATGATACAATTCAGTGGGAGAAAAAGAGAAGCTCTCACTGTACTCAATAACCTGTTTTTTAAATTATGGATTTCAGTGTGCGCTCTCAGCTTGCAAACTGAAAGTGCTAATTCAAACAAGGTATAATTAGAAATATGTGGAGTTAGAAACATTCTTTTTCTTGCCATTGAAAAGAACTTTCTGGGTAAACTAACAATTTTTAACACATTTGAAAGAGCCAGCTAGAGGATTCCTGTTCATTTTGCTTATTCCTACATTTTGCAAAAAATGTTGTTAGAATTTGAATCTGTCTTTTCTTGCTAAAAAAGCCTTTCCTACATTTTTTAGAGTAGCCTAGTACCCTCTAGTGCACAGAAACAATAATTTTTATTCAGATGTAATCATTCCTAGGAGGGAGAATATTTATCAAAGTAATTGGAAAAAATGGGTGTGGGCACACTCTTCCTTTAGTCCATCACCAGTATTGTCAAAGCTTATCTAATTCTTCTGGCTACTTAAACCAGCCAAACTAAAGTTATTGAAGCTCAAAATTACCATTATTTTCAAATTATACAGTTTCAAATTATGTGTTTTTTTCTTTGCAACAAATCTCTTTTTTTTTTCCATTTGTAAAACCATTTTATAAAACTATGCCTCTAATTTGGTCAATACTCCCCTGACTGAAATACAACAAGTGAGTTCTCAGGGGTGTGTCTTTGTAAACTCAAGTAAAACTCACTTTCCACACTTTGGGATTTCTAACACAAAGTGAGCAGATAAAATACACCTTCTTCCACATCAGCTACTTAATGTGTGGTGTCATCTCTGCAGGGCAGTGCAGTGAGCTTTAACTCCACATCCCTCACATAAGGAAGGATCCCAAAGATTTTTCCCCCAGTCCTATTTCCAGGCAGCACCTGGGTAACCCATAGGAAGGTTTCAGTGAGGATGCTGCTGCTTTCTCAAACCCATGAACTTACAGCTGAACTGGGGAGAGGACACCTGTGCCAGCTCTCTGCTGAGTAATGCATCTACTCACCAAAGGATTTCCTTCCCTGGTGGACATTTCTTCTCCTATTTACTTTCTATACAGAGATTTCATTTCTTTTCCAAGGCTTTATTCCTCAGGGCTTGTTTTATTTATTCCTGATGAATGCTCACCTTTCATGTTCAGATGGAAAACAAAGTTCATTGCATTTAATTAGCTAGGCTGTTCAGAGACTGTTACTCTGGGTGAAGCTTCAGCTTCCAAAATGTGTACATTTCAGTCACCCAAGCCCTGAAAATCAGTCACTGAAATTAGGGCAATTATTTCTTGACAAAATCATTTAATATTTCATTAACAGTTTCCCAACATTTGCTTCTTTCCTCTTTTGTCTGACTTTGCTCATTCTCAAGCTGTTGAGAAGCTTCTTAATAAAATATATTCAGGTTCATTTGTTGTGGTTCATTTGGACATGGCTGTACATTTCATGTGCACTGAAGGAGGCCCAGAAAGGAGCTTTTGGGCAAGGACTGTATAATATTGAGCTAATAAGAAATACCAGACACCACCATCCACTCTCCAAACTATGCTTGGAAGCTAAAGGTCAGAGTGAATACCCAGAATTAATTATATTGTTTAACAAGGATCTTGTAAGTAAGGAACAAGAGGAAATAAGTTTTGGAATATCAGGTGATCTGAGCCTGGAGAGAAAGTTAAGGCAATGTAAAGGTGAGAGAAGGTTTGGCAGAACTTAATCAAAAGACATGTGAAATAATGTGAGTAAAGGTGGTGCTTGGTGGAGAAGAAAATAGGTTGAAAGGAGACTGCAGCGTGCCCAGAGTTGTTCTCTGGGGCAGTGGAAGGACAGGCCTGGAGCAGCTGCTGCAGATGGAAGGGCAGGAGGTGTCTGCAGTCAGAGCCAGGGCACTGATCTCCCTGCAGGCTGTGTAAGTAAAATCTGTTTCGTGAGCCATCACTGTCCTGGGTGGTTCCTTGGCACCTGGCTATTCCTGTGTCCTTCTAAATGTCTAGTCACATTCCTACAAAATGTGGATCCTTGTCACTTTTGTGCTGGTTCAATAGCAAACACTGATCACAAATGGCCCCAGAATTTCTTGCTACATTTCCTGCTGCAAGATTTTTTTGGGTGTTTGTAGCATGTACTTCAGTCACCAATGTTTTTATTTACAATTTTTAGCTTGTGAAGGACCTCCTCCTAGGAGGGTAAAAGAAGTGCCTACTAAAAGCTGGGACAAGCCTCCCTATCCCCATGGGACCCTAGCAATATACAATTGTCGGCCTGGATATGTAAAAGCTGGACGAGTTGGGTTTCGGTGCATTGATGGAGTGTGGAAGGAGCTGAGTCCAGGAACAGAATGCAGAAGTAAGTATTTGTGAAAAATATCTGCAGACATTTGATCTGGCAGACCATATTCCTTGCCAGTGATGTCAATGTGAAATTGTACCTTTACTTGTAAATTACTTGTTTCTGCACTCTTTAAAATATCACCTTGAAAGGGATGTGTGCATAAGGGAACTTCTTTTAAATTCCTTTTCTCCAGATCAAAGGATTTATTTTTTTCTTTACAGAAGATCTTATTCTAGATCATCCTTATTAACCCAATTTACATTGTTAAAATAAATTTTTCTTAGAAGTTTGCTTTCAAAATTTTTTAGTCTAAGCAGGATAAAGCACAAACCTGGCTTCTGAATGTGAGTCAAGAGACAGCTTATTCAACTATTTCTATAAAAGATATCATTTCTTGCAAGTGGGAAATTATTTTGCCCTGCCTTTTCTTTTAAGCCGTAATTCACAATTAGGATGAGAGCTGCTATTTATTATCTCTAGCATACTGTGCTGAGAGTTTTCAAGTATCTCACGCTCTCATTCAGAATTCATTGCTGAAGAAATTGAAGTTCGTTATCATTGGTGAGTAGATACTTCTTTTCTGTAATAAATGAGCTTTAAACACAAAGGAATTTTAGAAACAAGGGGTTATGATTGTGTATCTAACATACAAAATTTTTACTAGGTACAACATAAATATTTCATTTGAGAATATAAGTCCTGGGTGTTGTTCAGACAGAGATTAATACACACTGGGAGTAAGAACTGTTAAGTCACTAGTAACTATTTTTCCATTTTTGACTGAGTCTGTGTCTCAATGTTCAGATTTCATTGTGTGACTAGTGAGTGAACAGGATCCCATCCAGAATTTGGTTTGCAGCATGTTTTAGCAAATGCTGCCACCCAGTGAGCAGGGCTGCCACCGGCAAGGAGAGCCTGGGGAGAGAGGAGGAGATGCTCTGCTCAGCCTGGGGGTGCCTCGGCAGGACAGGGACAGAAACATTGATCAGGAGCTGCCATTTCCTCTGAATCCCCCTGCAGCAGCTTTAGGGCCTGCTCAAACACATCTTCGTTGGTAAAAACGGAGGATGTTGATGGGCCCCAAGAATTAAATTGCCTTGCTTGACAAGAATCAGGAAAGATTTCTGCTGAGGAGGGGTAATAGGTTTCAGCTATGCAGTTTATTTTGCAGTCCATGTTATGAGATCAGAAGAGGATGAGTGAGAATGTTCATCTTTGCCACTCTTTTGGGAATCCAAAGCAAAGAGCTAGAGCCAGGCCATAAGGAAAGTCCTGTGGGGAGCTTTGAGCAGCAGGCGCTAAGGACCAAAATAAATCCTGTGCCTTTGGTCACCCCACTTCACTCAGCACAGTCCCCAACAGAATTCAGGAAATTTCATTTCTGATCGTGAATGGATTCTCTACTGAAGGCTTTGGTGCAGATTATGTCACAAATTGCGTGAAAATTGCCATAAATTTGTTGTAAAACTGAATATGAGTTCAGGCTTTTTAAAGGAATAAAACATGCTAATTTGTGGTTTGGGGTTTGTTGTAGGTAGATTGGGGTTTTGGTTTTTGTTTTTTTTTTAATAAGCATACTCTAGTATGTTATCATTGAAAACTATGAAAAGGAGATGTTAATCAAACTTATGCTGAACATTTCTGAATTTTTGAAACCCCTAAAGACCCTACTCACTACTAAGCACTGGAAAAATGATGTCTTTCTCATTTTCACCTTCCTATATTGGGTGTAAGTAAGGCTTTTTCCCTTTTTTTTTTTCAACTAGATAAACCCTGTGGACATCCTGGAGACACTGACTTTGGTTTCTTTGAACTTACCAGTGGAACCGAATTTGTTTTTGGTGCCAGAGTTGAGTACAGATGTAATGATGGGTAATACTCATTTAATTCAATGTATGGGAATTAACATAAGGTGTTAATTTGTTCTCTGTAATACGGTTTGCTAATATTTAACGCTTGCTTACGTGTTGTAAAAAATGTTTGAAGGAAGATATTTCTGACAGAGTCGCGTGTCTTCACTGAATGCTTGAAAGAAATTCTCCATCTATCTTCTCCAGTGAAAACTGCAGCCAGTCAAATACATGGTATTGTGCCTGTGTCTGGGTATTTTCCTCCTGAAAAACAAATCAGCTTTGGTACAGTGCTTTAGCCATGCTTTTGCAGTTGTTATGTTACTGGAATCTAGCCCGAGTTGCACAAAGAGGGTTCCAAAAATCAGTATTCTCCTTAATCCCTTCAATTCCTCACTGTCTTTTCAGAGTAGCTGTCCTTCCTCTGAGTGCATTTGTTATGTAGCCAAAGCTTGCTATCTCTGTAATGAAGAAGCCTTCTTCCTTATTCCTTCCTACTCTCTGATTTGATTTGATATTTTTCCATGTGCAATTAAAAGACAGCACATAGGGAAAATGCAGGTAAAAAACTACTCAGTGCTGTCACATTTTGGTTATTCTATGCTGGAACACCTGAAGCCATCTTCCTCTGCTTCAAAAACAGCAGCACTGTTGTTTCTGTCACATAATGAAAGTGTATTTTAGCATTTTT
Source organism: Geospiza fortis (assembly GCF_000277835.1). Taxonomy (NCBI): domain Eukaryota; kingdom Metazoa; phylum Chordata; class Aves; order Passeriformes; family Thraupidae; genus Geospiza; species Geospiza fortis. The sequence continues at coordinate 2,442,477 of NW_005054357.1, read as the reverse complement.
TGCTTTTTATTTGGTAAGATACCAGATGCTCAGCCAAAGGAATTACCGTGAATGTCAGGCAGACGGATGGAGCAATGACATCCCTCACTGTGAAGGTAAATGGAGTTTGACATTAAATTCTCTATTAAATTGTCTTTTTATCTGTCTGATACTGTCTAAAATAGTCTGTGATTGCTTTACTAGTATTAATTCACCTATGTTTAAAGTCAAGTTAGGCGGCAGAGAAGCCCTTACAGTGACTTCTCAGCTCTTTTGGTCCAATGAGCTTTTGTTAAAAACCCTTCCCAAAGTGGAGTCCTGTCACTTCCAGACTGGCTTAAAGCTCTGCCCCAAAAGCCCTGACAGAGTAGCTGCCTGCAAAACATGGCTGCAAATGGCATTTGGGATGATGAGTTTCAAACCAGTGTGAAGGCATGTGTGTTTTTTAGCTACTTTCCTCCTCCATCCTTGTGAACATCCTAAACATTAAGATTTTGTTAAGGTCTCCCTATTAGCATACTAATGTGGAAGACATTCATTAAGCAAGAGTGAGAGCAAGGAGGACACAGACATCAAGACTTAATAGACTGGATGGCTCAGATTATGGATTTGGAAACCTTTTCAAGCCTGTATGATCATGAAAATAAGGTTCCTGCTCTTCACAGGGATCATTTTTAACTGCTTTATTTTAACATATGTGGGCAGCAGTGACATTTTTGTTTGGGTTAAGCATCTGATGTCAGGAAAGGGTCTCTAAGAACAAATTAAAGTAGAAATCTCAACAAGAGCCTGTTGTCTGTGGTTTAATATTTCTGTGGATTTAGATACTTTGCATTTAGTTTACTGGATTTTGAGGGCACTCACACTTAGGTATTGAGGTCTGTCTGCACCATATGGAGCAAGGGTTTCCAATATTTTTTTGTCATGTTTCACTAAGATACTTCAGTTTCAAAGTCCTCCTAAGTTATTTCTGTCATGGTTGAGTTTTCACTGAATTAAAGAAAGAAAGAATTTGTAGAGTGCCCTAAATGTGAAGAACCCATGAGACAGAATATGAGCTCATGGAAAAGGCAGATGACTTTTAAGATGGCAAATGTCAGAGAGAAGTGGCTTTGGTAAACAAAACAGAATCCACTTTTGTACCTGCTCAATGATATCCATGGAAGCATCTAAGAATGAGCTTTGATAGTAATTTCCCCCCTTAATAAGACTTACCTGATAAGTTATTTCTTTTTTTTTTCTGCAGGTACATAATTGGGAGATACAGGAGCTCTAATTAATGCCTGCCAATGTGTTTGTTTACTTTAGTAATATAATTGCTCTGATATCCTTAATGAGAATTTTTGGTAATAACTGAACTGAATTAGAATTTTAGTTAATAACTACACACTGTTGTAGGCAGTGTGTAATTCAGCACTGTTCCAGATAGCAAACTGTCCATAGCAAACTCAGTTTGGCACAACTCTAAGCAAAGTCAACTGATTTTGGCAAATTTTAATGGTGTCTGTCAAGGCTCAGCTAACCATAATTTAGGTTGGGTGAGATCATCTAATTCAGTGGATGCTCTGTCTTAGCCTTCAAGGGCAGAGAAGAGGATGATGAGAGAGGGTCTAAAAACTTCTTCCTATGTCACTCTTTTTGCTTAGGACTTCATATTACACTTGCTGCAAATGGTAGCTGAATACATAGCTAGATTGTACATTTGTTATATGTGTAAGGAAATTACAGTGATTTTTCTGTATTTTAACTTTTTTGTGTGTCAGTTTATTTTACAGACCTCAAAATTACTTTTTTTCCTTTCCTTGGTTTTTTTTTTTTTTCAGTGATAAAGTGTTTACCTGTACAAGAACCTGAAAATGGAAGGATAATTATGACTGGTGCATTTGAGCTAGGACAAGAATATTCCTTTGGCCAGGTTGTAAATTTTGAATGTAATGCAAAATACAAGCTTGTTGGAGCTAAAGAAATTGTTTGCTCTGCTAATGGAGAATGGAGTAGCGATGTGCCTCAGTGCAAAGGTAAAAAGGACACTATTTACTGTGTGTCATTAAGATACTTTGCTCTCACAGACTCCTAAATCATGGTTACCATATGGGAAGCCACAAAGTTTTCACTTTATCTCACAGCAACTAAGCTTGGTTTGTCTGTCAATCTCCAGTGCATATATGAAAAAGTAGGATAAGAAAGAGAAATATAATAGTATTGGATACTAATATAAGGATAATAGGCCATCTGTTTCTTCCATATTTTTCCTACAAGCTGTCTATTTTGCCAGGCTGCAGTCAAATTCTTTGATATGTCTGCATAAGAGTCAACCACTTCAGTGTTGATTTAACCAAAGTAATCAGAAACAACTTTGAATCTGTGTAAACCAAATTTAGTTAACAAGTAGGATTTTAATTCTTAGGGTACACAAAATACCAAAAAAAAGTTAGATTTTTCTTTCCTCACACTGTTGTGTGTGGAAAAGTTGGAAGGTTTGTGTTTAGTTTTTACAGAACCCCAGTGTCAGTGAGGTGGTGTGGGACTTCTGAAGGTCCCTCAAATCAATTAGCTGGAGCAATTTGCTCAGAAACATGTTCAGTCAGCTTTGGATATCTCCAAGGATGGAGATGCACAGTAACCCACTGCAGTGGTTGAACTCTCTTTAGTAAAAACTTAGCAGTGGCGTTTCCTGTATTTCAGTTGGTGCTCGTTGCTTCTCACTGTATGGCTGGTGGCCAGTGACAAAGGTCCAGTTCCATCACCTTTGCTTCTGCCTGCCCCACTAGAGCCAGGAATTTACTTGTGTAAAAAAGATTGTCCCTCCTCCCCCAAGCCTTCCTTACTCCAGACTCTCTTAAACCTCTCTCTATCTGTCAGTTTTTCCAATTCCTTAGTTATCCTCCTGTCCCTCACTGGATCTGCTCCGCTATGTCCTGATCTTTCCTCTGCTGGGGGTTCTGCCCTGCAGAGATGGAGAGGGGCAGCATCACCTCCTTTGGCCCGCTGGCAGCACTTTTCCCAGTGGAGCCAAGAGTGTTTTCTCTGCTACAAAGGCCCATTGCTGCCCATCAGGACCACCAACTTTTTTTTTTCTGCAAAACTGCTTTTCAGCCAGTCAATCCCACACTGCCCTGCCTGCAGCTGGCACTGGTGGATGGGACTATTCCTCCCAGTTTCTGAACAAAGAATGGATGGGATGGGATTGTCAGGGTATGAGAATGAATCCCAGGAAGATTATGGCAACAAACACTTAAATATTCAGAACATCAAGTTTCTTAGATTATTTCTGTCTTATTTGATCATGAAGTATGTGTTTAGAAGAGCAGAATACACATGTCAAGGTGGCAAATACATTTATGGTTTGTTCACAATTCCAGTACTGCTTTTTGCTACTTAGAAACCCCCATTTACTGTATTTTGTACAGCCTGAAGTGGAATTAAACATTTGTGCTGGTAACATTTCCAGAATATAGTGAATTTCATTAAACAATGACAGTTCCCATGAGCAATATTTCATTTTAAATACAAAGTAAATTTAGTAAAAGAATCCAAGAGAACTCTTTGGTGTCCTGTTCTGTGACCTCAGAAACAAAACATTGAATATCTTCTGGCTTTATGAATGCATTTTTAGGAAACTGCAAGATCGTGGTGGTTTTATTTGGTTTGGCAAGGAACTTTAAATTCTTTTTTAGTTTTGATATCGTGATTTAACTAATAACCTACTGGCTCTGAGAGCACATTAGGTTTATTGGAAATTACAAAGAAATTATCTGAAAAGTAGAAAATCCTAAATTTCAGCTAGCCTAATGTCTTATTTTGGAATGTCTTCTGCCTTATCTCTTGATTCTAAATCCGTTAAAGTACAAAGCAAAGCCCCGAAACCTGTCTCATGAACCAATTTGCAATTGAAGCTGTGCTACACCACATTTTCCGCCTGGAACCCAGAATCAAATAAATGCTCAAATAAGTTCCAAACACCTTCCAAATGCAAAAGTTTTTGTGAATGCAAATTAACCCCCCTACACCCCCCCAAAAAAACTCCAAAAAACCAAATGAAAACAAAAAAAACCAACCTAAATGTTATTGTAATAGAAATTTATTCTTAGCAAATAAAAATTAAAATATGTGAATTTTTGTCTGTTTCAATTTCAGAAATTAACTGTGATGTGCCAGAAATCCCTCATGGATATGTCCGTTCTCCAAGGAAGTCTTACAAGGAAAATGAGCTAATGCAGTTTTTCTGTGAAGAAGGATACAAATATGGGAACAAAGCAGATGCACTGTGCACTGCATCAGGATGGAATCCACCTCCCTATTGCACTGGTCAGTCTTCCCTGAAGTAGTTTTGCTCTTTAGTTGAGTTTGTAAATAATTTTAGAGATTAATAAGTTCATTCATGACAAAATAATCCATCCACATCCAATATCCATGAAGACTGGAAGGATTAAGTGCTGAGGGGACCAAAGAACTGGATAAGAGTTTTCCATGAAGCGCAGTAGCAAAACCAGAATCTTGTTCTGAATCTCTACAAATTAATATATTTACAATGCTAAAGGTCCCTATTGTTTTTTAACTCCAAATGCCTTCTGAGCATTCATGTGACAAATCCATAATTCCTGAGGCTAGTCCTGTTTGACATTACTTCATTTACAGCACTTAAAGGCTGTTCTTAAATCTCTGAATATGCAGGTCATATCCCAACTGAAACAGTTTGATGAAATTTTGGAGAATTTATCAGTGCCTTGAATTTTCTTCAAGAAATTGCCAAAATCTTGAAACTGGGAAAAAAAATGTTGGCAACAGTGCAACATGATAGGATTTTATGCACCACCCACCTTCCTGGGACCTCTTCCAGAAAGACTCCTTTAGAAATAAAGACTTGTCAGTCTTGGAGCCCACTCAGTTTTTGACCTTTCTGATTCAAGATTAGTAATGTCATTAATTAATATGCATTGCCAACAGTTTAACAACATGCTGCTTTTGAGGAGTGCCAAACAAAACATTCTTCTGGACACTCATATGCTGAGCTCTGGTACGGGGGGTGTACTCAGTGGTTCTGGACCCTATTGGGTTTATCTCTGGACATAGAGAATTCAACAGGGCATGCATGACAACTGATTCACCCACTCTCACACCCCAGCAGCACCAACCTGTGGTTACCTTAGAGTCATCCCCTCCCAGCCCTCAGGATGCTGGTGATATTTTCTGAACTGGAAGAAGACACAAAACCCCCAAAAGACAGGCTCTGGATTATAAATCTGTTAGCCCGACTTCTCTGGGCATGAAGGTATCTTGAGTTTTTTAGAATAAGATTCTTGACCTCTTTCAGTTGTTGAAATACTTCCAGTGTCAGTGAAGGACACTAATCTTAATCATACAACCTTTGAATGATCAGTTCCTAGTCAAGTATAATTATTTCTGCATTTAGGACCTGCCAGTGAAACTGCCCTCCTTTGGGACAGTGTCCATAAACAAGCCCAGGAAAACCCAGCTGCAAATCTAAAGGAAAAAATTAGATTTGGTTTGATGGCTTCCAGTTATTTCTCTAACCATTCTCTTTGCAATTAAGTTTTAATCTTCTAATTAACATGACATCAGTAACAGCTGTCACTCTTCTCTTACAGAACCACACATTTCTAAGAAACACCCTTTTTTTAACAATTTTATACATTTTTGGCCAATATATTATGAAAACAAGAACTTATGCAATAAATTTAAACATATTCTTTTTTGTTTTTTCTGTTTTTATTTAGAAATTGTATGCTCTCCTCCAGTAATTTCCTCTGGGAACTTTCGACCTCAAAAAGACAAGTACATGGTGGGTAATACAATCGCAGTAGAGTGTGATGATGGGTATCATTTTAAAGCAATAACTGGCAGAAGCACGGCTGAATGCACCAAGAATGGCTGGGTGCCTGAACCAGCTTGTGTCCGTAAGTAGCTCTCATCAATAAAGTTACAATGTGGAATTGCTAGAAGAATCTCAGAGAAAATAAGTTAAGAGCAAAATTTGAGGACCATTAAATATGGCAATTGCTTATTTTTTTCTTTGTACTGTAAATCTTAATTGGATGGTTTAGAAAAATCACCTGTAAAAACAATGGTGTAATCCAGATTTACATTGTGTTTATTAACACACATATTACCTCTTGCTGTATTTGCAAATCTGTTAAAATGGGCTATAGTCAGCTCACTGTCAGGAAGGTTTGTGCTCCACCTGAGGAATAGCATCCCAGTCAGGATTAGAAGACATGGAGAGTTTAAAGTAGCCAAACTACAGGTAATGATTGGAAGATACCTTTCCTTCTAGTATCACAGTTCTAGATTTTTACTTGTAATTTGATGTTATGGACAGTCACAGGATTTTATCTATTTTATAGCCTGTCAGGTAACAAAGCAAGGTATTCTTGATGGTTGATGAGTCCTTTCTTGGGTTAAAGTTCCCATAACTGCAATGATAGTTTTGCCCAGTAGGCACAGTATAAAAAAAATATATCTATAAATTAGCAGGCAGACTTCGAATATGAGATAAGCCCTGATGAAATCAGTCTTGTAAAGGAACCTTTGGATAAGACTATTAGAGCTATTTCTGAAGCATGTTATTTTAGTATCTGAGTTAATGTTTTCTCTTATCAGTTGGATTCTAAAATTCAGGTGTCATTCTGAGCCCACTTCACTCATTATTGAATGGTCTGCTCTGCCCTGGCATGTAGGCTCTGGGTCAGAACATTTTGGGAGGAGCCTGGGTAAACTTGAATGGAAGTTTCTGAGAACCTCCTCCTTCTATCCAGGACTTTTCCCTGGAAATGGTCAGTTCTTTTGTGGAACCAAGAGAAGAAAATTAAAATGCTGCAGCTTTAAAATTAAAAGAGTCAGGAAGAGCTTTTGGTGCAGGAGCCCAAAAGTTATAAATGGAGGTGGCAGGAGTCATCTCAATGCTAAGAGTTCACAGTTCAGTTTCTATATCTGAGCCAGATGACTGGGCTCCCTTTACGGTCAGAATAGTAAATTTAATCAAGACCCTCTACAGTGCCATCTCACTGTACAATGAATACTAACCTTTGGTCTCACAAATCACCCTCAGCAGTCTGCAGAGAGTGCTGGCTGGATTTCTGCTGGTTGCAATGGAATTGAGGGAAGTAACACAGCTATAGGCAAAGACCCCAGAAGCAGAGTGTGGTTGTTCCTGCACTCCTTACCATCTTCCAGGATGTGCAGTCCTGGTTCTGTCCATTTCTGAAAATACTCAGATGATGAAGCTGAACCTGAGTTGTGTCCTGAGCTTTTTATTGTGCATGTGTTGATATTGTTGCTGTTCCATTCTGTTTCAAGGGAAACCGTGTGAATACCCACCTATAGAAAATGGCAAATTAAGTTATGCGCATGAGTACCATAGAAACTATTATTTTCCAAAAAGATTTGGACAGACTGTAGATTACTACTGCCTCGATGGCTATTCAACCCCCACTGGACGATACTGGGTTCGAATTACCTGTACTGAAAGGGGCTGGTTTCCAGAGCCAAAATGTCTGAGTAAGTACATTTCCACTATATACTCAAGTCTGGTTTAATTATCAAAGATCTGTGCAGCAGAACTTGTTCTGATGGAACACAAGACAAAACAGTTGCTGAAAGTCAAACTGCTTTAGGTGACCCCTGGAACTGCACCCAGACTGTCTTCCCATCTGCAGAGCACAAAAAATGTCACCTGGGGACACTCAGAAATTATGCTTTTGGATTTTGAAGATTATTTACTCCTGAAAATATTCATAAGACTAAGAAATATGTAGTAAACCTTCCTCTTCTCTGGTTTCTGGTAATATGAAAGCATATACTTTCATCTGCACCACAGCTGCACAACACAGCTTCTACTCTATGTAAATATATTCTCCCTTCTTTGGCTTGGGCACTTTGGCACTTACTCTTCATCTTCTCTGAGAAGCATTGACTGGTCCCTTTGGAAAACTAAATTTTAGAGCCTAAAAGGTGTCACACTTTTGCAATAAGCTGAAATGGATCATGGTAACAGCAAGAGAACCAGATACACTGACTCAGATTTAAAATTAATTTGACTTAAAATGAATCTAAAGCAGAGAGATCACACATCTTCAGTCACAGCAAAGTACCTACCTACTGGTGGGGCGCAGAAAGTGGATTACAAAAGGTTGCTCTTTCCTCGTTGCCCTCAGTGGAGTGGTGCTCAGTGCAGAAGATGAGTGGAGCCCTGCCTGGAGGAAAGGATCAGGCACTCAGCTAACAAACACAGTATAACATCTCTTCAGCCATCTGCCTTATGTCTGGGCTCTTGGGGACAGGAGGCCTTAGAGCAGCATGCTAAGCTGTTGCTAAAATCTCTAGAGCTGGTTTGAGAGGCTGCTACACTTCCACAGAATGATAAAATCTCCTGGAGGCAAATGCTGGAGTTCACTCTGGGCATACACCAACATTTTAGAGACGTACCAGACCAAACTGATGTGAGAAGCACTGAAGTGAGCCAAGCTTGCTTGTGAACAATGAGTAAGAGATTTTTGGTTACTAGGCCACCTCATATTACTTTATGTAGTTCTTGGGATCTTTTGCTGGTCGCTGTGACCCCGAGATTATTAAAAGTCTCTTTTCCCAGCCCGAGCGCTTGAAGAATGAGTTGGAGTTCTTCAGTTTTTGGTCTCAAGGCTGTTTATTGCCTCTTATCTATAAAAATTTTTCTCCTGCCCTGCCGAGATCCATCCTGCAGGACAGTTCCAGGCACTCTGCCTGCCCCCAGGGTGGTGTTATGTCTTTATATTAAAAACTATGTGTACAATATTTACAATTACTTTCCAATACCTATCACCTATGTTAGACAGTGAGCTTCTACTCTAAATCAATCTGTAAGTGCCAACATCACAGCAGAAGATGGAGGCCAGGAAGAAGAAGGAGAAAGGCTGGACACGCCCAGTTCCCTTCACCTTGCCTCCTGAACGCCCATACCAAAAACCCCAAAATCTACTTTTCCACCCTGAGATAACTTCACTATTATTCTACCTAAACTGTTGTGGCTTGCTGATCTTCATATAAGGTTGGTAATTTGTTGCATGGGTCATAATCAAACCCACAGGTGTTTTGGGCTCTGTGCCAGGACTTCAGAGCCCCCTGGCAGGGGTCCTGGCCATCCTGGACAGCCAGAGGGATATTCTGGGTTCCCACATGTAGTGACTTCCATTTCTGATCTTGTGGTCCGTTAATCACAAGGCACTGAAACAAAACACACTTTCATTCAGATTTGCACACAAGTGTCTTTTTGTGACACAAGGCTATGGGAAGGTGCTTGGAGGCCTGTTTGTTAGTAACAGTTCTTACCTCAGTTCTTGCTGTATAAATTTCTGTGGTTAAATGTACTTTCCTTCCTTCTTTAGAAATATGTTTCACCGAACAGCTGGCGGGCGGTTATTTCCCATACCGCCACAACGATTATTTCAAGGAAGGAGACAGAGTCAGATACACCTGCCACTCCGACTTCCAGGCTCAGCACAATGAGGTCACCTGCACAAGGAATGGCTGGGCACCTCCTCCAAGATGTACCCGTAAAAGTGAGTGTGCTTGCATTTTGGTAAGGTTTCTAGCTAAAACTATTTGCTGTAGCAGTAATTTCTGAAAATGAAGACTCTCCTTCACAGAATGATTTCACACTACAGAAGTTTTCTCTCAGAATATAGGTCTGAAGCATCCAACCAAGACTTCTATTCATTTAAATAACATATTAAGCATTATGTATTAACAGTATATGGAATTAAAAATGTATTCAGTTGACCATGTATTAAACAATTTTTTAAATCCTACTGCTGCTTCTCTGTCATCCTTCTGCTCTGATTTTTATGCATGTAGCTTAGCAGTGCTTTACTTGGAAGAAATCTTGTCTCTCTCTTTCAGAAAAGTGCCAGGATGTAATTTTTGAGAATGGCTATTTGAACTCGGATAGGAGAACATTCAATTTAAAAGAGAAGATCCCGTATGTATGTCACACTGGGTTTGTGACTCCAGAAGGACAAGAGTCAGGACACACACAGTGCAAAGAGAGTGGCTGGACTCCACCTCCAAAGTGCATCAGTGAGTAGCTAAGGGTTTCAGAGCTCCCTGTCATTGTCACCAGTGTGTCCTGTGGACATGGTATTCTGTGATGTTCTCTGGCCTCAGAGATTTGTCACTTTGACTTGTAGAGGTTTCTTAATGGGCAGAGGGACACAGATAGAGGGCTGATCCTCCAGAGATTAACCTCTCTCAGGCTCCAAGAAATAGAGAGAAAATGTAAAGGATCTTTTTGGATCTCTTTAGCACTGAGTTAATGGTAATCACTGACCTCTTCAGTGGTTCTTCCCTGATACAAGGTACATTTGCCCAAATTTACTCCCAATTTATGAAGCAACATCTGTGAACCAAGGCAGTCCACCAAGAACTTTATTTAAATGTGACAAAACTAGAGACAAATAGGATTCATTATTTCAAAGTTCCTTCCTCTCCTGAACACAGGTGTAGTACAGTTGGAGACTTAATCTTGTACTGTTATATGTTGGTCATAATATTAACCAACTTTAGCTACTATTTTATCTTGTCCTTTTATTTCAGACTGCCTTTACCTAGGATTTTGTGGCTTTTTTCTGACTCTCGACTGACCATGGAAACAGCAGTACAAACCATTCGCTGTGACACCTAAACTAATGTTAATGATAATACTGATAATGATAATAATATGTAGCTAAAGGAAATAATTGAATCTAAGGAAGAAATATTTACCCTAAACATTACTTCTAGACAAACTTTGGAGATTAATACAATAGATAATATGTGAATATGCTGCATATTCTACAATAATATTCAGACAATGTAGAATTTTTGATGTTTCAAATATACCTACAGGGACGATGCTTCCAAAGAGCAGTGTTTCTGGATAACTAAATACACTAACTTTGTTTTATTCTACAGAATCATGTAAAGCGCCAGAGGACATTTTGATTCACCAGACAAACAAAACTGTGTTCATGCCTGAAGACACAATTGAGTATTCATGTTTGGAGGGATATAGGACTACAAATAACATGCCAACTGATACCACAACATGTGGCAAAAATGGAGAATGGAGTCCAGAACCCGAGTGTCATGGTGAATATTTTTGTGTTTGCTAATCAGTGTCACTCTCTGTATACACTCTGTGAACCTTTTTTCTTTAAGCCTTCCTTTGGTTTTGTTCTAACCAGTAGCATTTCATGTACTTTCTGTAGGTTGTCCACTATATGTTAAAATACTTTTTCTCCACAGAAATCGAATGTGTGCTGCTGCCATTGAGAAATGGGAATTTCTCTCCCAAAGAGGGTAAATACCACAGTGGAGCTGTTGTGACATTTACCTGTGCAAAAAACTACATAAGGGTGGGACCTGCCTCTACTCAGTGCTACCACTTTGGATGGTTTCCATCACCACCCGTGTGTCAAGGTAATTCTGCAGTACTGAAACTGAGCTGGTAAATGGCTTGCACAAAATATTAATCAGGTTATTGACTTTAATGTTGAAAAATTGTTCACAACTTCATAAATAATGTGCAGTATGGCAATTATTAATTTCAGTAGTGTCCTCTCTTACTGTATTCCAAAGGTCCTAGTTTTGCCGTTGCCTAATATTGATACTTATCAGATAATGCATCCTGTGCTCTTTTTTTTCTGATCACATAAAATTGAAGGAAAAAATGGTTTTGGAGGTGACACAGAGCTGGACCCAAAAAAAAAAAAGAAACCCAGTGAAGGATTTTCCCATGAAATTCTTAGTTTCATATAGTAGGATGAGTACATTCATACAGAAGGAAAAATATATATCCCTGTACTTAGTGTTCTTAGTACAAAACTTCCTGGCATCTGAGAAGAGCTTCTTGTGCTGGTGCTGAGCCCTCTCATGAGGGGTATCAGCTTTCACAGAGCTTGAGAGAAAAAAGGGACCTCCCTTTCTTCCCTCTCAATCACTTTTTTGGTGACTTTTACTGTCATCCTTCTTTTTGCTCACACTCTTTTGCATTTAAAAGCAAGTCTGTTTCATATATTTGGCTCTTTAGCTCAGGAACATTTTAAGCTCCCTTAACAGGAGTTCCACTTACTGCATCAAAAGTGAATCCTTTAATATACAGTGTGTAGGGAGGGCATTGTTTGGGTTTGTTTGTTTGTTTGTTTGTTTTGTGTGTGTGTTTGTTGTTGCTGTTGTAGTGTTTAGGGTTTTTTTTGCTGGGTGATTTTTAGGACATAGGTTATTCCTTGCAGAATTCTCAATTCTCTTATTTTCTTTTAAGAAAACTGAAGTTACCATTATTGTAACAACCATTATTGTAACACTTTTTTACTTTTCCCTTAAAACTGAGTTGGTTTTATCAAACATTTTTCTCAGAGCAGGCATTGACAGTGCATGGAAGTGAGAGACAAGAGTGAGCCTGGTCACATGTATCTGTTTGGGATCTCCAGCCCAGCACGAATCCAGACATTCAAAGGCATAAATCAATCACCTATTTAACCTGTTCCTCTGATTTTCCTTCACTTTAATTGATACATTCAATATGGTTTATGTTGTACTTAACATATAACTGTGGTGAAAGTACTGAGTTCAGAGCATAGACTTGGTCTCTTGATTTCAGTGAGTGTCAAAGGCTGTGGAGCTCCCCCTGAAATTCGCAGTGGAAGAATTGTTGATGGCTCTGCAGAACAGTACCAGCATGGGGCCAGAAAGCAATATGAATGTAACAGCGAATTTAAGTTGGTTGGATCAAAGGAAATAGAATGTATTGATGGACAGTGGTCATCTCCTCCCTCTTGCATTGGTAAGCTACACAGCTCTTACTTCTGAGGAGTCTGTAATTCTCTGCAGGCTATTACCTCATAGATATTTTCAGAATTCAAAAAGATGTATTAGCAGATGTAATGTTCTGTTCAAAGTAATAAAATAATAAGGTAAAATTGCATGACAAGCCATTACCTTGTGCTGTCACTACTACTGTAGCAGAACTGCAGGTATCATAGAGAGGTGACAGCTCTGCAGTCCTGTAAGAGACGTTACAATGTTTTTCAGTTCCTGTAATAATTCTGACATTATGAATGTGCAGGTGTATGATCAATTTTAATTTTGACTGATCAGAGTCAGTGATTTAGGTGACTTGAATTAATTGAAGTTTTCCTTACTCTGTACTGTGAACTGGAACTACCTGTGGATCATGTCAGTGTTGGAAAAAGAAGGGAAAATGCAGAAAAGCAATTTAGCAAACTGGCTAAAAGATATACATACCCCAGCTTGTGTTGAAATTTAGTTGCTACAATTAGTGGGTGTAGGTTTGGTTCACCAAATGCAAATATAGTTACTTTAAGTTTTTTCAGCTATTGATATGTGATTCCTGCATTATTGCGGGATACCTTTTCTCTTTTCAACAGAAGACAAAATGCCCTGTGACTCACCTTCCTCTATCCCGAATGTTGTCCTGCATCAGGCAGACCAGGCCCAGTATTCACATGGGGATGAAGTAACTTGTAGATGTAAACCAGGCTCTGACAATACTGAGGAAATGAAAATAAAATGTCTTAATGGAGAATGGAAGCCTTTACCTGTTTGTGCTGGTAATCTGTTTCCATAATATTTCCAATGTGAGTGTAATATAGTTGTATACAAAATTTTACTACAAAATGGACTTCAGCCATCAGTATGTAGCCAGACATGCTAGAGTTTAATGCATCAAAACTGAGTGGTTTCAATTTACTCCTTTTAAATGGAAGCAAGTCCTTCATTCCCGAAAGACTCTGCACCTACAGCTTTGTAAAGGGGAAGAAATAGACATTTGCCCAGTGGTTAAAGTCAATTATTAAAAGGAATTAAAAGTAATGTTAATAGCCACAAGGTGTTAAGCTTGTCCCACCATAACCACTTTTATGTGGATCAGTCCTTCTCACAGAGTCAGAATGAGTAAGGTTGGAAGGGCCCACAGTGGGCCCTCTGGTCCAACCTCCCTGCTCAAACACCCACCCAGTGAAGTTCTTCCTTAAGTTCACATGGAACTTCTGTACAAACGATGAGATCTTCATCAGTTTATATTGTCAGATCTAAATCTATTTTTAAAGGTCTTTTTATTTTTTTTCAGATGCATTCCCTCAATGTGTAATTCCAGAAGATGTTTTGCTGGTGCACTCTGGCCAGTATTCCATGTCAAGAAGGAGGACTGGGTTCCAAAAAGTTATACATTATAAATGTACATTAAATGATGAAAATGCTAAACAGGCAACTTGTGTGTCTGGGAGATGGACACCAGAGATTGCATGTACAGGTGTGTTCTTACATTTGCACCATTTCTTTTGATGCAGGCATGATAAATGCTCATTATTAAGGATTCTTAGCACTGCTGTACCCTTAGGCTGAAATAGAAAGGTTTACTTGATCATATGCTGAAGGGTAGTTGTGGCCATCATTGGAGCAGGTAACTAGGTTTAGAGATGCACCACTTTAGTAAGGCAGACTTAATGCTCTCTACTCTGGCAATTGGAATGGTTGTCGCTGGCACTTCTGATGTAAGAAAATATGCAATGATAAATTTAAGCTCAGTTCTTCGAAAGGCTTTACCCCAATGCAAAACAGAGAGCACATAGCTCAAGCTCCAATCAAAGTTCCTTTATTTCCTCTAAACCTTCAAAGTTTTTCTAGTCTATTTTTCCCCTCAATTTTTCCAAATGCTTTCTAGTGAAACTATGAGAAAAAAGCTGAGTTGGCCAGTGAAAAAGCACAGACCCAGAGGAGGCTGCCCATATGTAACACACACCAGAGGTCAATGTCTTCCTGGCTGCCTTTATGCATGGCAGAACAGGATATTGTTTGTAGAAAGCGTGATTGTAAAACAACCATTGCCTCATTTCTCACTTTGGTTATACCAGATTTAAAGTGGGAAAAGTATGGCAATCACTGTCCCTTCCTCAGTTTTCTGGAACCACTAAAAGCAAGAAACCAAGCTCTGGAAGACTCCTCAGATCTCTGTCCTAGATCTACCTCATTCTCTCCCTTTTTCTTTCCTTTGGCAGAAAGAGTACCTCATTCTTGGAGTGGAAAAATTTTAGCCTATTTTTTTTCTTTTCATTTAGCTTTCTCATTTAGCTCTATCAGCTTAGTCTAAAGAAAAAACAAAACTCCAGACATTGGTTTAGTTTTCCTAAAGTAGTTCATTAGAGAAAGAGGAACAGGAGAAGCACACGAGAGCGTGCAGTTGTGTGAGAAGGAAAGGAGGGACTACAAGAAACTCCATCTTAGCTTGGTGTAGCCAGCTGTGACTGTCTTTTCTATGACTCTGAAAGCATATGAGCAGCTGAAGGCAGCTCTGCTGTTTCTGAAGCAGAACAAAATGATCATAGTATTAATTAAAGCTTGAGGTAGCTATTGGAGTTATCTAGCACCAGTGTTGTTTTAGTTGTTTGTGTTGTAATCTCTGCTGAACTGCTACACTTTCTTTTTGTTCTATTGTAACATGAATATGTGTCCTCAGCTGAGAAGAATGTGTGCCCACCTCCACCTCAGGTCCCTGGTACTCAGCAGACAACAGCAGGAAGAAACTTCAGGATTGGGAGTAAAGCATTTTTTTCATGCCCTGTTGGTTTCCAGCTCGTCGGTACAAAGGACATAACCTGTATAGATGGGAAATGGCAATCACCACCTCACTGTCTGGGTCAGTACTGGCACATTTCTTTTCCATCATTTTGTTATGAATATCTGTGTTACTCATCTGCAGTCGTCGTGGGCAAGAGGCTGCTGTTACTTACCTAAGATTACCAGGGACAGGGAACTGCAGGAAAGCGGTAGAACATAAGTTGCTAAAAAGAGTGCAAACAACTGCAGTTTTTTCATTTACACAGACTTATCTGAGATGGCATATACAATTTTCAGGTAGTCCCCCAAGAGCTGTGTGCTTATTTTTTTGTTTAGTATATTGCCTAACAGAGTCTCAGTTTTGACTGGGGGCCTTAAATAATGTCCTCGATTCTGTAAATTATTTATTACTTAGTTACAGTTGCAATATTGATCGTCTTGCATTATTGTTTATCTGTGTTGTCTGTGTTTTTTAGAAACACCATGTTTGCCACCAGAATCTGTAGAAAATACTGATGTTCCCAGGCTTGAAAATCCAAATTTAAGAATTGAAAGAGAAGGGAAAACAATGTATCTGGCTGGTGCTAGACTTAAGTATGTTTGTCGTTCTGGATACATGTTAAATGGACCAACAGAGAGAAGTTGCTCTATGGGAAATTGGACTGCAGCTCCTTCATGTTTGGGTAATATCAAAAATTACTTTTTTGACATGCATTTAGCAATTAAATTGAAAGAATTTTAAACTGGAGGTTGATCAGTAAAAGTGTATTTTTCTACTCCATATTTTGCTGTGGAATCTTCCATCATGGATGTCTTCAGAACAATCCTGATTGGATGCAAAACTGACTTTCTTAATGCAGCTTAGTTTTTAAATATTCCTTCATATTCTTGTAGTCTTTGCTCAGTTCATATCTCTTCCAGATGAGTCCTAGGCATATCCTCCTGATCCAAAGATCTCTTTTCCAGAGTCCACTGGTGACTAAAAGTTGCTGTGGTGCCTCAGGGCTGGAGATCACATCAGGTTAGCAAGGGACAAAAGCCTCCAGTAAAACTTTCTGGCATGTTTAGAAACAGAATTGGAATGTTTCAGCAGCTGAAGTCTGTATATTTGGGGGAATGACTTCTTTAATCTTCTGCATGCTACCTTTTATACATTTATTAACTAATTATAATTATATAATCCACTGTTAGGTCGTGACTGTGCTGATGTTAGAAATAGCTCTCTAAAGCACTGTTTAATGCAATAAGTACACTTAATGTGTATCACACACATCAGATTTCTGTTATCTTTTCAGAAATGCCATGTGGAAGTGTTCCAAAAGTTGCCAATGCTCAGTTTGAAGGCAGAAAGAAAGAATCTTATGAGCCTGGTGAAACAGTTCGCTACCAGTGTGATCCAGGGTTCCAGATTGTTGGTTCCCCTGAAATTTTCTGCAGGAAGGGAAATTGGACATCACCTTCCACTTCACCCTTCTGTAAAGGTATAGGTTCTACTTCTAAGTAATCCATGATCCTTCTTAGCATTTCATGTTGTGAATTAAGATAATTTTTACTTGGGCATGCAGGTGAGTCAGGCCAATACAGCCAACAGGTGACTTGCTTTGAATGGGCTACTACCACATCTATTTTTCTGGCTTCTGGAAAACAACAAGCAGGGTAGATCAACAAAGCAATCATCTCCCTGTGGGCTGGAGCTGGTAGCTGAATCCTGGCTCTCTTGAAATCAAGCAGGCAGACATTATGGAGGAATCCTGCAGCATCCTGGCTTCAAAGGATCAGATAACTCTGGGGCAATGGATCTTATTTTCACATCACTAGCATGTCAGTTGCTTACAAGCACCTTGAAATAGTAAACAAATTGTGTCACTTCCCAAACTAGTAGCACTCGATGCCACTAGTTTGGAAAGTGTGTGCAGCACAGCTGGCTGACCTCTGTGACCTCTCTTTTTAGTTTTTATAGGCAAACAATACTGGGTGCTGAAGCATTGCAGAATAAACCCTATAATGTATCAGAATAAACCTTCTTTTTCTACCCTTAGAAAATGGTGTGCATTCCTCAAAGTGCTTTTTGCTCACCAGGAGCTCTGGAATGCCGTGCTGTGTGAGTTTTGTGTTGCCCATCAGGAGCTCTGGAATGCCGTGCTGCGTGAGCTTTGTGTCGCTCACTACAAATCCTCTCTCTGCAGATGTCAGCTGTGGAGCTGCGCCGGAGATCCCCGACGCGCGCATGGCAGATGCTCCTGAGGAGAGGTACCTGCCCGGGGCCAGGGTGCACTATCAGTGTGAAAGGAACTTCCAGATGACGGGAGCAAATTACATCCTTTGTTCAAATGGTCAATGGTCAGAAGCCCCAGTTTGCAGAGGTAGGAATCTGTACTTTCACCTTGCCTGTTAGCATAGAGGCAACCAGTTCTCTATTGAAATACTCTGAAGACTTTGCCTTTTTTGCTTGTTTTCTTTGGCTACCCCAACTTTGAACTTGCTATTGCTTCCTTGCACAGAAATTTAATTAAACTTGATGCTTCTAGAGATACTGAGAATATTTTCATCAATAGCAAAAATGTTCCTGAAGCAGCAGGGCCCAAGACCTGTTGCTCTGTCATTCTCCTGTATGCTGTTGGTATTTCCCCAGTGCCCACCACTTCAGTGACTTTCAGTGGACAGACACCTAAGGGCTTCTCTCTTGTGTTCGAAGCTGAGTGGAAGCAGCAGTAGGACAGAAAAGCAGCTCTTCTTCTGCAGTGCTCCACTCTGGCCAATGCTGAGCCTAGCAGAGCCCAGATCTAAACCATGTAAGATCTGCTAGGGCCATGGGAGCAGAAAGATCATTCCTGTGACAAGGAACACTCAGGAATGCTCCAGAGTCCGCCAGTCCAATCTATGGCTGCAGGGTGAGCACAGCTCCATGGAGCTGGCTGTGCTTACCCAGCCCTGAGCAGCACAGGCTGACAAGCTCCTGCAGCACAGCCAGCTCTCCAGAGCTCTGCACTTCAGCAGGGAATCAGTTTGGCTGCTACCCCTGTGGTTTCCAGGAAGGCCAGGGCTCCCCAGGGAAAGACAAGGCTGATGTGGCTCTTGTGCATAAGTACAGAAACACTGGCTTTCTCTAGAAACTCTTATTGACCCTGCCATCTCCTGAGAGTCCCAAACAGTGCTCTGCTGCCACTGCCACACCTCATTGCTTTCCCCATGGTGAACTCCTCTGACCCACCTGAGGCAGAAAATCTGTACAGAAATTGTAACAAGGCTAATTCCTTTCACTTGTGGTTGTATAGATGAACATCTTAATAACTGGAAAGGTGACTGCAGCAGTGTCTCTTTTCAGATGTGAGATGTGATCCTCCTCTAGAAATTGCTGGTGGTACCATTGAAGGTATTAGAAAGTCCAAGTATATGCCTGGAGAGAGTGCAAAGTATCAGTGCTGGAAAAATTTTAAGATGACTGGGCCTTCTACTGTAATGTGCAAAAATGGGACCTGGACAGAGCTGCCAACATGCAAAGGTAACTTCTCTCTGTCTCTCTCTCTCCGTCCAGCCTCCTGTCAGTGATAGCATCATAAAGCTGCCTCATTGTCATTTAGCATCTCAGTGCCCTCATGGTGCACAGCTGCCATGGCTCTGGCACACTCAGGACAAGGCAGGCCATTTCCCAGGCCTCTGTTCAGATGGGGTGGATTTACCAAGCCGAGGGACTCGGGTGGCTTCACTCAAGAGGGCCAAGAGCCACACCTTATGCAGGACAAGATGAAATCCTGCAGACAGCTGCAAGCACTTAAGCTGTGCTCAGAGGGGGTGAGCTGGCAGTTGTGAGCCTGAACTTTGGAGAAATGAGAAACTCTTGCTCCTTCCTGCCAGCTGTTTGGTTCTCTCTCTGCTTTACTCCGCTTCTGCACCCAACATAGTGTGGGTGGTATTATTGACCAGACCTTCTCTGCATTTGAACTTCCTCTCTGATTGGGAAATTTCTTTCAGGACAAGCTGGGAGATGTGGCACACCTCCAGCTATTCAAAGTGGAGAGCTTCTTCTCTTCCCCTTGCAAGAATATCAAGAAGGTGATAGTGTGGAGTACAAATGCCCAAATTTCTATATCCTGGAAGGATCTCCAACAATCACCTGTCGCAATGGGCAGTGGACAGACCCCCCAGTTTGCCTGGGTAGGTTGAAGCATGTGCTGGGTGGCCAAAGGCTGTGTGACTGCTCCTCTTGTCTTCTTCTGAGACCCTGAGGGCAGCACTGGTGCTGGGGCCAAAGTGCTGGCAGGCCAGAATGGCAGTGCGTCCTCCTTTTGTCTCAAAGGCGCTTCTGCTCAAATTCAGCTTGTGGGTTGGGATCACGGCTCTACCCAGCAGGCTGTGAGCCAGGAGGATGGGTCTGAGTGAGTGGCAGTGCTGGAGAAAGCCAGGGGTGCCTCCGTGATGAGAGAACAATTTTAGAGAAGTACAGAGCAGAAGGGAAGGAGGGATCTCTCAAAAATATATGTGGGGAAGTTCATTGGTGTTTGGTGTCTTCCCCACCTGTGCTTCATTCTTGCCCTGTGTGACTGACAGGGTGACAAGGCTTCTCCCAAGGCTTTTTTTTTCCCTTTAGCTTGGATGTGAATGTCTTTTCTGTTGCAAGTAACAGAGGGTCAGAGCACACTTGGAAGCGTTTTTGATGTGAAGGACTTCTGTAGGCTCTAGGGGCAAAGCATGTGGTGTGTCTGTATGAAGTACTGACACTCTTCTCTTGACTTTTTCAAGTGGCCTGTACGGCATCAGAGGAAGATATGGCCAGAAACAATATTGAGCTGAAATGGGTTGGCCAAGCCAAGCTGTACTCCACATCGGGTGACTTTATCGAGTTCCGCTGTAAACAGGGATATTTGAAACATCCAAATAGTCCCAACTTCAGAGTCCAGTGTGTGGAGGGGACATTGAACTACCCATGGTGCACACTGGGAAGTAAGTCATCCCCTCTTGCCTTTGCTGCTCTGTTGCTGCATTTTTAGTGCTGAAGGGAAGCAGAAAGCCCTTGGCTTTTCTGTCTGTGGGAGCCTCCTGGAAGCTGCAGGAATAGAGGGCAGTGCCCTCAGGAAGTCATTGCCCAGCACACCTGAGCTGGGGAAAGGGCACTCAGGGCACTCACAGGGGGTGCCAACAGAGCATCAGTTGTCCAGTGTGAGATTTACAGGCAAATAACAGAATTATTTTTCTGCAGGCAACTGTTTTCTGGATAGGAGCACTATGGAAGAGAACAACATTCAGTTGCAGTCACCCAGGCAGTCAAACCCTCGCTATAGCTCAGGGGACCCTGTTGTGTTTGAATGCAAGCCTGGCTTCTGGCCAGTGTCCCAGAGGGAGAGATTCAGCGCCCAGTGCCTGGATGGAGTGATTCCATATCCTGTGTGTCAGTGTAAGTGCTTGCTGCCAAAGACATGGGGCACGGGCTGTAGGAGGCAGTTCTGGTGAAATTTCCTGTTCACTGCTCTGAGGAGCCCCTGGGGTCTGTCAGGATTGGAATTTATGCTTTTTCCCCTTTTTTTCTCTTTACACAGAATTGTCATTGTTTGGGTAAAAGGAAATGACATGAGAGAGCCCAGCTGTGGCAATGACAGAGCCCTCAACCAACCCACTGACTTGAGCTCAACTTTTCCTGGTGTTTCCCATTTTGCTGTGCTTTGTTCGCAGCTTAGCCAACGTTCTGTCTTGGAATTTGTTCTTGTTTTTATTACTGGATGGTTGTCTTTGCATATTATCCACATTAGATCTAGTTTTGTAAATGTATTTACATTTTATGCAGACGAAGGGTTGTGCTTACATTTTATCCATTCTATCCTGATCTCACTGTTATTTTATTAACAATTGTGGCCTGAAAACAGGCTGGCTTTGGAGGCATACTGAGACAAGAATTAAAGCTGACAGTTAATTTGATTATCAGCACACAAAGTGTATTTGGCCTTGTCTAGTCCTACTTTCTTCTCCATGCACTTGCTTGGAAATGAGTCTGGGGTGAGTGTCCTGAGTGCCTGCGCAGAAAGAGCAAGTAATGGAGTCTCCTTTGAACAGCTTGAGGCAGTCTCTAGCCAGAACCAGTTTTTCTGGGGGACTTGCCTGCAAAGGCAAGATGTTGGGGTGCAAGTAATTGGGATTTCTAGGGGAAGGTGGGGACTAGTTCCTGGATAGGCCAGTCTGTGCCACCCCCAGCCCATCTGCCCTTCACAAACAAGGAGAAAGTGGCTTGTGGAAATCAGTGGCAGCCTGGCTGTGGCAGCCATGTGCTAATGCACTCCTTGATTCAGAAGAGAGAAAAAAGCAAGTACCAGAGTACAAATCCTACTCCTTAGGGGAGCAGACTTCTACTTATTTAGGAAAACAGGAGTCCAGAAAAGCTTATAGGTCTTAGAGCACAGAATCCTGCAAGCACAGGATTACTCAGTTCTCATCTTCAGGAGGAAAACCACATCTACCTAGACTGACTTATCTCATCAGAGACTGCAGAGAGCTCTCTGAAGCAGAAAAAAAATCAATGTACAGGGGATTAAGGCAAAAACAGGCTCCAAGGTGAGCTGTCTGTGGCATTGATGTGGCATGTATAGATAATGTTAGAAAAGCTGAAGTTCAGAGTGGGACTTACAAGGGACATTAAGGGTCACAAGAAGGTATTCTCTTGCTACACTAGTATTAAAGCAATCAATAAGAAAATGTGGCATGTCACTAAAACAGGTAGATGGGGCAGCAGCCCCACATGAAGCTTGAGTATTTGATGTGTTCTTTGCCTCAAAGTTCATCAACAAGATGCTGCCTTCATGTCAGCAATGCCCCTCATCCTGTCCTGTGGTTACAGCCACACAGCCAGTGCTGTGTGCACATCCAGAGCAAGTGATGAGGGTGAATGAATTCTACTTCCAGCAGCTCTTCCAGCGAGGGCCTTTTAATCCCTTTTGCTCCAGTTTGCTCTGTAAGAGGAAGGGTATTGCTGTTATATGCACTGTGTAAAGTATTTTTATCAACCTTTTTTTCCACCTATTGGTTGGCTGGGTTTTGACTAAATAAGCAGAATTTGTCTATTCCTGAATGCTTTTGTTCCTTTTTCTGTCTTATTCATTCATGTAACTCTTGCAAAAGCTTTGGAAACCCACACAGAGCACCATACATGCTATGATTTCACAGACAGATGAGTTTAGACATGAAAGACAGAAGACACCCTTCGAGTGGCTTTTTTATTAAACCAGACTAAAATGGATGCAAGGCAAACTTTGTCCATATTCCTGGATTTTCTTCATAGCTGTAAGTCATACTTGTTCTCAGGCAGACCCTTAAGAGTATCAATATTTAAGTGTCACAGGAACTCATACCAAGTACTCGGATTTTAATATTCTTAAAATAGTTTTAAAAAAAAAAAAACTTCTCAGCCAATTTGTATACTTTTAGGTTTTAAGTAGTTTTACAGATCCCTTAAAAACTTTTTTTATATTTGCTCTTTTATATTGTTCCTCAAGTTCAGTCCTTTAGAGGCTCCTTACCTGTGAAGGGAGAATGAGTACTGTTAAGATGTACAAGTCCTTCCTCCAGCTTTTCCAATGTGTATGCTAATATTGCATCCCTGTGCTGCACTGCTCATCTTCACCCCACAAAGGCCTTTCCCTTCCATCCCCCTCCAGCTCAGACTCAACACTCATTTCCCAAAGCTGAGTGGAGCAACCTGGAGAACACGAGGCCACCCTAATTCACCTGCTAATAAGAGATAAAGAGCACATACATACCTTTCCTATGGCCTTTCCTCAAGTCCATACTTGCTTTTCTCTTTCAACACACCTTGGATATGCCAGCTGTCCTCTATCACACTGTACTTGAAATAAAGTTGTGCCAGATTCTGCTCCAAAATGGTTCTGTTTGCAGTAAAATCCAACATAATCCCCATGGTAAAAGTAAACTTGGTCTGCATAGAATGCTTGCAGCAGCACATTATTTTTCTCCATTTCAGTTTTTGACAAAGTACACGGCTCTAAAAAAGAGAGACTTGATCACTGCTAATAAATCAATTCTTTTTGGAACAGACTACTTTGACCAGGCTACACTAAAGCTGCTAATTATTTCCTATTGTATTATTACACTACAGGCATATCATAGTTAAGGAAATAAAAAACACCAGATGAGCTTAACTTGCTTCTATTTAAACTTTCATATGTCATTTGAAGACACTGAAATTGAGACTTAAAAGTTCTAGCTGACAATACTCAATTTACAAATTATAAGGATCTGATTTTAGAGACAATTGGGGTTGTTCAGCCTGGCAAAAAGAAGAATCCAGGGAGACCTCATTGCACCCTTCCAGAGCCTAAAAGGGGCTTATAAGAAAGAAGAAGACAGAGTTTTCAGTAGGGCCTGGAGCAATAGGACAAGTGGTTGTGGTTTTAAACTACAAGAGGGTAAATTCAGGGTAAAAAGGAAGTTATTACCAGCAGTGAGAGGGGTAAAACACTGGAACAGTTTTCCCTATTTTCCCTTTTCCCACAGACAGTGGTTGCCCCTTTCCTGGGAAAGGCCAAGGTCAGGCTGGACAGCCCTGCTCATTGCAGGGGATTGGACCTGATGGCCCTTCCAGGTCACTCCCAGGCTGTTCCTTGAGGCTATGAATTCTATAGAGAAATAAGTGCTTCTTTATCTTGTTTATCACACCTACCTATACAAACTGGAGGTGAGGTCCATTGTCCTTCAGAGCAGTAGATTTTCTCAGAGCCTTGCAAAAAATGATAGTCAGAGCAAATATACTGAACTGAAGAGCCACTGTCATAGTGGGGCAGTGCTGGGACAGTCAGAGCTCCATTTGCAATAGAGGGTGGTGAGCCACATTTTTCTGTAGCAGCTGCAACAATAATAAAAACATTTAAGAATAAGAAATGAACAAATTGACTGCTTTATCATAAATTAAATGAACATGAAGGTTTTCTTTTTACAGCCCTCTTTCTACAGAGCTTTACATTTCCTGGGCTCAGAGCAAAGCTTCCCCCTCCCTTCTACAGCCTTGCACAGCCAAGGCAGGTGTATCACTTTTCCAAGCTTGGCTATATTCAACAATAGAGTTGCCTTGTGCATCTGTATTGTTGAAGCCTAAACACTGATTATTTACAACAGGCTTCAGGCCCACACTAAAAGCAAAACAAATAATTTCTAAGTAGGTCTAAGATTGAGTAATTAAAAATGCAATAAAAAATTATTGCTTTACCTTGAATAACACATTTTGGATAATTCAGTCTGCCTTGGTCACACTGTGTTCTCCCAGGAGATGGAATGGCAGTCTGGAGAAAACTATATCCCTGTTTACATTCAAACTCTATGAGATCTCCATGAAGGAAAACTAATTCTTCCCGTCTCCATTTCAATGTTAAGTTGTTGCTGTCCATATCAGTTACATTCAGAGTACATGGTTCTGGGAAATAAAAGTGTATTTTAATAAGGAGCCACCTTAACTGGTTTCTTAGCTCCCTTATGTAGGAGTGAAGAAAGAGAACCCCATGTCAATAATTCTAAAATGCTTCTGAATTTTGCAAGACAAAAAACTACAGATGTATAAAAAAATGCAAACGGAAAGAAGTTGTCTGAAGTGACAACAAAAACCAAACAAACACATGCAAAAGGAATGGCTGCTTTCTGACAAGTTCTTAAAACCCAGTGCCAGGATCACGTCAGGGAGTGTAGCTTTCCATTAGATGATTAACCTCATTAACTTCTGAAACCACTGTTCACCATCAATAAAGCCTACAAAAATAAATTTCTACAAGTTCCATGAGCATCACTGGCTGATAAAGGCTCTTACTGATGCTTTGCTGAGGGAAAGGCAAGGAGAACTCAGTTATTGGCAGTCTGGTGACA
The DNA here is from genome assembly GCF_000277835.1 of Geospiza fortis. NCBI lineage: Eukaryota > Metazoa > Chordata > Aves > Passeriformes > Thraupidae > Geospiza > Geospiza fortis. The sequence continues at coordinate 2,417,040 of NW_005054357.1, read as the reverse complement.
GGGGTGTAACACCAAATTCACATACAATTTTCCTGAAGCTCAGTGCAACACCAAATTCCCATGGCATTTTCCTGAAGCTAACATCAGCATGGGCTCTCTCTGGTCTGTTTAGGTGAGTGTATAAAAGAAATCTCAAAAACATGCAAAGGATGATGGGCTTATTGGGATGCTAACAAGACAAATAATGCTCACAGAAAGTGAGATTTCATTATTTCACAGGATTTCTTGAATTTGAATACTCAGATCCAAAAATGGTGACCTGGACCTTTCAGTCTAGATGAGGTAACTTTTGTTCATTTAGAAATATGCAATTAAAACTGAACTGATTGTGTATTTTTATTTTCACAGTAGATTACAAACTGAAAGGTGAGCCAATTTAACACAGGATGTTAGTAAAATTTAATTATTTTATTAGAGGAAGGAAGGAAAGATAAACAAACAACTCTTGTTTGTATTCCTGCTAGCACTGGTAATTTTCTAGTGGGAGTTCTATACATTGTTTTGAGCAGCATACATAAAAGCAGCACAGAAAAATTTGGAAGTCCATGCCAGCATGAAACTACAGATATAAAGACACATAATTTAAGAAAAAAAAGCCTGAAAGTTTAAAAACAGAAGTCCAAGAAGCCATTGTTAATTCTTTGTTAATTGTATCTAAAAGCCATTTTGGGAATGGCTACACCATTCCTTCTAATCATCTACTGAAAGACAGGAAGAAATTAACTGAATGGACAATATGGAGGAAAGAAATTGGAGAATCCTCCCGGGAAACAGGAATAGCCATATACTAGAATAGCTCACTCAGGCTGCCAGAGGAATCTATTTAATCTATTTAAGAACAGGCCAGAGGATACCCAGCAGGAGAGGCCTGCTAAAAATTTAATTTTGGTTCATCCTCATATTTCTGGAACCTTTATTAACTCCAACAAAGGAGAAAAGATGGTAATGAAACGATTATTTAGAGGTTCCTTCCAATTTTCCCTTTTTATATTACATATGACAATGTGATTTGTAATTTTCCTTCCAAGACTCACCTAAGCAGGTTGGTTGTTCTGTCCAGTTTCCTTGGTGACAATAAACAGTGCTGGGCCCATCCAAAAAGTGGTAATGCTGACAAACATATTCTACCCAGGAACCACTTTTGTAACTTGCCAGTACTGGGCCCAGGACAGCACCATTTTTAACCACAGGTGGAGAGGCACAGTCTTGCTGCACTTCTGATATGGGATAGAGAGAAAGGCAATTAAATCTTGATTAGATTACAACATTGTTAACACTGGAGAAAGTATTAGACCAATACTAGACTGAGCAAAAAATTTTGCAAACAAACAGAATCCAAACCAATACAATTCCTTTTCCAAGTTTCATTTTTGGAAACTCTACACTTGCCTTTCTGAATTTTAGATATGCATTTTATTTCCCTCCACACGTTACATCTATGCCTATTTTTGACTCTTGCTAGTTTACACTCAATACAGATTAATTTTTTTCATGTGATGTAGACCATCTTATTTGTTACTTTAGATGTTTCATCTATGTGTGGTTCAAAAAAATCCTCATTGTAAGTATTAATCAAAGGAACAACAAAATACTCATGAAGCTGCATGTCCAAATAATACTATTTGGTACAAAATGACTGAAAGTAAGTAAGTGCTCTGTATGAAATAAAATTACAAATACAGAGCAGGCTTATTGGTGTAATTTAGAAATAACCAGCAATGGCTTTTATTTATTAGCTACATTGACATCTGCATCCCATGCAAGCATTTTCAAGAATAAGGAGCTGTCTGATAGCAAAAGAATAAAAGTAGTCATAAAAGGCCTATAATTGGATTGGAGAGTCCCTTTTAAATAGAAGAGCAATGTTCACCTACTCATATCTTCATTGTGATGTGTTTGGTTTGCCCCTGTTTCTGCATCTGCCTCGAGTGGTGGTGATGCTGTCCCAGATTCCTGGTTATCCACAGCTCCTGTAACCATAGCAGAGACTCAGAACCAGTTTTCACAAAAACAGCTCATTCTAAAGTACTAAAACAGGCAGGCATGATGCACTCCCAAATGTAATAATCCCAGTTTTCCAGGGAAGATGTCACAGGTGGCAGCTGAATTCACTTGGCTCATCCTTTTTAATCTGGGAACCACGGATTGCCTGTAAAATATGCAGCACTTTGTCTCTCAAGCCTTTTAAGAGAGGAAGGATAACAGTTTTGCAGATAGAGAAACTGAGACTCTCCAGAAAATTAAGGCATGGGTTGAAGAATCATTTCAGTTCAGTTGTCAGCCTCCACAGAACTAACTCACCAATACAGATAGAGGGTGATGTCCATTTTCCTCCTTCACACTGGATTTCCTCAGATCCTCTCCTTCCCAAGGTACACTGTACATGAACTTTGTCTCCATTATGATATGTTCTTCTGGCTGTGCTGACATGGCCATGAGGGAGGGGTGGTGGAGGACATTTATGTTTTACATCTGAAAATAAAAAATTGCATATTGTTTTCTGGCTTACCAAAACCATGTACACAATTGAGCTCACCATACACAATGCAAGCCTATCACTCAAAAGGCTTTTTTTGGCTAAGCCGGAGTAATTTCTTAATAAAATTTTCTTAATTTTCTTAATACAATGGGAGACCCAAACAAACAAGTGATTTTGCATTCCACAAATATAAAATAAAAGTACTATGTCATTGTACTGCTATAAACAAATTTGTAATTTCTCCACAGAGACTTAATAAAATGTCCTTTGTAGGACTCCAGGAAATAGAGATCTCCCATACCCTCCATTCATACACTATTTAAAGCGGATTATGTATTAATTCTAGTGCTACAGAAGAAGCAATAAGCATAGCCCATTTCCTATCTCCAAATTAAGTTTGTGATTACTGTATCCTCAAAAGTAGATTTAAGCCTTGTTTTCATCCTCTTGAGCATCTCCACCTTCTCTGCACTCACTCAAGGAAAGTTCCTGCTGTGTCATGAGAATAAACACAGGGCTGGAGTCTAAGATGTAGTAAAGGTTGTTTTGTGCTGCTTCCTGCTCTGTTCTATATCTCAACTGCTTCACCTTTCATTCTTTCGGAACTTTCTTTGCTGAGACTCTCCATTATCCCCCAGTGACTGGGGAAGTTATAGCAATTGCTAAAGGTATGTTTCTGTCCTCAGGACAACCTTTTATTTAATCTGTTCAAAGCAACTAAAATTTGGGCAAGTTGTACAACTCTGAAAAGTACCACAAGCTAAGGAGAGCCTTGCTACAAATTTTATTTTTAATGCCTCTCAAGAGGGACATCCCCATCCCACAAGGCAGGATTAAGCAGGCCTGGTTAACCCTTCATGTATTCTGAACAGTTTATTGAGCTTCAGGGTCTAAACTGTTGATTCCTGCTTCTCTGGGATTCAACTTGGACAGGCAACACTAAGAGACAGTATCTGTCCTGCTGTTAGAGTTCACTGAAATGTAGTTCTAATTACCATTGCTCCCCTTCTTTCTGCTTTGGCTGCCTGCTCTTTGACTAACACTTGATTTACATTTAGGCTACAAACCGTATTTTTATTTTGTATTCATAAAGTATTTCTTGAAAGAAGGTGTGAGCTTCTCTCTAAGAATTTGACACAGTAAAACTATAAAAGCAGGGTACCTTCACAAACTGGAGGGTCTGGATACCACCCAAAATTATAGCATTGAATTAAGTCAGAACCAGTGACAGAATAATGTTTGTCACAGAAAAAGTGAACTACATCTCCTTCTTCATAGGTTTTCTTCACAGGATAGAAACCTCCATGAGCTACTTCACTCAAAGCGGAGCAAGTTATCCCTGGGAAGACAACACAGCAGTGAACCCAGCAGAAGAAACCAGCAGGTGATTTTTGCATGTCAGTGGATGAGTTTCCAGGGCTGAGGACGTACTGGTGCAGCGTGGGGGCAGATCCCAGCCGTGGGGGAGGCACAGCGCCGTGGCGGCGGCGCTCCCGGCGGCGGTGCGGAATCCCGGCTGGCAGCGGTACCGCAGCGTCCCGTTCCGCCGCACCTCCCGCGCCGCGCCCGCCGCGCTGCCGTGCTCCAGCCGCGGCACCTGGCACCACCCTCGGGGAAATAAAGCACAGCCATCAGCACAGCATGCTCTTCTTGTGGGAGTATTCCAAAGCTTCCCTTAGATACACCTTAAAAGTGGCCAGATCCCAGGCAAAATGATGAATAACTACAAATGCAGCTGTTGGCACAAGTTTTCTGTTTGTCATTTGGGACAGAAAGTTTGTCTGGGAATGGATTTATTTGAAACAGCGTGATTTAATCTCTACTGATTCATTTTACATCTATCAATTTACATCCATTGTCACAGACATGTTTTATGAAAAATCCTTTCCTTAGGATTTTTTTCTCCTGAGAAGCCGAGAGGCCTCAAGAACAACATGTAAACAATGATTATCTGCTGCTGCGAAATGCAACAGGTGGGTCTGTGATTGGTCCCTGTCGGTTGTTTCTAATTAATGGGCAATCACAGTCAGCTGGCTGGGACTCTCTGTCCGAGACACAAACTTTTGTTATCATTCCATTCCTGTTCTACTCTTAGCTAGCCTTCTGATGAAATCCTTTCTTCTATTCTTTTAGTATAGTTTTAATATAATATATATCATAAAATAATAAATCAAGCCTTCTGAAACATGGAGTCAACATTCTTGTCTCTTCCCTCATCCTGCAATCCCTGCAAACACCACCACAATCTATCATTTTACGTCTATCATTTTACATGTATCATTTTACAATTCTTTACAAATGCACAAAACCAGGAGCACGTGAAATGTGACAAGTTCTTCCCCAGAGGTACAGCTGAGAACATGCTTTAGGAGCACTCAAATGACAGCCTGTCATAGGCAGCTTGGCCCTACAGCAAGGACAGTGGAATTCCAGACTTCTGCAAGAGATTAGAAAGGAGAAAAATGCACAACACTACCAAGTGTTTTAGTACAGCTTGGCTGGAAGGACCATCCTTGTGGCTGACACTGCACTGTATCTTCAGCAGCACCACTTGGGGTGAGGTAGCCTGGATTACATTTGTATTGCAGTTTCTCATGGATTTTGAAGTCCATTTCTGTGCTGTAAAAAGAGCCATTTTCCAAAAGAGGCTTGGTGCATTTTCCTGAAGGATAGAAGACAGCTTGGTTAGAAAGAAAGAATGGAATATTTTTGTTTTCCTGCAAGCAAAAGAAGGGGTTTGTAGCTACACTGATAATCTGATTTTCTTGACTTATTGAAGAAACTCTGCTTCAATCATCAAACTATACAGCAAACCACTGGTAACCACATGGAATACAGCCAAGGAATCTAGAGCTAGGGAGACTCAAGAAGTTATACATCTAAGGGAAAAGTAATAGTTTTCCCAGACTAAGAAAACTGGAAAACTTTATGTTCTTATATAAAAATATAAATGGGTAAATGCCCTTAAAATATGTATTATTGTAAAAATATTCCATATATAAACCTATGTAGTCTCGACATAAATAATTGATTGCACCCTGTACATTTTATCCCTTCTGTTATGCAGCTTCTTTTCCTCTGTGTCCCAGAAAAACCAGCCAGGGAATGCTCCTGCTGGAAGCAATGGTGAATAAAGCTAACTCACTGTAGCATCGAGGCACTGGAGACCATCCTTTTGCTGTACAAGTTATTCTTCCATCTTGAGTCCCACTTTCAGTTGTGTAACCAACCACACAAGAATAGGAGAGCTTTTTTCCTTTATCCATAGGGAAATAGTATCTTCTGAAACTGTAATAGTACTGGGGAAGGTTTCCATTTTCTATCTGTGGCAAATCACAAGGTGTATCTGTAAAAAGATCAATATTTCCTACTAAAAATTTCAGCCCAGATATGAATGGTTTTGCATTAATTTATCTAATATCAACTTGGCTGATTCAGGCTTTCAAACAAGAGCAAAATTCTGAATACTTGCAAACATGAAGGGCCTTTTGAGACCTGCTGAAATGAAGACATTCTACAATTTTATCAGCTTTTGCTCTTAGGGTTTCACAAGAATATCAGCTGTAGAATAAAACCTCCTAATGTGAACTGGGGAAAACTGATGCAGGACACTGTAATTTTGCCCTATTTTGCCCAGAAGCACGAGAACCCTTTGCTGCACAAACATAACAATGCCTACTGTAAAATGCAGTGACGAGTGTCAGGATTAGCAGTGCCTCAGCTCCATTCAGAAAATGCTACCAGAAAAGTAGGATAAGCTGCTAGGAGGCAATACAGGAGTTAGGCTTGCTTAAGAAAGGGAATTTAAGAACAGTCAACAGAAAAGAAACAAGAAATGGAGATTAAAGAAATAACAAGCAGAATGGTAATTTTAAAAAAATCCTCAGCAATAGGAGAAAACACTTTTAAAGAGTAGTGCTGAATATGACATTAGGTTATTTAAAGAAACCCCAAAGTAACAAAACAAAAACAAGCAAAAAAATAATAAAAAAAAAAACAACCAAAAGAAGAAATCAGTGCTGAAAATAGGGATAGAAAAATGCAGGACCACCCCACATTAACTTCTGCAGGTTCCATTTAACTTCCACTATTTTGCTTTATAACAAAGTGAAAAATACTTCAATCCCCAAGACACTTCAAGACATGAAATGTTTTAATAGTACAAAATTTCAAATAGTACATATTGTAATAGTAGAACATTCCTAAATAATTTTCTTCTGTACTAGAGGCTGAACATTTCAATATCACAGCTTTGAGGCTTAGACAGGAATCAGCCATGTCACAACAGAATTGTATTTAAATTTAAAAACCAGTGTTTACTCAGTAAAGAGATGAAAGACATTGCACTTAAGTACCAAGACTGCATATTCTAGATTCAATGTACAGTAGAATTCAGTGTATTTACCTTCTGCAAAGAGTTTCCTTGAACACACCATAACTAGGAAGATAAAATAGCTTTTAAATCTCATCTTCTTTACTGGCTCCATCTACAGTTTCCACTACCTGTGAAAACTCCCTAAGTATTACTTTTGTAAATAATTAACTGAATTTCCAAAGGTATTGAACAAATGCCTTAATGTCCATGGTATTTTGTAACAAGTTAATTCACTGGAAAAACTATTTTCATTTGTATTAGTTCTCCAAATAACTTAGCACCAGACTGGCAGGATTCTACTTCCATTTGACACACTTTGCCACCTGTAATTTATCATTTTACAGTGAAATCAGGCAAAGAGCTTATGGAACAATTTAAGCTTGCTGATTACTGCTCCCCTTACAACCTCCAGAGTCCCAAGTTTAAAGGGCATTCTGTTATCAGATTATTTACCTTGGCTGAAATCAGAGGAAATAGACAATTCCCCCATCCTCCAGCCTAGCCCCTGAGTAAACCAGGCAGTTGCATGCTATAGATATTCGTAATTTTGAAGTTTCTTACATGAACAACATAGCCACTATTATTATCTGTCTGAGCTGTGTTGAATACAGAAAGCCTCTTCCAAGTTTTTTTTTTAAACAAAACAAAACAAAAGAACCTAATTTACAGTCACCTCACTGACTAATAGCTATCAGTTGATTTAGCATCATTAGAGATGTAATATTTAAATTTGGGAATAGGAAGGTATAACTTTACAGTTTGCATTATCTTGGCCTTTCTCTGAGAAAATGCAATTCTGAGAATGCAGAAGAGAACAGAATGAACAGGGATGCTAGGATGAACACAATCTCTTCAGCCAGAAGAGATGCATGCTTGTATGTATTGCTCACTTGATAGGAATAAAAAAACTCACAGATCACCTCCCTTAAAATGTCAGGTCAGAATTTGTAAATTCACCCTTACAACATATCCTGTTGTTCCATCACTATCTTGCAATGTTTACCAAACAGAGAAATTACCTTTTCTTGCTGCCATACGTGATCCCTCAAAGCCATTACTAAAATGGACTCAAGCTCCCCAAAACGAGCCAGTTTTGAAATCCACAGCCCAAGCCTCCCTTTCTACACCTCTCTAGATCAGATATTACTGTCCCCCACAAACAACTGCTTTTAATAGAATTCTACAATATCTAATCAGAGTGAAGAACCCAATGCTATTTTAATATTCACAGTTGTGGGACAACAACATATTACTGCACAGTGAAATTTCCAGTAAAATCCAGTTAATTGATTTTATTGTACAATTGCTTTTGATAGTAGTACAAAATAGGGTTTCAAAACTGTATGCAATACAAGAAGTTACCAAAATGTTAATGTAAATCTTAAAAAACATTTCCAACGGTAGTTTAACACTTATTTGCTTTTTTTAAAAAATCATTTATCCATTTACTACATACATATTGTACAAATACATCTTCCTATACATCATTTACATTTCAGTAGTAGGCAATACCAAGTGTGTCCATCACCATCACAATTGCTTGCAGAGGATCCACAACTTCTTGCATGTTATCTTTCCTCAAGACCCACTCTGGTTTAATCCTGTGAAAAGATGAGTGGCTTGCATTAAAATATTGCAATGTCACAGCAGAAATAGAAGACCAACTTTTAAGCACTTACCTTGAAACTGTTTTTATTCTTAGAGGAGTTACTGGAACAGAGGAGCTCCCAGCTAAGGCAGTGTTTGTTTTCTGCTTCACAAGTGTTCTCTCTGCATCCATCCTGTGTTTCCGAGCCGTGAGCTTATAGAGGCTCTGGATGCAAGGAACGGTTCTTGGCATTCCTCGGATTTCCTGAGGAAAGAAAGGGGAAAACAGCACACAGTCAATACTGCAAGTTCAAAAGCAGCCTAAATCAAGAAAATGAGTGTGTTCATCATCTTGGAAATGCATTTTTTAAACCAGATTTTAGTTGAAATTAATATTACAGCCATAACAGGTATGGGAGAGAAAAAAAAAATTACAAACACCACCAAAACATGCAAGAAAAGTATGTTAAATTAAACCACTAAACCCAAAACATTTAGGTCTTACCAAAGCTCTTTTAGAGTCCTTTGAAAGGATGGCCAGCAAACAACAGGTCTTTGTGAAAATGCTTCCTCCTTTCTCTGAAACTTTGTCCCCAGCTTTGCCTCTGTACATTTGCAGTAGGTCTAGTAAAGTATCTATAGAATTTTCAGCTTCATAAACTGCTCGAGTAGTTCTTTCATACTGTTAAATAAGAAAGAGACAAGAGAGCTTCTACAGACAGATCTTTAAAGCATCCTTAGTTCACAGGTTACTATTTAGAGGTTAGAGGAAAAAGCAAAGCCCATATTCTCCCCTAGAATAAATTTGTGGCTGAACTGGTATCCAAGCAATACAAATCACTTCTGTATTTACACAATTGCAGCAGATTATAAAAAGGTGCCTTTTGTGCTTCCTCCCTTGTTTAGAAACCCATAGAATCTGATTCTATAGTTATAATAAATAAATAAATTAGAATAATTTCAGATAAATCTAAAAAATTGTGATACCTTGCAATGCCTTAAGGCCATGAAATTGTTTTTTCACCAAAAAACTTCATATAACTATTACAAAGGAAATAAATAACTGGTTTCATAACATCAGTGAAAATCAGAACCTATTTTTATTCAAAACTACTACTTTTGTTGCTCTGGATTTATTGAGAAATTTTGTGGATAAACAAGTACTACAATAAGTAGCCTACTGCTTATAAACCTGCAAAAGAAAATGTTTGAGTTACCTTTGAAACATTGAGTAGAACCTGAACTGAGTATCTGATCACATCCATGCATGGAACACTCCGGTTGCAGCTTCGAATCAGAAGGAAAACACTGAAGATTGCTCTGCTCTGGGCCATATTTTCACAACACAGTGGGGACAGCCTGGTAGCCACCTCTAAAACAATTAAAGAAAAACAAATAGAGAAAATAAAACTCTGAAGTTCAAGCAAAATAATTACAAACCAGGATTTTCTCTATTTTTAAGTAAAAGTGCAAAGTAAAAACTGCAATTATTGATTTAAGAAAGTGTTTTTAAAGCAACAGTTCTAATATTCTAGACTAAACATTAAGAAGACAAAATGATCCACAGAGAACATATACTGATAGTAATAATGATAATAAACTTATGTCAGGTATAGCACTACTAGGATTAACAGAAAATTAGAGCAATCATTCAGGATTTCCTTTCTCTACATAACCATTAAATATTGTTCTTAAATCAATAATCCAATTTTAGTCTGGAAAACCCTCCATTATACCCTCTAACACTCACATTTTATAATCATGCAGAAAACCTAAATATCATTATGAACGCTCCTCAGCTGAAAAAAAAATCCAGTTTTTATCCTTCTGAAAATCCATCAGTTATAATAAAACAAAATACTGACCAAGATGCTTTAGTGCTGCAAGAATGTAGGAGAGATGTTTGTATTTTAGAAGGTGATCAATTGCAATTGCAGTTCTGTTGCCCAGTTTATTTTCTTCTCTGCTCTTTTCATTGGCCTTTACTAAACTGTGCCTTAAAGCTCTGGTTTTTGCTGTGTCAGTCATCTTTCTCCAAGAATACCCCCTCCATAATGCCTATAGAAAAGGAATTCCACAAAGAGAAAAAGTTGTAAAGGGCAGACAAGACAACTGAACTTCCATCACCATTCCAAATCAATTTTACACAAGTCTGACTAAGTATTGAATTACCTTGGCCATTCAATTTTAAGTCATTAACACTCAGTGTTTACTTGTTTATCTTTTGTTACTGTTAGGTTGGACGTGACATACACACATGATCAGGGTCTAAGAAGAAAAAAGTTTTTTATTCTGCGTGTTCTTTAGCTTATATACTCTTAACAAAGCGTGATCTTCAGTTATTAACTACATCACAATAACTTATTATATTCATTGGTGCAAAGCAATTAATGTCAATATAATTGGTAAAAGTTTTACAGAAATTTAATAAGACATGTATAAACATCTACTTATGCATGTAGTCTAGCTTTCAAAAATTTTCATGTTATCTTTTCTAATCAGTTTCTATGCTTTCCACGCTTTGTCTTCTTTTTTGCTATCGATACACTCGAAAATCATCAATTGTTATTTTTCCTATTAACTCAGCTTTGCTTGCAAGCCAGATGTCAAGCCCCTTTATACTCTTTATCTTCAAATTCTGGACTTTCAAGATAAAAGGCAAAAAAATCCATGCATATTCAGTCCACACACACTCCCACCACCTAAGTCATCTCAACCATTATCTGCTTAGTATTCCCTCATGATCTATTTGCCTTCAGCTTTCATGGCTAAACCAAAGCTGACTTGGCTTGCAATTTCACTGATACAGTCATCGATCAAAGCAAGGATCGTTCCCCTCCCCAAAAACCCATGAGGAAAAAAAACAGCTAATAAAAATAACCAAACCCAAAGCTGTTATTTCCTCACAAGAGGCATTTACCTGAAATTTAACAATTCCCACGGCCAGCCTCCTCCTGCGCCGGTGGGCGAGGAAGGCGCGGGCATTTCTCTGGATGACGGCGGCGGCGCGGTGCCTGCGGCTCAGCCAGGCTCGCACGGCGTGCTGCAGCTGCACCACTCTGCCGCGGTCCCGCACAAACCGCCGGCGCTGCGCCTGCGCTCGGAACCAGCTCTGTGCGAAATGAAAGCACCCTTCTGGTTACTTAGAACACTTCCCCTAGGTTCCCTTTTCACACCCTAAATAAGCACTGATAAAAAGTGAGCATTTTAACATGAGCTTTGATAGATACAGGCACTATAAACATCACCAGTCATAAATTACCTCCATGGCTCTGATTGGCCTTGGGTAGCTGGAAATGCAAGACTGCAGAATGAAATCTTAACTGGGAGCCACTAATCCACAGAATTAATTCACAGATTGACCAGGTTGGAAGAGACCTTCAAGATCATCAAGTCCAACCCATGCCCCAACACCTCAACTAGACCATGACACCAAGTGCCACATCCAGTCTTTTTTTAAACACATCTAGGGATGGTGACTCCATCACCTCCCTGGGCAGACCATTCCAGAACTTTATCACCCTTTCTGTAAAAAACCTTTTCCTAATATCCAACCTCTATTTCCCTTGATGCACTAGGGAAGCGTTCTGAGGAGAGAAGGGTAGAGGAGTGGATAGATAGAATGGCTTTCAGTTAGAAGGGACCTACAATGATCATCCAGATCAACTGTCTGACCAAAAGACAAAATATGTAACTCTCCCAATTTACACTTGTGTCCAGCATTACTATGCCCTAGGAGTTCTCTCTTGGTTGGCTTTTAAGGAGAACGACCATTCCACTTTTCTCATTTTCCAGCTCTGTTTCTTCCCTTCTATAAACAAAGAAGGGAGACAGGGTGTGCTAAATCAGAGCAAAAAAACCCTTTTCCATCGATTTTCTCTTGCCTTAAAGGGAAAACCTAACTTATGGGGAGAAATAACAGATTTTTATAAATGGAGAATTAGTAGGGCAAAGTTTGCCATGGCATCCTTGACCAGAGAACAGCTATTTCAGAGCTCCCATTTCAGCCTTTCCATTTATCCAGCGATGGCTTCCCATATGGAACTAAGCTAATGGTCAATTTGGAGACCTGCGAATAATTTTTACACTTTCGTAGTGTTGCAATACAGACCTGATTTTGATATTTTTTTAAGTAAGTAAAACCTGGTTTTATTAAAATGCTGCAACCTACACAGGCTCTGATACCACTGGCAGATCAGAAGCATCCAACCAAATAAATCCCAGTATCCCAAGGGATTGTTTGTGTAAGGAGATGCTCTACATTTCACAAACCCTACAGGTTGTTGTGTCTGATCTTTTCTACTTCCAGTAAGACATAAAGAAATAGGCCAAGACAGCACTCAGATTTCTTTAGCAAGCTTGATGGTCTCAAGGAAACAAACTTTCTTATCAATTCTCAGCTTTAAAATGCTTAAGCCTCCAGAGCTTGCTCAGCTGTGTATAAGCAGCATTATTTAATAAATCACAGTCTCCATAATTTAACTTTATTTTCACATGTGAAGGAACTACATTGTCTTAATGCTACAGCTTAGCTCATAGAAAGCAAGTTAGACTGTTACACAAATCATTCAGCCTTAATCAGACCAACCTGTATTATAAGAACAGATGAGATCTGGGTTTGTGCAAGTTTTATGGTGAGGTGAAGCCTGTAGGCCCTTTGAATTTTAATTGCAGAGATATGATGATATGCAGCTGCTGTAAAATAAAGAAGTCTCTTCTTTTGTTTTTGTTCTGAAATCTGTAGAAGGAAAACAAAATGGGAAACATCATTAATTTTCATACTCTGAGGTAGCTGGATGTCCACAGAAAGAACACAGTCCACAGCAATACACTGAAAATCACCTCAGAACTAAAGTAAGCTACCACTGCAGTACTAGGTCTCAGAGTCACAGAGAAGTGATTGTAAGAAACATCATCAATACATGGCAGAGAACAATTCCACTGCAAGCCTAGGTGTATGAATTATCAATTATAGGTAAGCCACAAAGATCTCAGAAGCTAAAACAACACCCAACAGTGAAAATCTACTTTAGTTCTAAAGAATTGTAAGAAAAGGCTTAAACTGTGTTTGATATATTCTGACCCCAACCAATACTCAAAGCAGCCAACAAGAACTTAATTTCAACACCAAGAAATCAAGTTTTCCTCTCCTTGCCAGTCAGAATTAATGGTAAAACAGCTCTAGAGATACTTTACATCCAAAGCAAAGTTTTAATTTGAATTATACCAACCTTTTTCCTGACTAAATAACCCCGGATAAATGCTTGCAGTTTAATGACAGCTCTTCTAGTCTTATTGTATTTCATAAATTGAAGCCTGCCTTCCTGCCAAGCCCGCAGATGTTTTTGGATAATTACAGCAGCAGCTTTTTGTTGAACAAATTTCCTTCTTGCCTTGAAACCTCTATATGCATTTTGGATCAGACATGCAGCCTGGTGCTTCTGAAAAAGATACTAAAGAATGCACTGATAATTAAAATTTGTTCATTCATGTCAGGATCAATATACATTTATTTTTAGTTCTAGAGATTTTTTTCCATCATAAGAACAAAAATGGAATGAGAGGTACAAGTAAACTCATACAGTAGCAGTTTATATAAAATGCACTTTTCACAGTCTGGAAGGTCTTTTCATTTACCTAAATGGGGTCAAAATATGGGCTTAATCTTTTGCATGCAATAAAGCCAGCAGAAAATTTGGCACTTTATTTTGGTATCTGTATATAGAGGGATAATTCAACAATTGGAAGTGTTCAAAATCAAGAATCAACCCTGTTGCTTAAAGCAAAAAAATATTTAATATTTTGGAGATTTGTTCAAATCAAAGGTGTTCAATCTTTGCTCAGCTTCCACCTTTTCTACACTTCTGCACCTTGATGACGAAAATCACTCAAATACATTGAAAACTTTTCAAGTAACCATGACACATCATGGTGCAAGTGAAAACATACCTCTCTTAGAAGTCTCCTGGCCCTGTACTGCCTGTATGCCAGCTGGATCTTAACTGCAGCACTCCTGGTTGCCAGAAACTGCTGCCGGAGCCTTCGCGCGGCACAGGTCGCTCTCCAGAATCTTTGGATGGTAAGGGCACAGGACTTCATTTGCAAAAACCTAACATGGAAATGCATTTTTAAGTAAGAAAACAGTGATGGTTTATGAAATCATTGAGACAGATATTGGGAAAGCACAGCTTTTCTCAACCAGATCTTGGAACACAAGAAAACGGGAATCGCCAGCAGCACTGGCACAAAGACTGATTGTAAACAGAAGACACTTTCTGGTTTCCCACAGGAGGTATTTCCCTAACTTACTGCCAAAGGAGGCTGGGGAGGGACACAGCAGTTTGAAAGGCATTGGACAGACTAACATGCAACAGGTCCATAAAAGGATATTAACAGGAATAGGCAGGGATGTTTAAAAAGCACGGATGCTGAGGGAGGACCTTGTATCACTGAACAGCATCCCCTACTGCTACTGGCATGGGACAGTTCAGAATGAGATGAGCTACCAGGCTGATCTCATAGCAAAATAAACATAAACCAGTTTAACTATTCCATTGTGGATTAAAATGAAATAGTTTTTCAACCTACAAGTAATATGCTAGAATTTCAACAATATCCAGAACATTTTTCTTGCAAAAGAGAGAAGTGAAAAAGAGATCAAGGCCTACTCTTTCTAGAGCCCCAATACACATAATTTAAATTTGTGAAGGAGCATCCATTCCAGGAAAACAATTAAATGTAATGAAAATCTTGTGCAAAAGAGAAACCCCACCTGCACAAATAGGGTTACACCCACACATGTTACAAGGATGCTGCAGGGGCAGAGCCTGAGAAGCTGAAGAGTTCTACAGAGTGCAGTGCAGCACTAAATAATCACATAACAAAAGCTTTGAGAAGTGGAATGATGCATCTCAGATGGGGTATTACCGAGTCTGCAGCTGTCTGGCTCTGAAGTGCCTCTGGATAACCAGGGTAGCTCTCAGCACAGATATGTATTCCTTCCGTGCCTTGTGACCTCGGAACCAGGCTTGGATGACTCGTGCTGCTCTCATTTTGCTCACCCACTGCCTGGCTTTATAACCTCTGTATGCTGCCTATCAGAAAAATAAAAATTAAAAAATCAGAACTGTTAATGGAATTAACAAAATTAAAAAGAAAAATATCATATCAATAGGAACAATTTTTGGGATTTATATCTCTAAAATACTAAGAATATTTAAGTTCTCACAACTAGAAGATGTTTTCAAAAGCAAGTGAAACATATTCAGGGAAATACTACAAATGCCACTCCTTAATATTAGTCTGCAAAAATAACTATTGTGAAAAAACAAATACAAAAGATTAAAAAACCCAAAGAAACACTCAGTAAAAATCACTTTAATGATTACCTGAATTGTAATGGCAGCTTTTTTCATTTGATGGAATCTGTGTTGATCAATATTTCGCATCCGATGGGCTCTGTAGTGCTGCTGTATTAACACAGCAGAAAATTTGCACAGAAGATATTTCTGTCTCTGAATAAATCCACGGAAAGAGGCCTTCAAAGAAAAAGACAAAGTAGGAATATTTCACCACTTGCATCATATCAGCTGGGAATGTTTGCATATATCTATGTACAGCTGTACTCACTGGCTTGTTATAAAAACAACAATGAAATAAACATATTTGCAATGTCAAAAGTAATTCTTTTTTTCTACCTTTTAAAGAAAGTAACCATCCTTGTATTGTTCAGGATGTAGAAGTTAAACATTCAGAAAAAAACCAAGCAGCTACCAATCCCCCCAAAACATGGAGGTAAGGAAAGCACATCTGATTTCTATCAGTTAAGTGGAGCATGTGGTCTCCATGGTTGGAGTAAAGCCAACCTAAGACATTCACATAGAATCCTAGAATGGTTTGGGTTGGAAGGGACCTTTAAAGATGCTCTAGTTCCAACCCACTCAACATGGGCAGGGATACCCATTAGATCAGGGTTCTCAGGGCCACAAATTATTGTGAGAGATTATTTATTTCCCCTTCTTCCTTGATTTGGGGGAATTTCCCTCCTTACATTCCTCTTCAAAATGTCAGTTAGGCACTTTGATTAGTCTAGGGTCAATTAGTAAACCTAGGAAGACTAACATGATTGATTTACTCACACATTCCTAAACATGAGTCCTTAAGAATGCAGCAATCATGGTTTTTGCCATTCATGTCACTTTATTCCCACTACCAGTGCCCTTCTCATGAAGAGAGATTTCACTCATATTCCCATCAAAGAAAACATTCATTAGGCCACTAATATTTAGAGGTGAAATTCAGTTGTCTTAAAGAACCTTATTTCTGTGTACTGTGGTAGTAAGCTTTATACATCTGCCCTGTAGTACACTTCAGAAACTGATTCTACTGCGGTTTTCAAGAACACTAAATCCTTAAAACACCTACAAATGAAAAACAAACACCTAAATCCCAGTACTATTCATTCAGAAGTACCTGAATTTTAATGGTGCTTTCTTTCATTTTGTGAAACCTCGTCTTTTGGATGTATCCTCTGACTGTGGCCTGCACAAGGACAATGTTCCTGCGGGTTTGTAGGTAAGCCATTCTCTGGTGCTTCACAGTCAGGTGGGATCGGTAGTGCCGCTGCAGGACAACTGCTGCTCTTCTATAGCTCATGTACTGTGACTTACATTTATGCATTAAGTAATAGGATTGCAATGTAACAGCTGCTGCTCTGAGCTGGATGTATTTTCTACGCTGCAGAGCCATCTGAAGAAAAGACTGAATCTTTCTTGCGGCTCGTAGCTGCTTTGCTGTTTTTCTTGCTTTCATAGCTCGGAAGGCAGACTGAATAACCACTATGGCTTGTCTTTGAGCCAAGTACTGTGCCTTCTGTGCACGAGCCCTGAGACATGATCTGTACCACCTCTGAACAGCCACTGCTGAGCTCCGGAGCAGTGCATAGCGGGTCCGGGCTCTCCAGCATCGGAACGCGGACTGGATCGTCACTGCTGCTGATTGCTGGGCAAGAAAGCGCCTCCTCTCCACACACATTCGTAGGAACGACTGAATGCGCCGTGCAGCCACACTGGCTTTATACAACTGCCTGGCTTTCCTAGCACGAAAAGCAGCTTGGAGGCAAATGACAGCCTTTCTTATTTCTGCATAATTTCTCATGGCAGCTTCTCTTGCCATTTTGGCCCTGAACCTCTGCTGCGTGACTGTGGCAGCCCAGCACAGCTGTTTGTAACACCTACGCTGTACATACATGCGATAGCTGGACTGTATTACAACTGCTGAAACGTGCAGGAGTTTCAGTTCCTGCCGTGCTCTCATGCCCCTGTATGCTGCTTGAATAACAAGAACAGAATTCTTCATTGTCAGATACTTCTTGCGTTGGTTCTTTCCTTTCAAATAGGATCGGTAGTAGTTCTGTATAAGCACAGCTGCAACTCTCATATTCTGATAGGCCCTTCTGTCCCTGAGCATTCTGTAGGCTGCCTGTATTTTACTGGCAGCTGAATGCATGTGCTTGAGACTCCTCCTCACCCTGACACCTCTGTACACAGCCTGGATGCGAATAGCTGCTCTGCGGAGAGAGTGATATTCCAAAGCATGCTGCCTTGCCAGAACTAAAGCTCGGTACCTTCTCTGAAAGACAAGAGTGGCTGCTTTAAGAGAGAGATATCTCTGACGTTCTCTGAAGGCTTTAAAGTTTTTCTGAAGCACAGTTGCAGCACAGTGCATTTCTCGCTGTTGTTTCCTCACTCGCATCTCTCGAAAAGCCCTCTGGATACAAGCTGCTGCTTTCTTTAATGAAGCATAATGCTCTACAGCAATTTTCCTGAGCCTGTGGGCTCTGTACCTCCTCTGTATGAGCTGGGCTGCCCACTGAACTCTTCTGTAATGACAGTACTGCCTATACATTCGGTAGTTTCTCTGTATTGTAAGTGCTGCCTCATGTTGTCTCTTCAGGAAGCATCTTGTTTTCATTCCTCTGTAGGCAGCTTGAAGAACTAAAACAGAATTGTACAGTTTTAAGTACTTTTGTCTCTCATGCTTCCCTTCTCTGTAAGCTCGATAATGTTGCTGTATGATTACTGAAGCAAGCCTGAGTGCTTGATAAGAACTGTAAATTTTATGCATTCTTACCATTGCTTGAATAACTGTAGCAGCTTGATGCATTTGCTGCATTTTTTTCCTTACCACAAATCCTCTATAAGCAGACTGTATGATAACAGTGGCATTAAGGAGAGAGAGATATTTTTGACGCTGAATATTTGCTAGTTTACTTGCTCTGTATTTTCTCTGAATTACAATGGCAGCTGACTTAATAGAAAGAAAACGTTTTCTTTCAAGGACAGTTCTAAACCTTCTTTGAATAATCACAGCCGATTCATTCATGGTTCTGATAAGCCTTCTTGTTTTCATACCACGGAATGCAGCCTGGATGTGCACTACAGCATTTTTCATAATCATGTAGTTGTGAACTTCTGTATCTCTCTTCTTACAAGCACGGAACCACTGCTGAATCTGCCTCGTTGCAAGCAACAAGGGATTTTCTGAAATCCCTCTGTTGTTTGTGCATCCGATAGTAGGACTGGATTATTGCTGCTGACTGGTGCATAGTTTTTAAGCCTTGTCGGACTTTTGTGCCTCTGCAAGCAGCCTGGAGAATAATAACAGACTTCTTTAGTTCCAAGTACTTTTTGCGTTGTACTTTACCTAAACAAAATGCTCTGTATTGCCTTTGGATTCTTATTGCTGCCATTCGCATTGACTGATACTTTCTGCTCATGCAATACATCTTGAATGTGGCTTGGATGCAAACAGCTGCTTGGTGCATACACTGAACCTGTCGCCTCACTCTTACACCTCTGTAAATTGCCTGCACTTGGACTGTGACTCTTTTTAAAGACAAATACCTCTGCCTTTGACATTTAGCATGAGTAACTGCACAGTAACGCCTTTGAATGGCTACAGCTGCAGATCTAAGTCTTTCATATTCCTTCTTGACCAGGTAAGATTTGAAGGCAGCTTGTATAGTTGTAGCAGCTTTGTTTAGTTTGTTCAGTTGTCTCCTCGCAGTCATCCCACGGTAAGCAGACTGCAAGACTAAGACAGCTGCCTTAGTTTTTAGATAAACTGCACGTTGGGTTTTTTTCATACAGTAGGCTCTGTAGTATTTCTGAATCACCAAAGTGGCTTGTCTTAGTTTCTTGTATTTTATTTGATTTATGTGCATTCTGTAATAGGATTGAATAATTGTTGCAAGATGATGTTGCTTCTGAATGTTTTTTCTCACAGCTTTCCCCCTCCACAGTGCCTGAAGACGCACTGCAGCATTTCGCAGCTGAACGTATTCTCGCCGTTGTCTGTGGCCAAGAACCTTGGCTCTGTA
Source organism: Geospiza fortis (assembly GCF_000277835.1). Lineage (NCBI taxonomy): Eukaryota > Metazoa > Chordata > Aves > Passeriformes > Thraupidae > Geospiza > Geospiza fortis. The sequence continues at coordinate 2,397,219 of NW_005054357.1, read as the reverse complement.
ATGCCTTTGGATGGTTAGCACAGCGTGCTTCACAAGCCTGAATTTCTTCACAGCCATGAATTTTCTGAAGGTAGACTGTATCTTAGTAGCAGCAACATGCTGTCTTTGAATCTGCTTTCGCACCCTCCAGCCACGAAAAGCTGCTTGTAAAGAAAGCACTGCTGCTCTTGTCATTAAGAAGTTCAGTCTTTGCCTCTTACCACCCTTACAATTTCTGTACCACCTCTGAATCACAATGGAGGCCTGAACCATTGCCTTATGTTTCACTCGTGCAGCATGAGCTCTAAAAGCAGCCTGAATTTTAATAGCAGCTCTGCATTCAAGTTTGAGCTTTTTGCGGGTTTTATAGCCCCTGTAGGCTGCCTGTAAGCACACAGCTGCTCTTCTAACTCGCAAGAACTCCTGCCTGTGACACTGGGTCTTTCTGCAGGCATGATAACGTTGTTGAATGACAGTGGCAGCGCCATAGATGCTTAAGTACCGCTGCCGGTCTCTTTTCATTCTGTAGCAGGCCTGAAGTAATATTGCAGCCTTCCTCCATCTTTGCATTTGTTTCCTGACAAGATAGCCTCGAACTAGAGCCTGAATTCTTATGCAACCTCTCTTCAATTTCCTATAATCTTCTTTAAACTGAAGAGCACATCTCTGAGAACGATACCTTCGCTGGACATAAAGCACTGCTTCCCTCAGTGCACAGTAACGCTTACGGACCTGCCTCATCTTTGCCAGAGCTTGAATCTTCACCGTGGCATCTCTCAAGGTTTTAAATCTCTTCCGGGCAACATAAGCACGGAAACTGGACTGAATTTTTATCACAGATCTCAGGATACAAGCCTGTCTCCTGGCTTGCATCCCTCTGTAGGCAGACTGGAGAACAATGGCAGCCAGGCGCACCCTCCGGAAAGCAGCAGCTGATTTTTTAGTGGCCACATGTGCCCTATACCGGGTTTGAATTACAGAAGCAGCATTTTTAATCTCTTTGTATCTTTTTACTTGTTGGTATTTTCTCACGTGTGACTGCAATGTAGTAACAGATTTTTTTAACTGCAGGAATCTTTGTTTCTCTCGTTTCATTCTCCACAGTGATTGAATAACACACGCTGCTTTTGCTTGTCTGTACAGCTCTCGTGCCTTCATGCCTCTAAAAGCAGCTTGAAGAACTATCGCTGCTGCACGCTTTTGCAAATAAGACTCTCTCTCACCTTTGCCCAGTTTATAAGCTCTGTAATACTGCTGAATTGTCACTATTTTTGCTCTGTGCTCCTGGTAAACACGTCTGGCCAGCTGACACCTGTACCAAGCTTGAATCTTGATAACATTTCGCTTAACGTGTAGATACTGCTTCAGGTCTCTGTGCATCCTGTACCAAGACTGTATGACAAGGGCAGCCCTCCTTCTCTTAGCCAGTTTTGAAGATTGCCATTTTTGGAAATAACTCTGAATCACCAAAGCTGCTTTAATTTTCTGCTGAATTTTGTATTTTCTCCATCTTCTGAATGCAGACTGAATAGTAAGTGCTGAAGACTTTAGGATTTGGTATCTTTGTCGATCTATTCTTGCCAACTTAGCTGCACGCAGATGTCTCTGAATTGTAACAGTAGCCCAAACAATTTGTTTATATGCAGCAACAGACTTCACCATCCTTATCCTTGCTTGTACAAAAATAACGCAGTGTCTTAGCTGTAAGTATCTTCTCCTTGCAGAGTATCTCCTCCAATAAGCCTGCAGGTAAAAAAGAAAAAAATTAGTATTTTCTTCACAGTATGTTGACTTAAGCATGAATGAGGACAGTTATCTTCAGACTTTATAAGATTTCTTATTCCTATACTTATCAGAACCACAGACTATTCTGAGTTGGAAGGTGTGACAGCTAACAGCTGCCCTGGAGGCCTCACAGTCATAGATAACAGTAATTAGAACTGGACCAGTCCCTGCCCTTAGGGAAAAGAAGTATACATCCCTAAAAAAAGGCACTGGGAACCAGGAGATTCAAATTCAAACAACAGACGCCAGCCAATCCCTGATGAGCACAGACACAGGCAGCCATTGGCCAGTGAGCTGGGTGTAACCAAATTTAGCCAATTAGGACCAACCACAAGGGTGTTGAAAGCCATATAAAAGGGAAATGTACTCAAGAAAATTGGCTATTGCTGTTGGAAATTTGGTGTGTCAAGTCACATCCATCTCAACAAGGATTGAGTCCTAGACTTGACTGAATGGCCCAGACCAGGATCAAACCCATGACTTACATGTTATTGGTGCCATGCTCTAACCAACTGAGCTCATCTCTGGCTCTTAATCCCTAGGAAGTCAAATCCAGAAATCTATTTTAAAAAGAGAAAAACAGGAAAAGCTAGATGTTTTTTAAGCATTTTCAATTCTAGCAACAGCAGATTCCCTTTTACACAATCTGATAAATCAGCAATTCTTTAAAATCCAGTCTGAAAATTCTTAGGACTGAAATATTTATCTTTGGGTAATGATGCTGAAAGTATCTTGAGAAACTGAATTATCTCCCCAAACTACCATTGCCATGTCTGCCACTTTGAATGTGCCCACTGCAGGTGACATAACACTACGAGAATAATTTTAATTTTAAGTAATGTTCAGCAGCTGCAAAGAAGAAAACAAACCAACACAATCTCATCAGTCCTTACACTAATGTTTAATGTCCTGTGTTTTAATGCTTATGGTACTCCAAAATATTCACCAAGAAGGAACAATTGTTAATTTAATAGCACATTACCATCCCTCCCTAGAGAGAAAAACTTACTCAACCTTGCAAAAGCAAAGAGGAGAAAAATAATTTTAAAAAATTACATTTCATGAAAGCATTAATTGCTGCAGGCAGCACAAATGGACCTTAGCGAGGCTCTTTCTTAGAGGTTTCAAGGGGTTTCCTTGCTGTGTAATCTTGCTTTAGATTGTATTACCTGAATGACTGTGGCAGATTTATTTCTGGCTTCCTCCAGTTTTGCCTTTTTCAGATTGAAGAGAGTCCTCCTGGCCAAGTATCCTCTCCAGTGCTTCTGGATGAAAATGGCTGCATTCTCTCTCCTCAGGATGCGCCGGCAAGCCAAGAAGTTCATTGCAGATTTTTGAATTATCCGAGCAGCTCTGTCTCTTTCCTACAAATAGTAAATTTCCACTGAACATCAGCTATGGAATTTTCACTCAAATTTTTGATTTGAATAACTATCTACATCAATTTCATAAAATTATACTACATATGCACACATAAGATTAATTATAAAAATAATGCCTGCAATGTTTAAAGGGTTTTGGTTTTGATTCCTTCTCCCCACCAGCATCTTTACTATTAGTTATTTCAAAAGACTTGTAAAGGGAGAGTTTTGTCATCATTATTAAGGTTGTGTAGATTTTATACAGTAAAGAAACTGGAGATGAAAAAGCCTAAATAGAACATCTGTCCCTTGCTACACCACAGATTCTCAGAATATTTCACTTGAATACTGTTCCAACATCAATATGTAACTCAGCAAGACACAGTGGTGGCATTTATCAACCTTAAGGTATCATGGTTTTAAAGCCTTCACTAAATCTGGTATAACCATCAGAAAATCAAGATACAGAATATAAGAACACATGAAATTCAATTCAAAAGACTGGTGAAGCGTGGCTCCTTAACAAAAATAGTAAATCCATGCAGAAGTTTAATTTACTCCTCTCATCTTATAGACATTAATAGGAATTAACTATTTCTTTAGTTTTAAGGAAGCAGTGCAACTATTTTATATTTGAAATACTGGGAGAAGAGCTTAAGGGGTGACACACAAAAAATAACAGTAGCCTCTAAACACCTGTAGGTACTTCAGAAGTCTAAAAGAAATGTGGAGTTTAGTAGATTACACCACCAAGAAGGCCACATATTTTTATAATAGAAATGGCACTCATTAGTTTAAATGCCAATATAAGTCCAACAGACCCGTATTTTCCATTGAATTTATATTCTCTTTTTTTCTTAATGTAGAAACTATGAATACTGCACAAGCAAAGAGTACCTGAAAGAGTTTCAGTTCCCTTTTCAGCCTGTACTTCCTCCAAGCAGCCTGAATTAAACGTGCAGCTCGGGTTTCTTGGCGAAGATCGAGGAGCCGCGAACACAGAAATGACAGGTAGGTGATAACAACCTGCAGAAACACACAACACAGCAGGGTAAGGCTGTACAAAAGAGCAGGACACGAGGGCAGAACATGTTTATACCAACTCTAAAGGCATTTTTACCTTCTCATCAGGAATTGTATTTGACATGTCTGCATGATGAATCATTGCTGGTATCCCACCTAGGTCAGAAACTGCAGCATTGATCAGCTGGAAGTTCTGCTTTTCATTGTCCAGGAGTTCCTTGTATAGGACTGAAGGAGTCATAGCTTTGTAAAGATAAAACATTAGTCAAATCAAATTGTGCAAAGAAATAGATTTAATATGAACTTCTGTACATCAAATAACTCACTTTCATCAAATGTTTCTTCCACAGCATTTAGAGAAGTGTCAGACTCAGATGAGGAGGAGGAGTTTAGTCCCACTGTAACAGTTCTTGAACATTCTACAGTTTGAGTTGTTCTTTGGCACACAGCTTCCAAAGGCATGTAACAGGGGTGATAGTGATGAATCAAATAACATAATACTCTGCCATCTGAGAAACACACTGTGAAGTTTTCCACCTGTCAAATAAAATACAAATTCCTTGCATTTTTGTACTAGTCAATTAGTATAAACTGGATATAGAATTCTTCTCTTGTACATTTAAATGTGAAAAAGTGCAAATTACTTCTAACAAAAAAAAAATTTAAGTAGCTAGTGCTTCCTTTGAACATTTACTGTACAGTGACATACAGCTGTGAGACCCCAGAAGCAAAAGAGATGTGAGTCATTATACACTGAATCTACAAGGGAAATAACTATGAAACAAATCTTTCTACAGCAGGATCCCAAATAAACTTCTACAGGTACCTTTACACTAGTAATTGGATTATACTTTCAATGTAGAAATAAGTTCTGAATTTGAATCAGTCCTAAAAGCTCTGTTTTACTCTTTAGAAAGACTAGCAGCTGCTACTGTATTCTGACCAGCCAGGTCTCTGACCAGAGTTCCCTTCTTGGAATGAGCAAACATTTCTCTTCTAAACAAACATCTGAGGAGATGAATTGACCTTATCCCAAAAATTAGTTTAGTTTTCATAGCTTTTAAAAACACTGGAAATTCTATGCACAAATACTTTTAAAATGAAGACTCATTAAAAGTCCACAAACAACTCCCATTCCAGCAAAAAATGTTCAATTTTTAAAAAAAGCATGTGTATGCACAAGACTAATTGGAAGGGAAAATTTTTTGCTCAGATTTGTTTAAAAAGAGAGGTGCAGCTAAACTCACAGAACAATGGTTACTTCAAACCAGATTAAACAAACTCCAGAAGAATATTAACAAATAATTGCCATTGACTTCTACTACATATTTGATGGTTTGAAGAACTCTGCTCTGTAAAGGATTACAACAGCACAGGGTGTGCTTGTGGAAGTGTACACAAAACTATTTACCTTGATATTATAAAATCTACAAACAGCATTAACCCATGCCATCAGCAGCTTCACATTTTCACTGTAAGTCTGTGATGAGAAGTTACTACTGTCTTTCTGTACTCTAAAAGAATTTTGAGAAGTCTTCATAGCACCCAATAGTGCTTTTGTCTTGTGTGTGTTCTTCAAAAACTCAATTTCTTCTTTTAAATGTTCCACATTCAGAAAAACATCCACCTGTTAGGAAAAAAACCAAAAAATGGACATGTTAACAGTCTGACATGTCCTGCATTAGAGCTGTTGGATACAGAGCTTTAGACATGGCATTTTGAAGAGAATCTACACAGAAGAGGCACCCCTTAGCAGCACCTGCCTCACAATCAGTAGTGGATAATCTGGATTTGCCAGCATAGATGGCAGGTAAAAAACCCTAAATCTACCCTTTCCACTGTTCTGTGTAAAAGAGTTACTGCATTAGTTAATAGTAGAAGCAGGGCCATTCCCTCTGTAATTTCAGTGTGCTTCTCAGAGGAAACAAAAATTTCAGAGTCCTGCCTGCAGTTCCCCTGAGCCCAGGTACCAATCCTCCTCCTTTAAGGGATTCCAAAAGGACTTGAGCTGGTTGGAGAACAAGCAGCATAGCCACAGGGCTTGGATAAAGCCACTACTCACTCAAGTTATTTCTCTGATCAAAAGCAATGCAACTGTGACACATGCATCAGAAGAACGAACTGAAGGAAGTTAAGTAGTTAATAGTGTAACAGTATTCAAGAAAGACAATACAATAAAAACCAAATATAATTATTTTCTATCGTGTGATTCTTCCGTAGCTGAAGTCTTTAATATTCTTTCTTTACATATACTTAATTGCACTTACATTCCTGACTACTTAGTGGTGACATTCCACCTCAACTTTTATCTTATTTTGTCTTTCATACAATACATCATGTTCCTTCCAACTGGATTTGTCAGTTGGACACTTATTTTTAAAATGTCCTCTGACTCAAGTTAACTCTTAAAACAATCTTAAGAAAACTATTTTTACTTCCTCTACTAACTTTTGAAATGTCATTGCAGTAATGCCTAAGAAATCTTCATTGTTATTTCAAGGACGTTTCATCAACTGTTTCAGATAAAGTAAGAAAAGTAGAAGAGCTGTACCTTCAGAGATTATATTGCCTAGCAATGTAACCTCAAAATGTCCTTTTCAGTTATTAAGAGTCTACCTGCAGTTTGCAATCAACATTATTTTACTTTTGAGTATCAATTCTGCTACTGTATGGCATAAATTCACTTTTTTCCAAAAACTTGAACCAATGTATAAGAAAAAGCACAGTTAAAACATCCAAGCTGTATTGTTAGGGAACAATTAACAGTTTAGTAAAGTTTACATGGAGCTTTGAATGCACAAAGCAAATCATTTCAGTCTAAAATTTGATTAGTAGAAGCTTTCACAGACATCAGATATGCCTGAAAGAGTGGTGTTTTCATTATTACTCCTTTGTAACTAGAAAAAACAAACAAAATAAACAATTGAATAGTACCTGGAAGGCAAAGACAATTTTCCACAGCAGTGCTAATGTTCGTTCCCTGTGTCTATCCACAATATCCCTGGAGTCAATTGAAGCACCTATCAAGTAAAACAAGGGATTAAAGCATGCAGTAGTTATCTGATGAACTTAGAATAACCCTGATTTCTAGGCCTTACCAGTTTCATCTTTCAAGTGCACTCCTCGCTCTTTAAGGACATTGAGAACAATATCCACATTATGCATCTTCTGTAGCCGACTGATTGCAGGAACTCTCAGTTGTTTTGAAAGACTCCAGTTTTTGGTCAGAAGCTCCACTGTTCTCCTAACAAAGGTAATTGCATGGTTTAATGCCTCTGATGAGCTCACATTAAATATGATATAAAAGAAAACAAATATTTCAACAGAATTCCATATCAACGCACACAAGACGAATGCCACATTGTAAGTCCACAGCCAGGTTTGTTACAGCAAAATCAAATTCATCCAGAGGAGTTTGAACATGACTGACAGGCAGTCCTAAGAAACCCAGATGGCGGGAAAGGTCGCCTTCACCACTCAGGAAGTCCCGGGAAAATGCAAGCAAAAGGTCTTTGCTAGCCTAAAGTTAAAACAAACAAAAAAGAAAAAGAAATCTTAACACTACAATATTTGTCAATCCAAATGCAATTTTCATCCCTTGTACCTCCCAAATAACATTTCATATTTCCTTGTATAATTCTTAAAATTATGTGGATATTTAAAAATTATGTTTAGCAAGTCACATAACTTTAACTTTTGTCATATTAAAAACAGTAAAAAAATTATACACCGAGTCTTAGGACAACAATGGAGGAAGACATCAAATCCCAGCTCTCACCTTGAACTCTGCATCCTTACAAAAGAGGCAGGGGTCATGGTCAATCATTCTAGACCGTTTGGCACAATCCAGAAAGCAAACCAACAGCAGCAATTTCTTCAGTGTGAACTTTGACAAAGCTTCTTCATGACCTGAAATGATAGAACTCAATAAGCGATAGTTTAAAAAAGGAGTGCTGCAAATAAATTGTTTTGGAAGCAGTTGTTACCTTCCCGGTAAAGGTGGGGCACGATGGGATGTCTGTATTCAGCTGCAATGTCAGGGTTCCACAGCAAGCGGTTAAGGATAAATATTGCTAAACCCATAACATCACTGTTACTCTCCAAAGCTATCAGTTCTCCATAAATAGTCTAATATGAAAGAAAGGGAAAAAAGCAGAAGTGTTAAAAGTTACCTTAAATACTATGTGATTTTGTGAAAAATATACATTATTGAATCTCTAAAATAATGAAAGGAAATTGATCTCTAAATATCAAACACTTTTCAAGTGAGTTCCTGAAAGGTAAAGCCAAAGGAAATTTCAGAAGATCTAATCTCATTTCAAAACATATGACCATGTCTGAGAAACAAATCAGGAATTTCTTTAAGATGACCACATTTTTCTCCAGTTTAGTAAAGTGAAACTGACAGGAAATGCTTTTGTGTTATTGGCATGGAATTAACTTCCACTATCCTTGATGAAATATTTTACTTCTTAATAAGGTAATCACTTTTTAAAGCAATGTTGTAACAATTTAAAACATATGCATCATGCTGTAACTGAATTGAACCTACCTGAATTAGTATGATAGACAATATAAAGAAACCCAAAACAATCTCCACTAAAAAAATTGCTAAATGGCCTTTAAACTTAGATTATATACTATACACACTGAACTTACCTCCAGACCTATACGCAGCCATAAAGGGTTGTAAGATAAAAGCCAATTAAGGACTTTCTGCCTTTCTCCTGCAAGAAAGCATTTTTTAATATTAGATCCAGCAAACATTTCAGATTTCTATTAACCAATTTCAGACTGAACAAACTCAGTGCGTGAATAGCCCTTTTCCCACTCCAGGTTTCAGTCTCTTACCTATGTCTTTCCAGAGGTGCCTGTCCCTGCGGACCAGCAGGCGCCTGCTCTCGATCTCCCCCTCGAGCCTCTGGATGGCCCTGACCATGGTTTCGCAGGTGAACAGGCGGCAGGCCTCGCGCCGCAGCCGGTTCAGCTTGCGCCGGGCTGTGTACGCTTTTAGCGACGCCTCATCCTTCGTGGGTGCCTTAGGAAGGCTCCTTTTGTGATGGTTCTCTTCCCCCAGGATAAGTGCAGCTGCATTTACTGTTTAAACATGCACAAAAAGCAAGCATTTACATTTCAAATAAAGGTAGCTTTGCACACCTCATTGATTTTTTCTCCTCTTGAAGCTGAAGTTTTGTTATTTTTATTCTGACTGATGATTTATCCTTCAGGAAGCTTGTCAGCTGTTGCACTATACATATGTTGTCAAGTATGAGAATACTAGCCTACTATTAAATATAAGAACACTCATGAAATAAATGAGCAGTGCTAGGAATTCAGTTTTAAGATTAATGGTTCCATCTTTGGTTTTTCCAAATGAAGCTAAAGATAGAGCAAAAAGTAGGTTATCCTTTTAGTAAAGTGCCTGCTATAATATTTTCCAGCAGGTGGGGATTCCCCACTCACCACCCACTGAGAAGTGCCACACATTCCAGTGTATTCTTGGTGCAGAGCACCCTCCCCATGCAGGGGTGTGGTGTGCTGTGCCTGCCAGGAGCTGGTGAGCCATCCACACTGATCAGAAGGGGGAAAATAGGACAACATGACTCTGAAAAGGTTTAGTGTGAAATGACTACTACTACTTGTTACTGTTAATAAGTATATTACATAAAGCGTAAGAAAATGAGAAGACAAAACTATTGTACTCTTACCTTGTGAGGTATTTGTTTTTACATTGAAGTCATCAGGGGTAAGTACAAAATTTAACCACCAAGTAAAACCTCGCTGCTGCTTCTCCTTCCAACGTTCATCATAAAACATGTTTTTAGCAGCAAAAGGCATTGGGTGCCTAGGGATGACTAAAAAGGAAAACAACAAAAAACTTTAGTTTTTGCAGTTCTTGAAATGTTAGATAACAAATATGCATTTAATTCTGGAAAGGATTAAAGCTTGACACTCCATTTAGCACTACAGCCAAAAAGGCAAATTGTTAAAATCTTCAGTGACTTGCAGATCAGGGATTATTAATAAACTTCAGCCACAAAACATGGCTTGAGTTGTTACAGCCCTAGAGCTAAGACAAGATACCTAGAACCCAGGCCATTTGCAATGGGGTAAACTCAAACTGAACTGGATTACATCCAGGAAGAACCATTTTATAGATGCATTTTTCTGGTCAGATCAACTTAGTATTGTTAACTCTCCAAAATTTTTATCTTGTTGGGAAGAAAATTTCTCTTCTGAGGTATTCTGTTGTTGCCTTAAAATGTTATCAGATATGGAAGAGGCATTTAACTGATAGCCATCAGTTAAATCTATTAAAGCTGGGAGCAGAACTGTAATACAGATTTTACACTTACGGGCCAATCTGGAAAAAGTAACATTTACTTTTAGCTGACCATGTGCTGCAACCAATTTTCTTAAAAGTAGCCAAAACAGATCACAAAAGGTTACATACATTGTTCCACTTAGGTATTGATTCATTTCAGATACCATCTTCTATTTCAGTTCTAAGCAGTTAGGTCTTACCTGACACCAGCAGTACAATTGCGACACTCTGTTCAGTGTTTTACCAAACACCAGGAGTCTGCCTACCTGTTTTCAGTGGTTTCACAAATGTCAGGTGGGACTGGGCCAATCCAGGGACAGGTTTACTAATTCTCCTGGTAGATTTAGGCGCCTTCTGAAGTGAAGAACCTACAAGCATTAACGCACAATTATCAATAGCAAATATGTCAGTGAAAGTTAATGTATGAAAGTTTATATCACTTCAAAAGTACAAAACTAGAGTAATTCCCATGAACCATTCAAAAGATATTCCTTTCACACTCCAGAGCATATTTGGGGTTGGAACAGTTGGAAAACCAAAAATAAACTGAAATGCAAGTGTCAGCATTTTTTGATCTTCAAGCAATAAAGTATTGGCAAACAACAAGGCAGAGAGAGCTACACAAGGCTGACTAATCACAGACAGTAAAAAGCAGGCAGAATGAAAAAGACAGAGGAACTTCTTCACTGGAAGGGTGGTTAGGAATTATCACAGGCTGCCCAGGAAAGGGGTGGAATCACCATTCCTTAAGTGCTGAAAAGTTAAGTGTTGAACATAGTAGTGCCAAGTTAATGGTTGGACTCAATGTTCCAAGGGGTCTTTTCCAGCCTTCATGATACTACTTTAAAAATATGTGACAATAGCAATGGAGGTAAAGATTCACAATGGTAAATGTACAAGTGACAAATCTTGTCCAGTAAGTTTCCAGAAAATTTGATTTATGTAACAAGGTCTCTGCTCAAGAGCTTTTAAATATTTTATCTATTATTGTCATTAACAAATTTACATGGGAATACAGTAAATTTGAAGCCAATTACATAACCAAAACTCCAACCTAGTTTTCAGTTTTTTAAAACACAGATACCTAAAAAATTGCAAAAGCCCACATTTCAGAGATACAAAATATTGCTGACTGTTGCTAGACAGTTCAGTTTGCTATACACATTTCCTAATCAAAGGCATCTTTCAGAAAATGGTAAAAGAAGGAAACACTGCTCACCAGCTTTCTTCCTCTGCCCTACTCTCTCTCCACTGGTGGGTTTGAAGGCTGATGGTCCTCTGGCCGTGCATGTTTGATTGTCCATGCTAGAGGTAAGAGCTCTTTTTCTCTCCACTTCTTCCACATGCACTGGAGCTGTAACTTTACTATTTCCTACAAATACTTCACTTTTCCTCTTACGACACAAAGAAGTTGATCCAGTAGAAGATGAATTTACCTTGTCATTGTGACACTTATTTTCAGATGAAATGGGAGCTCTATCTGGCAGGTGTTTAGATCTTTCTGCCTCCATATGTCCAGGCACCACATTAGCACATCCTGTTATTGCTTTATTAAGGCATTTTTTAGATTTTGGCTGGTGGGTTTCTGTTCTTGTTTCTTTAGCAGCACCACGCTTACTTTTTATGACAGTGGCAGAAAGAATTGGACGCTTTTTTGTTCCCTCTCTCTGAGAGGGATTGTCAGTCTGAAGTTCCTCTGCAGAAGGAAAACTACACTGATCTTCCTTGGGTTTATCACAATCCAATGCCTGTGATTTTACATTATGCAGCACAGAGGCTTCATTTAAGCTGTGTTCTATGTGAACAAGTGTTTCTGTCTCTACACCTCCATCTTTTTTCCATTTTGCAGGTAGAAATCTCTTAACAACATAAGTCTCTGTGGTGGACGATATTAATGCTGCCTCAGGTTTAGGAGTCTTTGATGGTTTATTTGACAAATTGTCCCTCACAAATTGATCAGGTGACAGAATTGGAATAGGCTGTTCTATCACATCAATATCCACTTGATAATTGTCATTTACAAAAGCATCTGGACTTAAAATTCTCCTTGTACTTAAAACAGGCATGGAGGCTGAGTGTTCTGGAGTGGAAACTGGCGAGAGTGTGAAATTAAGAACCCCTCCATCATCTGAAATTGGCAATTGTGCTAATCCAGCAGAACTGGAGACACTTTCAGGTTGCAATTGATTGTGCTCAGTAACACATTTATTGATGTTACAGATGTCTGTCTCAGGCAACAACTCCTTATTTCCAGAGGCAGCAATATCCCCAAATGCAGTAGACCTTCTCAGGGCAAGTGGTGTGTGAACAGTATTGCCGTGCTCCTCTGGCCCTGGGGCAATGGGAGATGGAGGCAGCTGATTCTCAGAGCCAGCAAGAGAGCCATTTCCTTGGGATGCACCATTCTGCTCCGTGCTCTGATTCTCACATGACTGAAGGGGACTTCTAAGTCTAGCCACCTTCTGAGAAACCTGAAACGTTTTATTAACATTTTTAATTTCTACAGTACTCTTCTTAGCTTTTATTGCAGATGTTCCTGAAGAGTTCTTTTTTAATGTTTCCCAAAGACTCTTCTGAAAAAGAACCATACATAAAAGTTAGTGTGCTGGCTTTCTAAATTCTTCTATATGTAAAAGCAAACATTACTAGCATACCCATAGTTTTAGTTTTAAAAAAACTATAAAAAGAACTCTTGATAAAAAATCCACAATACCTTATTTGCAGACTTGAAAACCATTTATTTGGTTTCAATTTTATTCTTTAAGCTGTAGTTTATCAGTACCTAGGTTCTAACCTAGCTAAAAAAAGTTGAGGACAATGCACAGCATCATTATCACTTTATAGTCCTCCTTCACTAAATTTTCTAGTAATAGAAACAATATTTACATCAGAAATGCCAAAGTAACAGAAGATACAATAAACACACACTCACCTTTTTCTTCGGGGGCTGTTCAGCAGCACCAAGGAGCACAGCTTGATGTTTTACAACATCATTAACAACAAAAGTCACCAGTTCTCTGATTTTTCCTTCTTCTAATGGTGTCCACGTGATAGAAACAAATATTCTTTGTCCTGACTATTGGAAAAAAATAAATATTGAATGTTTAGCATTTAGGTGCACTTTGGTAACACTGAAAATCAAGTAATCAACCAAACAATGAGCAGTACATAGAACATATATTATGACAACATGAAATGATAAAAAATTAAATTTAAATGTTAAATGTTTAAATGTCAGTTTTCCCTCCTTGGCATGTAAATTTAAGCAACCCCTATCAAAAATGTTGTCTTACTGAAAGGTTGTATACCTCTGAATCAAAATACAGTAGAAAACAAGAAAGAATAAATATAAATGTAACACATAGTAGAAGGAGAAGGTTCAAGTAATGGTGAGTAGAAGAAAATACATAATTTTTGCACGTATTAACCAAATAAGTCCTCCAGACTAACTTTGAGAGAATTATGGTGGGACAAATAATCAGAGTTTGATTAACTTAGGACCTTCACTGACCCTAATATAAGTGTAAATGTTTTTAGTCAAATTTGACATACAAATCTTTCAACAAAAAGTAAGACACTGCAAATTATCAAGGAAGTCATGAAGCTTTCTGTTCATTAATTCCTAGAGGAACGTATCATTCAAGCACCGTGCAGTGAGACTTCACCCTGGTTTTATAAGCCCATTGGTGCAAGAGATGTCCAGAGCGTTTCTTCCTCTCTCACAAACGCTCTGGACAGTCTAGATAATTGCACAGATATGTTCCTCTAAACGGTTCTTTTGAAAACTGGCATTGATTGGACTAGTCACAGTTTGCATTTCCTTAAGTATCGTAAACGCTTAATCCTATTTTAAGCACGCCTTGCACTCTGTTGTGTCAGCTAATGAACGTGCAGAACAGTGAACCGGCATCCTCTTCCCTCAGCCTTCTTCCTGAACATACGCACTGAAACTTTTTGACAGGTCTCTGTCTTTAGAACAACATTCCCGAAGAGCAGTTAATTTCATTTCATTTTTTTATCCTCACTGCAAACACCTCTCTGTTGGAGCAGGTTGCAGCGCCCTTGCACAGCTGACAGCCTCCAGCCTGAGGGGCCCGACCCGGCCATGCCCGG
>NW_005054357.1:2363080-2380874 GCF_000277835.1 Geospiza fortis | reverse complement strand
CATTGGCCACCTATATGGTGGCCATAAGTAAACAACTCAGAGAAATTGAAAAATGTGGCTGGAACTCAGAGCAGGGAGCTGGATGTGCCAGTACATAAAATATAGCCTGGAGATTATGTATATGTTAAGTCTCTTACAGAAAAGACTTTGGAACCACAGTGGGAAGGGCCATTCCAGGTGCTTCCCACTACTTTGATTGTGATTAAGATCAAGGAGCAGAGCACCTGGATCCACCACTCTCGAGTGGAGAAAGCTCCAGAAGCCCCTTGGAAAGTGACACTGGGAGACAATGAAGTGAAACAAAAACTTACTCGAGCAAAATGAGTATATTGCGGCTGGGAGTAGTTAATAAGTTAGCTTGTAGGAATTTGATTAAGAGAATTGTTTGTAATTGCAATTGAAATCCTAGAATCAGAAGGTACCTCTATACAGAACAATGCTGAATGGCCTTGATCCTAAGCTTTTATTCGGTACACTGGATCCATGGGAAAGCATTCTGATATAAAAGATTTAAACCTATCAACTATGGTTATACACGGGAACCAGATCTATGAGAAACAGGAGTGGCAAAAACGGGGATTGTGGTCACTTCAAGGGTCCAACCCGCCCCTTCGCCCGTCCGCCAATCAGCGCCCGGCGCTTCATTTAAACAGCACGAGCTCGCGGGGCCGCGAGCGCAGGGCGTGAGGGCTCCGAGGGATCGAAATGGAAACAAAACAAGGGCGAGAGTAACGGCCCTGAGGGGACAGCGCCCTGAACAAACCCACAGCCGGGCTAAACCCACGGGGGCTGTAGAGAGATTTAGTTTACAAAATACTTTAAAGTCAGAAGTTGAATGAGACACACGCAATACTGATGAGAACATCAGCCTCATCTGTTTCTCCTTCATGAACGTTGAAAAACACCCAAATACTGTATTTTCATGCTGCTGGAAAACAAAAAGGGGCAGAAATTAAAGCTAACACAAGCACCCCTGCAAGAAATCCTGTGAAGCACACAATGTTAAGACAAAAGAACTTTACTTTTCCATAGCAAACAAAATTACACATAGGACTGAGTACTTCCACATTTACAGTACACTTCCTAACTTTTCCTTACAGCAAAGGATTTCCCCTAAAAACATAACTTTAAAGACTTCCATCTAAAATACCAACCTGTACAGATCACATTTAAAACACATTATCTCAATATATGAGTGACAAAATATTGAGTTCTTTTCACCCTATTCTTTCATATAAAAGGACTGACATTTAACATGATCAAAATGGTTATGGGGGATTCAAAAAATGTTGTCATTTTTACCTTTAATCCATCAAAACCTTTTAAACAAAAACATTTCTAATGAACCATGAAAAAGACCCTTTTGGCCTTAAGCAAGGTGACAGCCCTGCATTACATTCTGCCAGTGACATTGCTGGATGCACAGGATGAAATAACCAAATTGTTGTGAGACTGTGCTGTAGAGCAAGATCCCCCAGGACAACAAGGACCTACAGATAAATGCACTCTGCTTCCCTTTAGCCTCAGGCACATGGGGAACACACAGACTGCACCAGGTATGCTTGTGCGTTCCACACAGAGAAAATACACACCTTTTTTATTGTTATCAGGGAAAAAAAAAACCTACTCATCTACAACAGACTTCATTCATAATGCTACATTCATGAACTCCTACAGAGAAGTTATTTTAAATTTTAAAATTTGGGGTCATTTATTCCTTAGCAGTCCATAACACGTTTCCTGTTTGATCAAGCACATTGCGAGGTGACTCCTTGGAAGCATTCTTCAGTTCTGAAGGCTCTTCCACATTTGTTACAGGGAAATAAGCTCAGCTCTTTGATGACACCAAATATATCTTTTGTCATTGTGGTCTGGCATGACCCATCTTTAGGAACAACTACTGGAATTATAATCCAGACAATAGTAGCGCTATATTTTTAAGGAAACCACTGCCTTACAGAAAAATATCTTCACCATTACAATGACTGATGTTCAGCATGAAAAGAACGCATGAGGGATACGTCTCTCTAAGAAAAGTGTCAGTGCTCAAAGAGGAAATTCCAATACAAATAAATAAACTGAACATAAGACCCACTGGAAGAATTACAGGCAGTAACCCAGTCTACAACCAGAAATTTGTATAGCAAAAAAATACAGAATTTAATGTTTGAACAGAACAAGTGCACTAAGTTCTCAGAATCACACAGCAGTCTGGAGAACCAGCACAGACTCCACTTTCTTCCCAAAGGTCAGCATGTGGAAAAGATCAACTTTTTGCAATGTGCCACTAACCACTCTACAGATCTTTTTAAGAGACACCTGCTTCTTCCTTCTTTAGCAATGAACCCTTAACTAATCTAGGGACTGCCTGATAAAACATTTATTGTAAATGCCCCCTCCACATCAACTGCACCCACACTCTGATGAGCACATACTGAATGGGGGACACTGAGGAGTTCCAGCCCATGAGCTGAGAGGTGCAGACCTCTGCCCTTCCACCCCAGTCCTCCTACCAGGGACTACCTTCTATCAAGCAGAAACCAGACACTTTCACCTACCAAACAAAGTACCAGCCCATGAAAATTTACTTTGCCCATATATGAATTTTAAGTAGATGTAAAGCCATACAAATTATAGCTCATGATATTAAATAAAAATAAAAACTATGTATCTAGCACATAAGCTTTCCTATTGTCTTTCACTGTCAACTGGCAATGATCCAGCCTGACCAGCAGGAACAAACATTAACTAGTAGGGTTATCTGCAAACAAATAACACCAAAGAACTAGCAGGTAATTTTTTCCAGGAATGACTAGTAATTCTGGTCACCCAAACAGCAAAAAGCACACTCGTTTTTCTCAAAAACGAGTCCTTTTATAGTCCATTTCTTGTTGGGCATGCACAAACATGGAGCCCTTTGAAAGTTATTGACCTTAATGTTTTCTGAGTAACAACTCAACTAGAGAAAAAAGCCATTCTTTAGAATAGATATAAAAGGCACAATCATGAAAGAATTTTTAAAAGGACATTATCAAGTAAATATGCTCCAAATTCCATTTCAGTGTTTTCCTAGAGTGCCTTCCAAGCAGACTGGACTTTAAAAGAAACAATTATTAACCAACCACTTTGAAGCTACTGTTTTGTCAAAAGCCCACAATACTTATTTCTACTGTAGGACAGAAAAGACAAGAAATAACAAAGAATTAGGCTTTTAGTCTGAGCACTGCACTGACACCACTGATGTTGGGTTACTTTCAACAGTACAATTACAAATGCAGTAGAAATCATGTTTCATGTGCACATGAATAGTATAATTATGATACATACACGTAGACTTGAAAAGTACACAAAAACCAGCCATTTTCAAGCCATGGAGTGTGAAGATGACAGAAACAGTTTTATTTTGAAAGGAGATGAAAGGCGGAGTTAGAAAGCAGAAAGGGTAGTACTTGATAGTGTCCTTTCAGAAGGCGGCATTCAATGGCCTTGTTATTGCTGTAGATTTGCTAGTCTTCAGCTTCTTCCCAGATCTATTTACAGCATGTCAGTCTGAACATTCCCAGAGCACAGCTCTAAATTTTACTTTAGAGATACAAACATAGAACAGTTAAACATATGTAGTCCTGTTTTAGAAACTGAACTTTTAAAGTTTAGGACTTCTATTGTGCTTCTTTGGCTAAGTCCTATTTAAATATTGGTAACACAATTCTATAACTCTGCCACTATTTAACAGCTAACAGAAATCTTTGGTGTGTTTAGGTTAAGAATCCATTAGGGTACAAGCTTCAAAATATGAACATTCAGGCAGTTCTGGCCCCTCTCCTGCAAACTGCTCAACACTGAAGTCGATGATTAATAGAATCTAACACCAAAGTATCTGAATACAATCACAAATGATCTGTGCCACTTGAGAGTTTGTAGAACTGTGATAAGAGAACCTTCTTATCACCACAACTCCCTTGTGCTCAGCTCATTGAATAAATTTGACAGTTATAACAATACACATAAATCCAGTTTCCCATTTTAAAGATTCTTTCAGATAATAATTTAAGAATACAGAAAACTGGAGGAAAATTTCAATCTTAATTCTCATCTTAGTAAGATGGAAATCTTATTATACAATACTTGTGAGGAATTATGAAGATTATAAAGTTACTTCAGATACTTTCTTTGGCATCATATTCACCAAACAAACACAGAGTAATTATTTTTAAAGTACACTTAAAAGAGAAAGCTTGATGAGGTTAAACTATACTAGATTTCATGGTGACACCAGACTTGTAGTTCCAAATGGGTTTTTTTGAAAAAAACCCCTTATGTCTAGTAAAGAAAGAGCTAAAAATAATTAGACATAAAATACTCTCAAGAGTTTAACTTTGGTTTATAAACACAGTACAAGAAAGTGAGAAACCAAACAATTTAATTAGCAACTCACAAGAGATTTAGCATTACTGATTTTCTTTTTTTTTTAAATAGAAATTAAATACTGTTCTGGAACAGTCTTTAAATTTCTCCTCTATCACAGATAACCTGAAAATGGGCACATTAATGTGGGACCCTGATATTATTTCTGCTTTAGCAAGGATCAACTATGCCAACCCTTTGTGACTGTTCATGTTTTAAAATGACCTTGCAAATACTGCCATTTCTTTCAAAGTTAGAGTGCGGGGTACACTTTAGAAGACAAAGAGGACTGAAAAAGCAAGAAAAAATGCATCTTAAAATTATATAGAACTAAGTGTAGAAAATTGACAATACCATTGTCTAGCTCTTCCCACTTTATTCAATATTAGAGATCAAAGAAGAACTAAGAGGCCAAATTTAGGCAGCCTAATTGTACTCAGGGGATCACTGAACACCTTGTTTAATGTCTTCATAAAGTATCACAAATCACTTTTCAGAAGAACCTAGTGCCTGTATTCACTGGCTAGGTTCCACAGTCCAGCCACCTTTAAAACCCTCCAAAAATGCCTCAGGTTCAAGAAAATTATATATTAATTTCTGTGTGAAACATAATTCAAAGTTTGTGTTTCATAGCCCTGCCTGCCCTTAGAAACTTTTATGAATTTTAAATACTCCTTATTCTTTTAGAATGCTTTCTATTCCACTTAAAACATTAACTCAAAGTGAGATGCAGAAAGGCAATTTTTATAAATTAATAGCCAGATATGTAATTACACTTTCAGCCACTATCCTTAAAAGATATTTCAGAGCATTATTTTTAAAAGACCGTCTATAAGATTTTTAAAAACTCTTAAAATCACAAGAAACACTCTTCCGTATGCATCAAATTGTGCCTAAACGTTCAAATATTATGTAAACAAATTGTTTTCCCAAAACTATGCAGGAGACTTAATGAGTCCAAATAAAATATAAAATATAAATCTCAGTTGCCATATCAGCCTTCTGGTGGCCGACAGCTTAGTAAATTCGGTGGAATGTTATGGTCTGATCACGAATGTTCGTTGTTTGAAATATTCTGTACAGTGGGAGTTGTATCTAGCCCCAGTAAAGTTCCAAGATATGACTGGTCTCTAGGATCCAGCATCTGCTCAGGCCTCACAGGATGAACAATGTTTGCAGGCTGTGGAGTCAGGGTGTATTTCTCCAGGAAGGAGAGCTCCGTGGCTCGCTGATAATCCGGCTGCTCGGGCTGCGGGGGCAGGATGCCGTGGGACTGAGCGCTGTGCTGCACCAGCTCTGCCTGGGGCTCTGCCATGGGCACGGGGACCAGAGTCACAGGCACACACACTTCTGGGGATACATTCTGCAGCAAAGTTTTGGCTTCTGATTGATATGCTTTGGACTGTTCCACGTACTGTTTAGCCTCAGTTTGGTAAACTTTGTCATCAGAGGTGTACTGCACTGGTAAGGACACTAGCTTTTC
This sequence comes from Geospiza fortis, assembly GCF_000277835.1. Taxonomy (NCBI): domain Eukaryota; kingdom Metazoa; phylum Chordata; class Aves; order Passeriformes; family Thraupidae; genus Geospiza; species Geospiza fortis. The sequence continues at coordinate 2,374,987 of NW_005054357.1, read as the reverse complement.
CTCTGGAGAAGATGCCAATGCCTCCTCTGCAGCCTTAGACCCATGAACGTGATCAATGTGATACTTCAGCTTGTCTTTTCGTTTAAATGTTGCATTGCAGTGCTGGCAGTTAAAGGGTCGAGCATCTGAATGAATAACCATGTGTTTTGTTAATGTCTTCTTAATTCTGAAAGACTGATTACAGATCTGACATTTGTAGGGCTTCTCACCTGTAAAGACAGAGAAGTAACCATCAGTTATTCAGAGTAACATCAAATCACACATAAATATGGAAATACCTTCTATGAATTATGACATGAAGACGTACAATGAAACAATTTTACTGAAGACAAACTTTAAATTCAGCATCAATTTCAAAATCAAGAGAGTCATCAGGAATTTGTTTAGAAGTTATATTGGCGTACTCTTCTCCTTACACACAATTCTCATTACTCTGGACTTATGTTAGATTACAAACTAAATATAAAAGAACAGTCTTTTAACAGTTATGATACTGGGATTAAATGAGCTATATACATTTCAAAAGACAATGATTTTCCTAAACAAAAGGCAGGAAGAACAAAGTCAAAGAGAAAGGACACAGCCCTTTCCAAAGGGAGTTCACTCCTTGTTTAGATTAGCACCTGAAATGCAGTAATCTCTGGAGCACAGAAACATTTAGAAGGTGTGGGTAAATTTGGCAAGAACACACATACCAGTGAACTAAAGGAGGAGGTGCAAAAAGTGCCCCACAAACCTGAGCTGAGATTATCAGTATTCCAGCTAAACAATCAAAAAACAGCATTCAGGAATGGCCAGTATATGAGAATGAATAAAACCTTGCTGCTTTCTCCTACTCTCATCCTGAATGCTCAACAACTATAATGAATTAGATCATTGAATCAATATTGATGCATAAAAATACATTCCTATGTGTTTTGTGGTTTAGTTGGGGTTTATTTTCTTTTTACCTGAATGTGTCCTAAAATGCATTTCCAAACTGGATTTCCCTTTAAAAACTTTCTTACAGACTTCACACTGGTGAAACGTTGCTTTATATCTTTAAAGAAAAAAGACATTTCATGTTACTTTTTTTTTGTAAACAAATAACAGTGAAGTTATGTCCACACTCCTTTCTGAAATCTTAAACTGCAAAATAGCTAAATACCAAACTTTCCAAATTTCCTCACTTATGTTCCTATTTCCTGGCATCCACCTACCAATATGGTCAATTAGATTCTTTTCAATATTCAATTTTATTATCTGTCGGGATGGCACTTAAGTAGTCAAAGAACAAAAGCCACTAAAACTTCTTTTTTAACCCCACAAATCTCGTTATGCAGCTTTTTTTTTTTGCCCAAGACTCACAAGAAGCTTTTACTTTGATAGAATCAGGCCATAAATATGGTTCTAGGAATGGCAGAATTTCTAAGTAGGCTACTGCCTACAAAAGGAAAAAATCAGAATTAGCAATGTACTATACTTTTAAGTCAGACACATCTTTATTGGTTTCTACACAACACTAATGAGTACTAACAGCTAAAACACATCATTTGACAAACAACCAGAGCTGTTTATTTCACATCTCTGAGAGGTTTATTTTTAGAGCTCAAGAGTTTTAAAACCCTATTGCATTTTCAACGTAGAAACACCCTTTCAAAGTTTTTACCTCCTTTCAGAGCCACTAATCTGCTGCCAGCTCCTAAAATACCTTAAATGTGAGATAATTCTCCCTGTGCTTACATGATGACTAATAATTCAGTTTTAACTAGTCTGCAATGAGAATATTACAGCAAACCATCAATTAAGAACAACACTGAGACAGCTATGTGACAAATTAAAATCTGATCCTTTTTAATGCTTTTATTTACTTAATTGTGCTACAAATTAAATACCTGTCTTAAATTGTGCAGGTATTTCTCTGATATTCCCTTCAAACTGTAATAACATTTCTATGAAGCCTGAGGTACAGGCATGACAAACGCAGATAAGCAGAATTCTGCTCACACATGCAAGTCCCAACAAAAACAGTTATAGTACAGAAGCATTTATGCAGTTGTACAAACCCCATACTTACTTCTGCCAAACTTTTTCTCCTAGATGAACACTTTTATAATGAACAGTGAGGTGATCTCGACGGCCAAAACATTTTCCACATTCCTCACACTGATGTGCTTTTTCACCTAGAAGGGCAACATTCAATACATTTTGGTTAAATCTTTTTGGAACTTTTTAAATGTCTATGACCTATAATCATGTTCCCAAAGTTCAGCCAATCAAGCTCCTCCACACCTCACTTGGAGAAGGATTCTCTCTTATTAAAGAAGAAAATTTAGGAAGCATGGTGCTTCTATCAGAGTAATGACGTTACCACTTCTATACAGGACTAGTCCATGTGATTCCTACAAAGAACTTTGTGCTCCAAGTCAGGAGACACTTCCCCAAACACTCACTGCATGGGAGTACAAGTGAATGGCTGGGAATGTACTCTCTTCATTATGACCTGAAACAGGGTACCTTCGATAATTCAGCTGTTTTCAAGAGAAGCTTATTGAAACATACCAATTATTTTCAGCTATTAATTTGTATAATTGAAAATTGCACCTCAGTATTTATCATTTTAATCATCCTGATGGACATAGTTACCTTTTTCTTTTATGCTGCTGTTTAAGAGTACCATGATGCTTTTCAGTCATCTTGAGATCTTCCACAAAGTGGCAGAATATTTCTTCTCATGTAAATAGGGGTGTGGACAGTCAAAGAATGTAACTTTCTAGAGGGGGAAAAGCAAATAGAGCAGAAAAGAGGATTTTTTGGGGGTTTTTTTCTTTTTTTTGGTTGTTTGGGTTTTTGTACTTGGACTTTTCAAAGATTTCTTTATTTCATAGCAGACATTATGATTATTTCAAACACCAGGAAAGAAGCTGTCTTGCACATAAAGACTCAGGAAATTTAGACTCTGATCACTTTCACACTTCCATGCTGCCTAGAAAGTATTTTGCCTCCAAGAGGGTCATATTTCCTCTGGATCCTGTTGTGAAAAAGTCACTGGTGAATCTTTGCTCTTCCTATATATTTGATAACCCTTCTGCTCTCAGAGCAATGATTTTATTTTTCTTTTTCCTGATCATCTCCATCTGTTCATAGGGCTGATTCCTCAGCCTTCCTTCCCTCTTTCCCACAAGAGAGATTTCAGAAACACCTCTCTGATGTTCTTTACATTGAAGTGATCAGTGTACAAACTTTGACAGAGACTCTGACAGCTTCTTCTGTGTTGTGGCAATAATGTTTCACATAGTTGCTATTAAAAAAAGAAATCTGGAATCATTAAAAAATCCTCCTTTTTAACTTTTGCTTTTTGTATTTATGATTGTTAAAGCAATTCATTGTTACATGTTTTTGACTGTCCCTCAGCTTTCTATGGTATCAGGGAGGAAACATTTGGCTTTTAAACCTTTAAAACAGGTAAGACTAACTCTGCTTTAGCAGACCTTAAAAAGAGTGGCAGGAACTTTTATCAGGCCTAAAACATTGCATGCACTGAAAAAAATTTCCATCATTAACTTTTTACTTGGTTTTATTTCAAAATAGTAATTTTGAAGGCAATTTCCAAAGAAAATACCTACCTGAATGTATTTTTTTGTGTTTTGTCAGATGGTCATGCCGAATAAACGTTTTCCCACATTCTTCACACTCATATCTCTTGTCATCATGATGCACTCTTAGATGAAGTCTGCATATTGAGTCACAAACAAGACCATAAAATGCAATTTCGTTAACATAATCTGTACTGCTAATTCAATGCAAAATAGCAGAAAATACAGGCTTTAATGCTTCACATAAGTATCAGGAAGTAGCTTGCAGCTGAGGTGCACTGCATTTGTTCTTGGAAAGCAAGAGAGACCAGACCTGCGCTCTCTTATGTGAACTTAATTTAGTGGGATATTTTAGTCCTCTGCTTATTTTCTGTTTGAATAACCAAACCACAGAAGTTTCATATGTGCAAAAAACTCAACTTTGAGAAAAGAGTTGTAGGGCGTTTTTTTGTGTTTAAACCACTAATGTATTACAAATTAAATTAATTCTGACACATTAGCAATATATTTTTTAAATTGAAAAATGTTTAGAACATTTACTAATGCTTTCAGAGGTGGAGTACATCAAACACATACATTACAAGGAATTATGTCAATAACATATGTATATATATCACCAAATAAGCAAAACAGTTTAGCAGCTTGCTTAATAAAAACCTATACCTGTAAGAGCTTCCATGACGAAAACTCTGCCCACAAATACTGCAAAGATGAGGCTTCTCTCCACTGTGAATTCTCAGATGTTCTTTCAAAGTCGTTCTGTTTAACAAAGCCAGTAAAATTCAATTTTAAGCAATGTCCCTGCCGCTTTAAAGTGAAGCATACTATCATTTTCTCAATTTCTCCTACTGTGATGGATCACAATAGATCTGAGTGGCTGTATAAATTCAGATATACAAACCAACACATGCATTCAAAGACAGTCTGGCAACCTATTTACTGAACCAACTGGGTCTAGAAACAGTATCAGGAAAGAAATAATAAGAAATAAAACACTGTCCCAATGTAAATTTGGAAAACATATATTAAATAAAACATATTTCCAAAAAATTTGCAAGATGTTTTTGCACAGCAGAGAAACTTAAGTTCCTTAACAGTAAGAAACTGAAGCGAATAAGAGGTACAACTTTCTTAATATATTTGCACTTCATAATTAATTACCTACAGCTGTCACCCTTAATTTTAGAGGTGATCAGAAAATCCCATGCTAGCTGTGGCTCTCACACTACCTTTTAACACACTAATGCTCTGAAATGGTCTCGTTTATGTTAAAAACTCCAAGCATATTCAACAGCAATCAAAGTATGCTAAATATTGCTGTGTTCTGCTGAAGTTCAAGTAGCTCAAGTAGTCAGCCAAGTCCTTACCGTTCCCTGACGGATTTCCCGCAGATGAAACATGTCCATTTCCTCTTTCCCCCATGAGTACATTCTATGTGGCGTTTCAGATTCCCTGTGTCATTAAACTGGCGGCCACAAATATCACAAGGAAAAGGCCCTACAGGGAGACAGACACACAGAGCAGGATTGACTGACAGCTAAAATAAACAACAAGCCCAGACTGGTTACTTTTGAAAACCCTCATCAATTTACAAAGCAAAACTTTTGTCTAACAAATTATTCATCTTTAGTACAGTCAGCATACTTTAATTAGATTTTGTGAGTTTTCTGCTAAGTTACTTCTATGATCTAGCATTTTGGCAAATTTCACTACAGTAAAGCAAAAATTCATAATTCATAGTCAAAAGCAATTAAGCCCACTTAGACCACTTGAAATAAAAAATTCTTATCACCCATGTAGCTCCTATCCAGCAGAAATAATCAGTAGTACAAAAAAAGTCTGCAGAATACTTCAGGAGGAAAGGACAAAGGTCTTTTGAAAACTTCAGGAAGAATCTGACTCCCTAGCTGAGAATCAATTTTGTGCAAAAAAGTTTCAAACCAAACTCATCTTGATTCTTCTTTCTCCCCAGAATTCTGACTTTTTTGGGTACAAGAGAATGCCTCAAAAAGACAGCTGAACACAACAGTAAAAACCCAATCAACAAAAACCTTCCAACAACTCTCCCCCAAAAGTGGAACAGAGTATTGTAAAAGGAGGTGGGGTGAAAACCAGACTGACCATAAAATGGTGGGGGAATGTTTTACTTTAATCTAATGTTTACATGTCAGAAGGAGGTTTCTATACCGAGATGGAATTTTTCCTGATGTTTCAGTCTTGCAAACCGGGATTTAAAATGCTCTTCACAGTAGGTACATTTGAAGGGTTTGTCCTGAGAGTGAAGGATCATATGCTCTTCTAAGTGAGGTCTTCGAGTGAAAGATTTCTTACAAATCTGAAATGATACCACACTTTGTCAAGGATACATCCATTATAACCAGATTCTTTTCCTATTCATAAGCTTATAAGAGTTTATTTCATCTGCTCTCTGCACCAATGTAAGATTAAACACATATCTTTTCAAAGACCTGTATGTCAGTATGGAAAGCCTTGCAGTCAACATCAAAACCAACCTGTGCTCTACATAAACCATAGTGGCCTGTAATGTATAGATTAGGAGGCAGATCCATGGCAGCCTAAATCAACTACTGGAAACTCCTGCATGCAGTTATATGTTCCTCCCCAGCCCTTCTTTCTACTGACTCCAGCACTTCCCAGACTCCCTTCCTAAGGTGTTTCAACACAGTAACTCAGCCAAAAATAACCCAGTGGAAAAAAGCAAATAGCTTTGGCTTGGTTTTGGATGCTGAAACAGTTTAGTTGGACTATGGTAAAAGATGTTGTAGTATAAACTACTGTAGAACCAAAGTCATACCTGTTCCTTTATTTCCTCTGGGAAATTTCCTAACAACAGGTATTAAAGAGAAAATGCCAATACCAACAAGGAAATGTAACTCAAAATACATTTTAGAGCTACAGGACCATCATAAGCCTAACATTATGTGTGCTTTTCAGTACTGCTTTCAGATTAACCAAAATGTTAGAGTATTATCAGTAGTGACTTAAATAAGCACACAGTACAAATACAGAATTGAATCCACAGCTCAAATTCAGGCATTTACACCAGGTATTACAATTTATCATCAGGGTCCTATGCTTCAACACAAAGAGTGCTCAAGTTTCCCTGTGAGACTCCTGCTGTTGTTTATGACAGCTCAGCTGAGCACTACAACTCCCACACATTAACTCCTGCAATCAGCTTCACAGAGCACACATGAATAAGGAAATCAAAACCAGCAGCACTATTTGCTTAAAAACTTATTAATGTTAAATACAGGTGTAAGAAAATCCATATTTGTATAAAGTATAATAGCCCTCTTGCTTTTCCCTATGATTGTATCTATTGTTTGTGTAAATTCGCTCATATTCCTCAAGGATTAAAATATGGTCAGCAAATCCTGTTGTTCACAGACAGATTACAGCATAAACCAATAACCTTAGTGAATCCTGCAGCTTACATCTGTGGCACCTTTGCCCTCAGAACACACCACATGAACAAACAAAGTTATAGCACAGCACCCAAGGGTCCTGTTCAATGTCCAACTGCTGCAAAAGTTGGAATTCTACCTGCTTTTAATTCAAGTCCATTTTCAATGCACATGAGCTGTACAGGAGCAGGAGCTCACTTCTTTAAAAATTTCTACTTACAACGTTCAATTTAAAAAAATAAACCCACAAACCAGGAAGTGGAGTTTGTCAAATCACTCATCTGGTAACACACTTTCCCAGGAATAAATGTCAACAATGTTGCACAATTGATTCTCACTATTAAAATGTTTCTTATCTAGTAACAAACAGAATCTGTAACACATTCACACATTACAGCTTCACCCGGAAGATAACACCCTTTGATGAACCAGGTAATAACCTTGAACCACCATCCCACCAGCTGCACAACGAATAATACAAATTCCTACGGCTGATATCTCCCAGCTTCCTACCGTGTGTTTACAAGTGAAAGGTCCAAATAAAGCAAGGTTTATGATTATGTTACAGCCCCTAATATTACAGACATACTGCAGCATGCAGCAGCCTGCACAAACAAAACAGGTGCCCTAAAAAACAAAAAGAAAACCAATTCCCTTAAAAAAATAGCCACAACAAAACCCCACATCTGAAACCTTAAAACATTATTTGGCAGCATACACAAAGAGAATGGAAATTCTACAATTCCTACAATTCTTTTTTAGAGCAGATGTAGTTTCACACATATAGCTCTCACAGGAAAATCAAGCAAAGTATTCTGTAATTTTACAACTAGAGATAAATTTAGCACAAATTCACAATTCTGTTGACATGCATATGCAGCTAAATGAGAAAATGTTTCATGTTTAACATGTATCTTCCTCACAATTGAGAGATCCTTCCTGTAACAGTATACCTTATGGTCAGTGTTATGTGTAATTAACAGGAGAGCAAATACTGGTTTTAAAGCACTCATAACACTCAAGTCTAATAATCTGTAAACTGATGTATTTGAAAAAATACTGCCTCTAACTATTTTAGAATTCAAATTGGGATTATTTATCTGACCAGAGGCTGTACATATAGACAAAGTGCTGCCCTTAAATCAGCAGACAGAGGAAATGTATCACTTAGAGGAAAACCATCCCCTAGAAAGCTTGCTGAGATTTCACAGAAACACATACCAGATTTTCATTAAAATTCACAGAAGGTAAACCCTGTACAGAGCAAAAAAAAGTATTGAAGGATTACTTACATCACATTTCCAACCTTCACTCTTTGTCTTCTTGATAGAAAGAAATTCTTGTACATTCTCTGGATGAAACCTAGGAGAAAGAGGCTGAAAGTAGTCATAACTTTCCAAGATGAAGATAATCTAAATACTAAATATCTATTTCTAAGCTTTATATGTCATGGAAGTTGATCACCACACCGGCAGAACAGAATACTGATGCTGAAACAATTCTAATGACACAAATAACTGGAAAGCAGTGTTGACTATGGACTCATGTAGAACCTTATACAACATCTGATAAGACAAAAGGCAGTTTCAACTTATGGATATTTACAAAGAAAAAAGAAAAAAGGCAGTATGTAAATAATAACACCTTATAATTAGACCTGCCGTAAATTATTTATCTAAAAGAATCTGCTCAGAAATGGTTTAGACAGGTATTATCATCAACGGTAAAGCACTGACATCTAAAACTAAAGAAGGTATTTTACTCTACCTTCAAATTAAAAGCAGTCAGGTAATTTTTAAGTCTGATATGTTCTGACTGTGCTAGCTCATCTGAAAGATTCTAAAATTTGTAATAAAAACTTTTGGCAGAACCCCCATAGAAGCACCACTGCTATTTCTTACAGCAGGTTAGGTGATACTGCTAACCCCCATGCCCTTTGAAAAGGCAGTTATTTGAAGAAATAGTTATAAAAATAATGCAGAGCATGCTGTGTTTATATGTATGCTTATCTTCACTTTTTAAATAAAAAAAATGCTTCTTCAGAAATGTCAGACACATTAAGTCATACTTGCCTCTTCACGTGCTTTGCTAAGGTCTTCTTGCTTGCATGGAGCTTATTGCAGTAGGGGCATTTGTGCTCCTTCTTATGGAAGTCAGTGTCACTGGAGTGTTTCTTTCTGTGCACTGTCAGGTTGGATTTGGTGGAGTAGCGCTGGTGACAAATATCACATTCAAAAGGCTTCTCACCTGTGTGGACACGGGTGTGGCTCTCATATTTACCTGCACAACAAAGTCAAATCCGTTAGCGTGACCTGTAACAGGTATCACCTGCAACAGCCATGTCTGGGATTGATTCTACAATCTCTCTCACATGCAGTCAAACTCTAAGTACCCTCCACATCCCTCCAAAGATTCCTACTGGCTTACACCACTGAAAATTGCCCAGTGCTCACCAATGTGTTTGATCCAAGGCCTCTCCAAAAACTTCCATCTTCCTATAAGTTTGTGCAAGGGTTACAAGTCACTCTTGTTCAAACCTTCAGCATAGTCTGATCTTAAATACTGCGAATTACAGTCCTATTCTTTCACTACACTGATCATGAGTACCTTTGCAGAACGGGGAACAGCCTCACAGAGAACTGGTAATCTTAAGGTAATTTCAAATAGCAGAACACTGAATGAAAGACAAAAGCCTTTGCACATTATCTGTATTTGGGACCCAACAAACTACCAGAAACAAAAATGCTACTCTCTCATTTCTTTCACATGGCTTGTATTCCCTCTTCTGTTTGCCAATGTTTTTTTCTGAGGACAAAATTCTGTCCTGTGGATAAATCTACCTCGAGTCAATAGCAACCTCTCTGCTTTGTACTAGATTTTCCTTTTTTCTCTGTAGAACATACATGCATGCTGCTGTATAGTACTGTAAATTTACGAGCTTCTGCAGTTCATAAATTTAACATGTAAGTCAATTGTGCATTGTAATACAAGCTTATAAAAAAATACTTTATTGTATCACTTGTTTAAATGCATGCTTGTCATGGATTTTTTGAGCACAGAACTAGAATTCTAAGTTATGAAAGTGCAAAGAGAAACGGGCTTCCAATGTGTGCAGAACCAAAATGTACCATTCCAACCCTAAATACTCACAGGCCATTTGTTTCTGCACACTAGGTGTGCTTTTACACACTGTGCTAACAACCAGAATCCAGAGCAGTGGAAGAAAAATAAATGTAGTATTTGCAGATTTTTAAAATAATGTGCTCAGATAATTTATTTAAACTATTTAGCACCACAGACATAACAACTTAATACACTTCAAGAAAATAGCAGCACACTGGATCAGTGAGATGATCCAGAAATTCCTATATTCACTCTCCAGGACAGAGGAAAAACTTGGTTTATTTCCCACACAAACAGCACCACCATGAAGAAGATGAACCTAACTCGCTCTTACCTATTCGATCAAACTTTTTGTCACACTTGGGACACTGAAGTAGTTTTTTGCTACTGCTTTGAATGATGACTGGAGCTAAGCCTTCAGGAATATTCCCCATTGAGTCAACTGCCTCAGAACCCTCTTCAGCATCATTCTGTTCCTTTTCGCTTTGTTCTTCTGAGTCTTCAGAATCTTCACCTGACATTTCCTCTTCCTGCCCATCTTCATCCACGTTGGACTCACTTTCACTGTCTTCAAATTCACTCCTCTCAGATGTCTCCTTGTCAGAACTGACTTTTTCCAAGTTGCTGTCAGAGGCATCACCACTTTCATTGTCACTGATACCGAACTTAGCTGGACACTTACGGCTTCTCGTGGAGCGTCTAGTGGAAAAGCTGGCCTTCTCAACCATTTTTAACCCATGCTTCTGTTCCAGGGAAAGGGGGCGGTGGGCTTTAGCCAAATGATTCTCCAAGGACTTCTTGTAACAGAAACTTCGACCACAAAAAGTGCACTGATGACTATTTAATAGTTTACCTGTCAGTTCACTGAGTGTTTCTACTGGTGTAGGTGCATCAGTAACCACATCAGTCTGTACACTGGAAACATTTTCATTATTTAGTAACTTCACTGCATCTATGATATCTAAAAATTTTGCAGCTTCCAGCACTAATGGAATTTCATTTTTATACACAAAAAACTCCGAAGTGTAAAGAAACTCAAGCAAATGTTGAAAGACAGAATGAGTTACATGATCTAATGTGACAACGTCGGTGCTCGGATTTTTGCTCAAACAGGCATGAAAATAACTACTCCCAACAGCCACAACAACTTTGTGAGCACTAAATTCTTTTCCTTCTACAATTATGAGTAAATCACAAAACGATGGATGTTTCTGCCTATCATCATTTAAGTATTTAAGTAGATTTTTGTTATATTGCAATGAGCTTAGGAGCTTTCTTTGTTCTGGTGATGGTGAAAGTTCTCGGGAAGATTCGAGCTGATCTGCAGGAGCTATTTCTGCAGACTTGGAGACAATTTCTTGCGCACAGTCCACTACAAGAATCTGTTCTGAAGTATCTTTCTCATGGCCAAGATGAACCTTTTCATTTAGATTTGCAGCGAGCCGTCTCCTTTTCTTCATTGCAAAAATGCAACTTCAGGATCAGGAACTTCATAGGTGATTACCAAAGAGTTCCCGTGAGACCTGGTTCTGCTCCGGACCTTAAGAAAACATGCAACAGTAATTTCACACTCTGCCAAAAGAATTATGATTAAAATTATTCTTAGCACTTAAACATTACTTCAACTTTTAATAACCCTTTTTATATTTCACTGTTAGTTTTATGTATCTGTGTAACTGAGGTTTTAATTAAATCACTAAAATCTCTTTGCGTTGCAGACCGCGGCACAACCTGCTGCGAGCCAGCGAGCAGACGCTGCCTATTATTAGCTCTAAGGCGGC
>NW_005054357.1:2315549-2362222 GCF_000277835.1 Geospiza fortis | reverse complement strand
AACGCGGCCCCGAGGGTGAAAGTAGCGAGGAGGAACCGGGAGAGCTCCCTCAAACAGCGGCAGCGACTCGGGATGAAGGAGCTGCCACCAGCTCTGCGCAATGCTACCCCGCTGAGGCTGACTGCTTTGAGGCAGTGCGCCTAGGGGCTTGTGAAATTCCCGGGTTTCCTGCTTCCCCTAGTTCTGTTCCATAATACCAGTTTTAATTTGTTTTCTGCTTGAGTATTTGGAAGCACTCGACATGAAATTCCCACTTTCCGCGCTTCCCGGGCGGCAGAAGGAGCAGCCACAGAGGTGCCCGGCTCGGGTGCCGCTCCTCAGCGTACGGAAAGCGCTGCTCGCTGCTCCTCCCATCTCTCCTCTTCCCCAAGATAAACAATTGCCAGGGGCAATGTGACACCGAAAATGAGCTTGTTTTCCTGATAGCCTTAAGGATTAATGGAGGATTAAACTGTATTCCACCACATGCAATCAGTATTTGAGATCTGTAAATGGATACTGAACAATGTGTGACTCGAAGGTCTTGCTTTTCAAAATAAAAATACAATAAAAATACTGAATGTTCTTAACGCATTTGTTACCTCCTCAGTGTTGCTGTACTGCCTGTACTCACAGCCCTGCCGTTTCCTTGAAGTCTACACATATTTAACTTCGACTTTGGGTTTGTCGTTGTTTGGTTTTTTCATTTGTAATAGTACATTACATTCAAATTAATTCAATAGCAAACTGTTCAAATAATATTCTAAGTAGTATCAGTTCTTTTATTCAGTTATTCTATAGTGAAGCAATGGTGTCAATAAAAATAGAGCAATCAAGATTACTATGGTTTTCTTGCACTGAAGACAAAAATCTACTTACCTCTCAGCCATCTGCTCCTTCAGGATATTCCTCGTGCATGCCCCTTTTTATTTCTGCAGAATAGTTAAACGGTACATAAATAAGTTTCTCTGTTTGATAACTTTCTCAGTTTTGATTTTGCATGGAAAAAGAAAGTTCTAGAGCAAGGCACTTTAGATTTTAAGCTGAGCCTTACATTTCACTCTAATCTGAATAGCAAGCACATAAAAACATCATTAGTGGGTAATTGGCTTCTTGGGTCTTACCGTTTCCATAGCAAATCCCTCATTTGGAAAGAATAAAACTAAGTGCTTCATCAGTTTTCATGAGTGAAATACATAAGGAAAATGCAGCCTTGATGAGAACTGTTTTGCCAGCAAGCAGAACCAAGCCAGAGATGTACTCCCTGGGACAGGGACAGTTTCTCCTGTGCTGTTGGGATGAAGGATTTGGGTTTTATTCCCTAGATAACTACCTGATTTTTTCTTTATTTGCTTCTGCTATTTACTCTGTTTTGAGTACAATGTGGTTTCTTGGCAGTCTGCAAAGTATCTACAGCTTATTGCCAAACTGTACAAGTTCAGCATTCCTTAGCACAAGCCTAGGTAACACCTTCCTTCTCTTGCTATTTTATGATACATGAAGGATTTAGTTCAAAGAAAAATCGTACAGTGCTAAGTGATCCATTACCATGCCTGGCATTGTTCTAGTAATTATGCTCTGGAAACAAAATGTCCTTGAAATCTCAGGTCATTATGGTTCTTTCAGAATTAAGTCTTTTGCAGTTACTTTGCTTGTACAAAGTACAAGTGGTACAGACAAAACTGAACTATATTAATCCCTTTTGTTCCAATGCTTATTCGTGCTACATTTTCTTGCCAGTTAATAGACTATCCCACATAGGTTAAAAAGCTGACTTTTACTTTCATTTAAGACAGCATCAATTAACAAATAAGCACTTGCTCACTTACTGTACAGGATTTGCAAATGCAGCCGCTTTGATTTGTCCAGGAAAACAGTGTATTTATCAAATAAATACTTTTGAATTGTTGGAAATTAAGAAGTAGCTTTGTGCAAGAAGGTTTGGTTTTGAAGGAGGTGGTTTCATCTTAAAGTACTTGTTCTCCAGCTCAAAATCTTTTCTGAGATGCAGTGGAACTAGAAATGACAGATACTTGAATCAAATACTGTTTAAATAAAAAGCAGATAGGGAATCAACTCTTAAGCAGTCAGCTGCCAACTAAACAGAAATAAACTTTCATAAAAATAGCATGCAAGTTTTAATACCTGGACGGGTTATTTCAGTTTATTGCCAATATATTCCTTAAGAACTGATCACTGTAGGCACCCAGTTATAAATCTAGTAGCGCATACGTTCACATCCTGCTTCAAACAGCTGCCTTTACTTTGGCCACAACAGTTTTGCTAAGGTCAATGTCTCTCTCTCCAGGAATTTTATTGCTAATTTGCCATGAGTTCATGGTGCATGACACTGCTGAAACCTGACCCGTGCTGTCATTCTTCCTTTTTGTATCCCAGATGTGTCAGTGATGAGTGGGACCTAGGGAAGAACCCACAAAGCCTATACTTCCTCTAGTCTGAGATTTTTCTGTATTTTATTGCCAATCACCACATACACACAAATGTTTTTAATTAGGCTGTGAAGTGAAAGGGTTATAAGATTGCCTAGAGACTCCAACAAGATTTCTAGCCAACAGTGCTGAATAAAGTCCATTGCTGGAACCATTGCCAAGAAATTCTTTCACATAGGCCATGAAAAGACCACCCCAGTCTCTCGATTCAGCACTCTCTGGGGCACTAATCAGCTGGAGCTCGTTGTACTATTATGGATGCTTGACATGTGAATCATGTTGATCAGGCTTCTCCCTTTGTCTCCTCTCTAAAGTGCAGCCAGTGAAATGTGGAGAGAAGGAGGTCAGATCCACTCTGACTCTATCAGCCTGCCTCATTCCATCCATGAAGTCTAGTGCAAGGAAGGGTGGACACCACCTCTGCTGGGGTTTTGTTCTCTGGAGTGTTCTGTGGGCAGACCTGAGTGAATAACAACAATCTACCATCTTTTCCCAGGGGATTCATACAGTGTGGAAGTTGCACAGAGCTATATGGCTACAGACTCCACAGGACAGATTTCCTCATGGAATGCTAATCCAGTGCAGCCCTGAGGTGAAATCAGCAGGGGCCGGGAACAAGGCACCCCCTGCTGTCACAGTAAAGCAGAAATGTTAGGTCTGTTAATTCTGAACTCGGTACTAGGCCAGCTCTACAGGCAGATTCACAGGTGCACTGCATTGCCTTCACACTTTGAAAAATATGGCAACTGAAGAAATCCTGGCTAGAGGGAAATTGCCCGTGTGAGTTCCTGCCATCCCTGCCTGCTCCACCCGATCCACTGGTGCCTGGCAGCTCAGGGGAAAGCTGAACCAGAGAGAATAGCACTGGAGGAAATATCTGTCTGCCCTCTACTGATATAAGTCTTAAGCAGTGCTACAAAACTACTGTAAATTGAAGCTGTGTAAAGAGGAAACAAGGACTTAACATGTTAATTTTCTGTTGTTTTGGGTGACATTTTCAGCAGAGCACATTAAACCTTTAGTAATAACATGCCACTAGCATCAGAGGTATTTTCCTTTAAACAAGGCAAGAACTGGGAAGAAGTGAAATATCTTTTTTAGGTCAGCAGGAATATGTCACCACTGGAACTAAAACCAGTGCCCCAGCTCTGGGAGTATGATCTTGAGAAGACTTCATGTGCCCAAAATGAAATCACCTTTATTTTTCCAGCCATATCAGCTGTTTAGTAAAAGGTACTGCCTCTCCCAGTAAATCTTGCTTTATTTATTGCCTTAGACTATTGTAACTGCAACAACATTATCAAATTATCAGGTTAAACAAGCATAATCAGACTTTCCTGTACAGAAATAATCCTGGTTCTCAAAGGATTATGAAAATGTATACAGTAAACAGCATGAAAAAGTTTCTCTGTGTCTTACATTGCTGCATTTCCATTGCACTGCCCAGTGAGAGACCTGTGAAGCTGCTGGGGCACCCTGAGTGCTGAGGCCCTGGTACGAGACAACAAGAATTTCAGTCATGGAGGGTAGCAGGGAGCTGATGTCACTGTCACTTTTTTCAGTCAACCAGAAACCAATTATCCCTGGCTGACAGGCCAAATTAAATCACTGGGTGGAAGGAGATGCCAGCTATCATCCCCTAGATTAGGTAACTGGGGCTTTATTACACTCAGACCTGGTGCTGTTTGTTGGGCCACAGAATACACCTAAGAGCCATGCTGGTCTGCCTCTCTTTCTTTTCATCAGCATTCATGTATTTTTAATCCCTGAGAAAAGTGTCTCTGTTTTACATTAAAAATGCTAATCTTTTCATATATATAATATTAATAGATCCTTCTATCTATCCAAGTTTATAGAGAATACTAAGTTAGGAGTTCTGCCATGGAAGGCCTCAGGTGGCAGCTTTGTACTGATTTATACTTGAGATTCCAGGTTTTTATCTGGTATTCTTGCAAAGATACAGAAAGTTTTTAGCTTATACTTCTTTGGAACCTAAGAGTGTGTTTGACATAGTGTCAGGCTGATTTACTGAAGGGCTGCCTAGTTCACTGCATGGATTGTTTAGAGCAGAAGAAGTGAGGCACTAAGGTGTCAAAGTCCCCTCTAGTTCAGGTTAGCACCTGGTTGTGGCCCTCTGAGGTCTTCAGGAACTCATTGCTTGCAGTGACACAAGAAGTGGTACTGAACTAGCTCATTTAAATTACCAAGGTTAAAATCTGCTTACATTGCCCTGTAGAAAGCAGAATTTGGTACACAGGGTAAGATACAACTACACTGCATGTAAAAACCTGGGTGTACAATGTGCTCAGTAGTTTTTATTGAAGAGGAAAAAAATACATGTGCTATTGAAGACTTTTCAGAAATAGAGTATAATGCATTGAAGCTTCTGAATAGGATAAAAAATTGGAAAGCTGATGGTGGTAATTCCTTGGAAGGTTAACACACGAAGCTGACAAACTACCAGCAGCTATTAAGGCTTTGTGCCTTCAGAAAGTATCTGGTGTGTAATTATAAGGACAGCTAGAAGCACTCAGGCCTATCAGCTCAGTGTTTATCAAGGCTTCCCAGAGCTCTTCTCCTTCCCGTTGTGATGAACCTTGACGTGGTTACAGTTGTCAGGGAACCAAACTCCAGCTCTCTGCTGGAGAGGCAGGGTACTTCAAGGTGTAGGAGATTAAAATGCTGTTCTGCCCTCCTGAATCACTAGCCATGTCATTTGTGGAAGCTATTTGTTTTGAATTATAAAGTCAGAAGCGTGTATAATCTACAACACATTTTCCCCAAAAGACATACAATTGCAGAAACTCAAGGATGTTTTAGTGTTAAATGAGCCTTCCAACTGCCATTCTTTATTTGTCAGAATTTACATATTCCATGGTGTATTGTCCATTTACTCACAGTCAGGATAAAAGCCTGCAGTTATGAAGTCCTGGGTAACTCTGCCTACTGTTAGATACAAACATTACATAATGAAAGCATTATATCTGTTTCTGGAGCAGCACTATAGTGTGAGAATTTCAGGACCCTATTTAATTTTAGGTGACATTCATTATCTGTTCTCTTAATTACATTTGAATAGTAATTACAATATTTTCCTAAGAAAGTATAATTAGATTCTGATATCAAGAGGCAGACTACAAGTACATTAATTAGGCTTTGAGACCACTATTAAAAACCTGGAGCAAGATAAAAGTGCTTCCAGTCAAAAAAGCAAGCACACAACACAGAGAAAAATGTTTTAACCAAAAAAATAAGGAAATACAGAATGAGGTATTCATTGTTAGCAATCCAATGCACATAAACAGCCAGCTTGTACAACAGGCTTGTACAAGAAATGGCTACAGGAAAGTTATTTTTAAGGAATTATACTAACCAATGTAAAAAAATCTAACAATTAAATGACAACTGAGCTAGTAAAATGTCTGTATAAATAAATGCAGTGGCAAGAAAAGAACTTGTAGTCATGCCAAAGTAAGCATAACCCTATGAAAAAATCCCATAACAATCCCCTTGTAACAGTGACCTTCCCAAATGAAAAAATGAGCCAAACCCACTTGCTGCCTGGGGTGGCACTGGAGCTAAACCTCTTTCAGTGAATTTGGAACATTATTGACTGTACATGTCTCTTTTGGTGTAGTTTGTTGCTACCCCAAGAGTAATGTTAGTTGGAAAGAAGCATTCATTTCCAATAAAAAGAGTGGAGGGGGAAAACCAGTTTGTAAATTAATTTCCTTTTATTAGGCAAACTTCATAGAGCACTGTAGCCTTCAAAAGGCTACTTGCTTTCCTTCTGGAGCAGTTATGGTTGCTCATTCTGTTCTGTGGTTGAATTTTATGCCACCCATCCATTTGCCAGCCTCAGCACAACAACCATGGATGTTTTTAGTGCTGTTGGGTTCTGTGGCAAAAGGGCTGACAGGAACTTGGGGGCCTTTGCATGCTAAAGATCTGACATTGCTTTTCTTCTGAGTGGTTTTTAAATTCTGTTCCCACTAGTGCATGTTATTTGAATCAAGAAATCGAGAAGAGACTTCAAAGTAAATCTGGGAGTGAGATTGGTTTCTTCTCCTTTGAAAATATTTTTCTTTTTCTGAACTAAACCACAGATTGAAATCTTTAATATTTGTTTATTACCTTGAAAATATGTGATATCACAAGTGGCTTGGAATAGTTGAAAGGTTTGATTGGAGGAATCTTAAATTATGTTTCAAACTTTTCAAAACACCTTATTTTACTTGGTCAAAGGGGGGAAAAATAGCAAGAAGGTAATACCTTTTAAAATTGCCAAAATTTCTTTTTCAGCTATTTTTAAATAAAATATGCTTAAAAATCTCACAACTACACACACAAACACGACTCACAGAAAAATAAAGTACAAAACCTCACCCTCTTTCTTCTGAAAGGCTTCAAAACTTTCTGGCCAGCTTCACTTCAAAGACCTGGTGGTTTAGAGAGACCAGCATCTACCTTTGAATTTCTGCTCAGTGTTGGGAAAAGTGCTCTCACATTTAAATGGCATACAGTACAAAACAACTGTACTTAATTTTGCTCATGGTAAATGTGAGTGGATAAATTCACCTGTTATTGCTGGAGAATGTGTCAAATTTGCATCAATTTGGCCAGATAGAAAATTTTTCTTTCCTATCTTTGAATTACAAATATGACACCTGTTTTCAGAATCACTGTGGCTTGTGGCACAAAGAGGAATATGTCTCTAAAGAAATGCCAAATTCTTAGAGAGCCACACTGAGTGAGCACAAATTGTGCAGTCTGGTAGACTTGTTATTTCCACAGCTTCTAATGGAGGGAAGAGCAAATACAGAACATCCTGCATGCCCAGCCTTCAGAGAGTTCATTCCATTTCTGGAACACTTGTGACTGCCATGTCAGAATGGAATTTGGTATCATTCTTGTGGGTTATTCCCAGCTTATTTAAAGGCACTGTTATAGAAGGACATGTTACATTAATCTACTTCACCAAATTAATACTGAAGACTGACTTTGCTGCTGCAAAGGAGTCAAGGCTCATGTTTATCCATTCTTCAGCAGTCAGATGCTGCCAGAGACTGTTCCATTCACTCAATTAATCTTATTTTGGACAAGTGAGCTGTATGAGCTGTGTCTTTAGACCACAGTCCATTTACCAACTCGCAGGGCTACATTTCTGAAAGAGCTCACCATTTGCCATTCTTCAAGCATGTGAGTGTCCATAGGTTTAGCTGGGGACTTAAAGTCTTCCAGAAGTGCTGTGGGTGTGGGGAGCTTCTGTCACACAAGTGGCAACATCCTCAATTCTGAGTTAATAGGAAATCTTACCCTGCCAGCATGGGGAGCTCCTGCAGCACATATGGGCCACGCTGCTGTGGGGATTTCTTGTTTGCTACTGTGAACACATCTTTTTTAAACAACTTGCTTATAGTCAACGCACTGAAGATGAAGTTTGACAGCAAAATCTTGTTTCCCTGATAACGGTAATTAAATTGGAAGTGCTAGCTTAGAAATTCTTGTACACTGGAAACTCAGAAATTCTCAGACTTAGAAGTCTCAGTCCCACAAAACTGCATTTGGTGAATGTTGGTGCTGAAGTCAAATCTGGGTGCTAAGACCAGAGGTCTCAGCACCTGCCCATGCACAAGCATATTCACCCAGGCTTTCAGTGTATTGGAAGAACTTACTATTAAAATGCCATTAAAAAAAAAGGAGAAAAACCATGAAAAATACTTGATATACAGAAAATGGAAAGCACTGCATGAAATTCAACATATGCAAAGATCTCAGCTCGCCCACACACAAAAATTAAGATGCAGTTCAGCAACAAACCACCTGGTGATTTGAGGGGCCCTCTGGACACTGGAAGAATCTAAGTCAACTACAGTAGTAATGTCTCCTCCTTCCCCCTCTCACATCCAACATGATGCTTGGAGGTCAAACTGTGCCCCCCCATCCAAGGGTGTTTTCCTTTCACTGGCATTGGCACATGGTGACATCACATACATCATCACTGAGGGCAGCATCACCACCAGTGGCTGAAGTAGGTGTGAAATAATCAAAATCAGCACAAGTTTGGAAGCCAGAATATTTCATTTTACCTTGTGAACAATGTAATTCAAACTGACAAACTTTCAGGATTTAGTTCAGTACAAAACTACAGCCTTTGAGAAAGGCATTGGCATTAAGATGAATGCTGTCTTACCCAATCTTAGCAGAAACTTGAAATCCCTTTGGGGCACCTACTGCTGCTTATTGTTCTCATAATATTATCTAATACTTTAACACAGAGGCCAACATTTCCAAGAGGAGTTTAGTGCTTGCCATGATCCACACCAAGACACTTCAGAGATGCCTACAGGGAAATTTTGCTTTGTGCTTTCTGGAAGTCACATCCTTTAGCTGAAAACCTACAAATCCAGGAGATCCAGATCGTCAGATGCTTTTCAAAACCTTGTCACACTCAATACTAAAACCTACAAATCCAGGAGATCCAGATTTCAAAACCTTGTCACACTCAATACACAATGACTGAATACAGAGGAGGGAACAAATATAAGGGGTATTAGAGATCATGAAAAATTAAGAAACTTCTGATTTTGCCTGTTACAAAAGTTACTTTTTGAGTGTTATGGTGTTTTGCATTGCATACTTAACTACCTCAAAATAATTTATCACTGCAAGTACAGTGCAGAAAACCAGAGTAAGAAATAGTTTTGTGTCCCTCAGCCCAGTGCTTGGCATGTGAAACTAACTCTCTTGTCACTTTTCTCTATTTGCAAAGACCAAAAATCAAACAACAGTTTTAGAAGCATCTCCTCCTTCCCAGCCTCTCCACTTGACTGTAGTCATCATCCTGCCCTGTCCCCAAGACAACTGCAGTGCTTACCAGAAGTAAAATGTTTACATGCAAAGTGTGTGTTAAAATCAAGCATATTTGGTTACTAATTCTGCCTTTCTGAGTCTTGCTCTTTCTCCTCCTCTACACTGTTGCCTGCTGGAATTGTTGGGTCTGAATTCCTTCTAAAACCACTTTGTATTGATCAGATGGAGTCATGCTATAGATCTATGTAAATCTTTTCCAAATAGCTTTGAAACTGTGGCTGAACTATACAACTATATCCCCTGAAACAGATGGGATTTTTAATTTAATTCCAATACTTTCATGTTTAGGTCTTTCTGGTTTGTAGTATGAGTTACCTCACCCTGAAGGAAATTAAAAAGGGAATTAGAAGAGGATTTGTAAGACTGTTAACAAGTCTAGTCTGCTGAATAGCACAGAGGGAAAAATAAATGTACAACCCATTTAGAACTTAATACATCAGTGCTTTTGTAAAAACACAATTTGCCTCATTTTCTCAAGCACTCTATAACCTTGGCACTCACAGGAAGCTTACTGGTACAGACAGAAACTTCCTGATTAGATGGTTCATTAGCAGTAAGGTACAGAATACTAATTGCCAATTTTCATCTGCATTGACAAGGCCTGACCGAGCATTCATCTGATTGAAATTGCTTCCCTGGTGATGCCTCTTGCTTCCCTGATTCCAGCTTCCCAGCCACACACAATATGATAAAAACATTATTTCACAAAAATTCATAAAATATAAGAATAAGTGAATCACACACTTTATTGACTGCAGGGGAATCCTGTCCTGCCTTGCACAGCCACTTTGTTTTGCCTGCCTATAGGTAAAATACTCAGGAGAGACTTCATATGAAAACCCAAACAGCTTTCCTTGCTCCCACTATTTCTATCACATCCACAATTAGATCTGTCTGAGCAAATCAGCTTGACAATGCTGTAATCTTTGGTTAAATTTGTATTTTAGGTTGGCACACAGAAATCCCTCATTACTCAGTAAGAAAGTGGCTACCATGGGAATCAAAAAAGAAGTCATAATTTCAAAAACTGTTTTACATTTAAGAAAGCAATATGCTTGGCAGGTCTTGCAAGATAATTTTCAGATAAAGCCCTTCAATTTCATAAAAAACATTAGTAATCTGAAAATCGGCAGAACCGACAGATTATGCTCTGGTGCTTTACTCTGGCTGAGAAAGACACAAAAGGAGCACAGCAAGAGTTCAAAACCCCAAATATCTGTACACCCTAATAAAAAGGAAAAGAAAGCTCAAAAGAAGTATCATTTATAGGCTAAGAAGTTAAATACAGTCATGAAATATTTGTTGCCTCTGGAAAAGTATGGACCAAAGGAGATTCCAGTTCCCTCTTGCCCAATTCTTTTGTGAGTGGTTATCTCTGCAAGCTCTGCAGGAAATCAATGCAATCAGAGTTGTTCTTGTTGCAAAGAGACTAATTAGAATGCAAATAGATCTATAGTTGTTTTGTTAATGAGGTAAACAACTTCCTCTTACAATACAACCCTGTCTACAAGACCTTTCAGCCATCCCTTATTCACACTGGTTTATCCATTGTCTTGGTTTGTCCTCTCATAATTACCCAAAGTGCAACAAGCTGAAGAATAAAATGATATATCAGTTGGTCAATGAGGAGGTACATAAAGTACCATAAACAGGAGGATGATCTGGATGACTTGGTCAGGTCCATTGTTCTAGGAAACTCCATCATCCTCAGTTATCAATAAATACTTCAGAATGTATTTTAATGCCCAAACCAGGATGTCAGACCAGAGTGACTTCAGGCTTGAATGCTCCATAGTTTTTTTAGAAATAAGCTCTCCCACTGGTGAACTGGGAACACCAGTGAAATACAGAATCCCAGTTTCATCCCTGATGAAATTCAGCAAGAACTGGAGAAGATGTACACAAGAAGCACCACTGAATATGAGTAAGAAAATGAAAGACCCTAGGGAAAATCAGGGGCTATTTTAAAAACAGAGTCTTCCTGCATTAGCTATGCAGAACTGGGGACTGAGCTAATATAGGCTGGAGTTTGTGCAGGAAATCTATGCTACAGGAAATCTCTACATTAACAGAATCACAGAAATACACGGTGGGAAGGGACCACCTGCTCAAAGCACATCTAGTTTAAGCAGGTCACAGAGGGCACTGTCCAGCTGAGTTCTGCATATCCAAAACCTCACCAGGACAAATGTTATCTTCAGCTCAGTCACTCTTCCACTCCTCCATGAAATCACCCACCTGTTCCTGACTATTACCAGTGCCTTACTTGCCAGTGAAGAAAGGGATTTTTAATAAAAGCTTCGGGTTAGTCAGCATCAGGCATTTTGTAAACTCACATCTTCCACTTGCAAGATAATTTTACACTTTACATGAATTACTTAACTATTCTAATTTCTGTTCATTTTGTAGTTTACTTTAAAACTACCAAAACATTGGAAAAGAAGTGCCAATTAAATTGGAGCAACATTGAACAATCAGAAAACATGCCTAGCAGTGAGAAGCAGAAGATACACAATTAATTAGTACTGCTGTCATCTGAAAATTGAAAACAGTGCAAGCAAAAGATGTTAGATAATGAAATTAGTTGGACAGAGTTGCATAAAATGTCTTAGAAGAGATGACACTGACTAGTGTAGTCTGATGCCACACTACTCTGTCATTTTTGCATGGAAGCAATCAGAACAGAAAAGGCAGCAGTTAAGTGAAAGCAAATGACAACACAAGCCCCTTTTCCCTGAGAAAATGGCATAGCCTCTGACTTTTGCGACTGCAGAATCTCATCAAAGCTAAGCTGTACTGAGAAAGCATGGAAATTACATTTAGATGTTATGTTTCACTGTGTACAAATGATATGCATGCAGAAATTCAAGCCTCCTCCTGTAGGCAACTTCAAGGAATTAGGGCAGTGATAAGTTAATTTAGTCTATTCCCAATTAAATTCTGGGATATGAATAGCTCACGAAGAAGAAACATTTGAAAAAAGGCATTGGGAAATGCAGAGCTAAGTTTCAAACAGATTAAAAAAAGCTCTTTTGGTTCTAAAAGTGATTACATTTTAATGACTTTAGAAAGACCTAGGAGGTGTTCATATACTTGCTGTATGTTTTGTAATTGCCACAGAGCTATACAGTATTTAAGTCCAATGTCAACATATGTCTTAATACATTCAAGTTCTCAGATTGGTGGCATATCCTCATGTCTGAGAACTCCTAAGTTTCCTGAGAGTACAGATTTTACAGATACTTGTGTATTTTTCAGAAAAATATCTAGATTTAATAGATGTGACTGTTTTCTTGAAATACTTAACACATATCTCTCAAACTTTGTATTTGCTTGAATTTGGGGTCTATCTTTCAGAAAACTCACAGGATTTCTTTTTTAAATTGATGAGAATATGAATCCAGAAAATATTGTTGTTCTAAGTAAGTTATTTGGTGACAAATTTAAATAATAATGCACTTAAAACAGGCAATCAGCACTGAGCTAAACTGCATAATTTAGCCTGACAAAAGAATTCCCTGATGACAGCGGTATTTTCATGCTCAAATTGTAACGATTATATATTTTACTGCATAATTTCAAACAGAAACTAAGTAGACAGATGGCAAGGAGAAGAAAACATCCAAACAACTACAAATGTAAATATAATAGAAAGAGGATTACAAAAAGTGAAAGAGCTGAGAACTACAATCAGCCATTTAATTATATTTAACTTGATAGTCATCTAAGTATTTTCCACTAGGACCCCCATTCATCATAATGCTCATAGCCCATGACATTTGGCCAGGAAATCCAGCCTGGGCTGTCATCGGAGAGGTCAGAGCTGGAGAGGGGAGCAAGGGGCTCAGGGGAGGGAGGAGGCTTCCTGGGAAGCAGATGATAGAGCTGCTTGGACTGCTGGTGCCAGGAGAAGGGAGAGAGGGTCTGGAAAGGTTTGCCACAGGGTCAGCAGTGGGTGAGTGCAGCTACACATAAATGAATGAGATGGGTAAGAAGGAGGAGCTTTGCTGCAGAAGAAATTTTTAAATTAATCAGTTTACTGAGCTTAATGAGTGATGTAAAAGTACCTACCTATTATAAAAATTATACCTTTAGTGAATTCATGTTGGTATCACCAGTCTGCTCCCTACTCATCTGAGATTTTCAGCTTATACTTTGTTCAGTTAAGTGTACATGTAAAATTAAACTCAGTATCAAAGGCTTCCTGAACTGGGGATTAACATTCTGCTGAAGTGGGGAAGACAAACACAATACCAAATGTATTGAGGGTTACCTGTTTGACAGTAACAATATGTAGCAATGACCAAGCAGATTTTTCAGGCTTGGGCATGCTTGGATTCTCACTGAGGCGAGGAGGGTAAGTGCCAAGAGCCAAAGGAGGATTGCTAGGGGTGAGGATGGTGGAAAGAGAAGATTCACTGCCAAACAGGCAGCTCATCTCTGTCTTGGCCTCAGAGCCAGACTGGTGCTGTGGTACCCATTGCTGTGGACACCCAGACTGGGTGTGTGAGGTGCCAGAAGGGCAGAGCTTGTACTGGATCGTGGTATGAGTACAGCCCCTGGGGCTGCTGCTGTGTGCCCTCACTTTCCCTTCCGCTAGAGCAGGACCAGGATTTCATCTGAGAACAAAGCTGTGATCCACGGCACTGCACACAGAGTGCTGGGCACAAACAGACATTGCCTGTGCCGTGAGGGGCAGCTGGGGAAGGCACTTAATAGCAGCTGTTTAATACCAGCCCTGTCTAAGCCAAATGAAGCCCATGCTCTGCCGCCATCCCCTTCTCTCATCAATCCTGCTGTGACACCTCCTGATTCTGTGACTGGCTCCCCCATGAGCAGTTCAAAACTGTAACACAAGCTGATGAAGCTCAGAGGTCCCGTGCCAGCTCCTAAGAGCGAGTTTTTAGCCACTCCAGTGTATACAATACCAACAAAACAAAAAAAAAATAATCCTGAGGAAGAGAGCGGGCTAACATCTCACTGACTAAAACGACTGAGAATGTGGATGTTCCACCTTTTCACTTCATGTGCTAACGGTAAAACAGAAAAAATTCAGAAAGCAGGAAGTGTTTGTGAGCTGACTGTGCAAGGAGACGTCAAGTGTTTGCACCGTGGATGAGGAGAGCCGTGTGGCGGGGTTTGGTGGAGATCAGGAGCGCTGAGGTTCGGGCTCTCCGGGCGGCGGTGCCGTGGCTGCGCTGCGGGGCAGGCACAGCACAGCACAGCACAGCACAGCACAGCACAGCGGAGCGGGGCAGGCACAGCCCAGCCCAGCCCAGCCCAGCCCAGCAGCGCACAGCGCACCATTCATCCCCAGCACGGCCGGGGACAGACTCCAGTCCAGCTCCCACACAAATCTGCACCGGGTTTGAAAAACCACTCGGACCTGCCGAAGTAAGACCTTGACAAGCACAACTGCCTTTTGAATCCAAGTGTGCAGGTTTGCAGGCTGAGGAGGGCACGGGCAGGGATGGCTCGCAGGGGGCCGGGTGCCCCGGGTGTGCCCTTAGCTTCAGACACGAGGAGAAAGCAGTGAGCATCAGCACCAGCCCTTTGGACAACAGGCAACTCGGCAGAGGATGTCCTATCAAGATGAATATGGCTCATTCAAGAATTAACTCTCTACTCATCTTCTACCTCGGCTTTTTGCTGCTCATCCATTTAAAAAGTAAGATTTGCACTTTTTCTTATTGTTCTGACATGTCCTCTGGGGAGATGGTTAGACATGCACTTCTAGCAGAAAGCTTGTGTTGTCAGAAGGCTTTAAAAATTTGATGGAGATGCCAAAAAAATTTGGTCCATGAAACTAAGTTGTATGTATTCGTTGCTTGATAGCTTTCCTGATTTCCATGCTTCGACTTTTTTTATTTTTTTTAAATAAGGAATGAAATCATTTTGTTGCTTCGCATATTCAAGGTACAGTAATAAATTATTTTGCTAAAACTGTACCTATACTTTAAAGTCTGCTTTTTGATACTACTCATTCCATAAATCTAAACCTTTCTGATTTAAATCTAAACTTATCTTCAGCTTAAACTGTTCGTGTTATGTCTTTCAGTAGTGTTGCTTTATTATATATACTTTCTAAACTACAGCCTCTAGAGAAAGCAGTTATTAAACAACTGTGTTGTATTTGGTGTTGTAAATTATGTCCATTATGAGGGAGCATGAAAGTCCAGCTACTTTTATAGAGAAAAAATGTTCTCGGCAAACTTCCACAGAAACAGAAGTGCGCAAAATAGAGGAAGTCACAATGGGTTTCCTTGATAATTGTGTCAGATGGCTGAGAGTAAATGCAAGCCAAGGAGGCTAAATGGCCTCAGCTGGTGAGGCTGCTGTGTGTGTGTGAAAAGCAGCAGCTCTTGAACATGTTTAAAATGAAGATCTGCAGGATGTGTGCCTGAGGAGGCTGTTTGATTTGTGTCTGTTGCATGTGAATAGCAATAACAAAAAGCTTTGAGCAGCTGCCATTAAACAAGAAGACTTGGCATTAGTGTTCAGTGTTGTGTAATCTGGGTCACCTTCTGTTGCTGCATCACTCAAATTGTTACTTGGACAGTTTACAGCCCAACACAAATTAAAGACTAAAAAGCAAACAGATGCAGTTGAATCAACCAGCACTGAAAAAAAAATCCCATGCTTAAAAATATAAGAAAAATACAGAATGTCATAGAAACATCATTTTATGCTAGTAATTTTCTTTTTGGGGATGTACTGATGTGAATCAGGGAAACCAAAGTGCTTTTTCTAAATTAACTCACAACAGGACATACCCAAAAAAAAAAAAAAAAACCAACAACAACAAAAAACTGGACCTTTAACTTTCACAAAGTAATTTTCAAAGTTCATCCTATAAGATGAACAACCAGAAAGTCTCTAAGAAAGAGTCTGCTATCTAAGTAAATTAACATAGTAATAGTTGGGTTAGTTAAGAAAATTTCATTTTTCCATGAGGCAGGCAAATCAGAACAAAATATAAAAGCTTTGGGAAGGGGAATTAAAAGTTAAGTTTTATAAATTAAGAAGATCACGTTAAAAACATCATGCACAAAGAAAACCTTGCTAGAATGAAAACAAGAAAAAAGCCCCCAGGAATCAGTTTACAGAAAGAAGATAAATACAAGTTTTGGCTTTCACCTCAGGTGAGAGTTGCTCAGTGCAGGATGCCAAAGGCAAGGAAAGTAATTGTGTGTCATTTTATGCCTTTTCCTTAGCCCACTTAACTGGGATGACATCTCGGATGTGGCACGGGTGTTCTCTGGGTTATGGCCATATGGCCAGTCTCAAGCAAGGGGCTTTTCAGTCTTGGAGAACTTTCTCAGGTAGAACTGTGGCTGTTGCCACACTGTGACACAAACTGATATCCCAGGATGGAGCAGCTGCATCAGGAACCAGAATCAGGCTCAGGACCATACCTCTACCTGTCAGTGCTGTGTATTTAATGATCTTGAAAGGTGTTTTCTCTTTAGAAAGCTTGTACCCCACTTGAAATTGCTAACAGTTTCTGTTAACAAAATCATAACTGTGAACAGGTGAGACAGAAGTAGAAGCAGAACTGACTGCAATTACTTCCCTACTTAAAAATTAAAGCTGAGAAAGACCAAGACAGAAAAGCTGAGGATAAAATGGAACAAAGGTGATTGATGATATTTATAGAAGTTGTATCTACCATTATGTTTTTAAAATCGGTCTACTAGATTTATCTTCCCCCAAAGGATTCTAATCTTAGGCCCTGCTTAAAGGCAGAATGTTCTTTATAACTATTTACTCTAAACAGTTTGGAAAATAAATAGTATTCAGAAGCCATGAACTCTGTATGCAAGCATTCAGTACAAGCTGGGTTTATATTTTGTGAACATCATTTGTTTCTACAAATCATACCAAAGGAACCACTCACAGAAAATTAAAGTGGGGGCATCCAGAGATGCCCAGCTCTGTGTGAGGAGGGACCAAGAACCCTTATGTCCAATAGGGACATAACAAAGGAATTATTATGTACAACAGGTGACAGGAAGCATGTCCCAAGTCCAGAACAACACTGATAACTCATTGCTGCCATACTATTGTCTAACAGGAATTACAAGCACGAAACTTGGGCAGGGAGTTGCTTATGAAATAGAGGAAGAGAAATTCTGATAAATACAGGTA
Source organism: Geospiza fortis (assembly GCF_000277835.1). Classification (NCBI taxonomy): domain Eukaryota; kingdom Metazoa; phylum Chordata; class Aves; order Passeriformes; family Thraupidae; genus Geospiza; species Geospiza fortis. The sequence continues at coordinate 2,344,772 of NW_005054357.1, read as the reverse complement.
ATATTTGCACATCAGTTTTGGAAGTGATTCTATCTGAAATCAAGTTCAAAATCTTTTCATTCAACATTTAAGTAATGATTTTTTAAACAAGTTTTACAATGGATTACCTATCACTACTGCAGAATTGTTTTCATTTGGGGAAAAATAGAGACAAAGAACATTTTAAGGTCAAAATTATTGCCCATATAAGCTGTGGATGCCCTATCTCTGAAAGGGTTCGAGGCCTGGTCTAGTGGAAGTTGTTCCTGCCCACAGCAGGGGTGTTCAAAGTAGATGATCTTTAAGGTCCTCTAACCCAAACCATTCTCTGATTCTATTTTTCTCCATTTTAGTAACCTTCCAGCAGAGCTGAAAAAATGTATTATTTACTTCAAAATCAATGCTTCATAAATTGTTCAAATGTTCATAAATTAAGAATAGAAATTAATTTGGGATTGCTGTTAATATGAGCAAAATATCTGAGCTTTACTTGCAGCCTTTTTCTACCCCTCTGAGATGACGGCACTATGCAATTTTTCCCCATGGACAAGAACTCTTAATTTCACACAACTATTCCCATTACTCACAAAACTTCTAATTACTGCTTAATTACTGTGTTAGGAATAAAGCTCTGCTTATAAAGAGATTTGTGGTTTTGCTCACACTGCTCATCCCTCATGCACACCCGGGTGATGTAAGGAGCTTTCCAGCGAAGCCTTGTTAGTGTGGTTTGATGAGTTCACAGCCCATTCGGCAGCTCCTCATTAGCCCTCCGTGGAGCTGAGCCTGTCAGAGCTGCACTCAGCAGCCCTGCAGCCCTGCCTCCCTCCTGGCTGTCACACATGGCATCTGGAGCACAGCAAAAATGAAACATCCTTCAGATGTCTGCCATCATCTCCAGTAAGTTAAAAGCAACAGTTTCTAGACACAGTTATGCTGGGTTGGGTTTTTTTTTTCCTTTTCATGTATATATTTTATTATGGATAACATCTCCACCTCTGGAATGAAACTAAATCTTAAGAGTGAAAACTAGTAGCCCTGTAACTTAAGAAAAAGGCAGTGTCTTCTGCAAGATAAATGTGTAAAAGTGACATTAAGAACATCCCAGCCACAATTGTACTTGAGCCACTCAGTTCAAAAATCCTTACAAGGCATTCTTAGGGTGCTACACCTACCATTCCAGGAGCAGAGAAAGATGCCAGGTTACAGACCCCTCTCTGTCTGTGTGCTCTGTAACTTGGGAGCTGTCACCACTAAGAGTCTCTGGAGATTACACATTTCCCCACATCCCATTTTGTCACTCAGAAATTACAGTGCAAGATATCAGCTTCTTCAAAAATTTACCCCTCAAATGACAGTGATTTTGGCAATGCAGGACAAGGCACTGAATGATGTCCTCACAATCACAGGACTAAAAGGGAATTCTGCAGCAAGGACACAGATCAATCTCTGTAAGCAGGTTGTTTGTGACTAATGACCTATTAGGAAAGAGTCTGAGGGGCAAGAAAGGAGGGTGTGCAAAAAGGTGTTTTATCATTCATGCTTAACCAGCAGCAGAGACCTCACACAGATCTTGAAACACTGGTGTATGTTATCCTGTATCCATGATAATGAACTGGAGAAGCTGAGGCTGGAAAGTTAATTTAATACAAGCAGAGGATATAAACCTAATGTTTTAGTATATACATAAACCTTTCAAAGGTGTCCCCACACAAAGTTTACATATCTATCTATCTATCTATCTATCTATCTATCTATCTATCTATCTATCTATCTCTCCCTCTCTCTCTCCAATATTTTGTTCTCCCTGTGTTACTTTGATAAACCTAAAGCACCTAGGAAGTCTTTTCCTTGTGCAAATCTCTACACCTTTTCTTCTCTGATAGAGGAAGCTCAGAAAAAAACCCAGTGCTGTTTAGAGAGTGCTCAAATTTTGATGGCCAAATTGGGCACTTCCCCACTGAAAAGTTACAGGGAAAGGCAAGTATTTTGCTGTTGTGTGTTGACAGTAAAATGACTTGTAAGACACAGGAGAGCAATCAAACCACTGTTCACTACTGGCTGTATCCAGTTTTGAGTGCTGCTGTGAGCAAGAGAGAGGCAATTAGGAAAATGCTGGAAAGGGACAGCAAAAATAGAAAGACATTTAGAAAGATGTGCCCTCTGAGAAAGGGTCACAGGAAGGGAAGCCTGAGGGAAGACATGATTACAGTCTTACCTCCACAAAAGAGAATGGCAATCAAGGATGGTGATGAGATCAGTTGCTCCCTGTCACCTCTAGAAGGGCAGGCTCTGGAAAATAATAGATTCCATGTACATCAGGGAAGATTTGTGTGAACTTTCCCAACTGAAGGATAATTAAGACACTATATCAGAACTTTTTAATGAATGGGTTAGATAAATATCTGCCAGAGATTGTCTAGACTGCTGTCTCACAGCTGGTGTTACACAGACCCTGGGCACTCAGCACCACCCTGGGGGATCTGTGAAGGTCTCAGGGGACAGAATCCCAGAGAGGCACAGGTGGGGACTTGGCCCAAGGGCTGTGGTGGCACTGAGGCTCCAGGGCAGCTCAGGAACAGCTCTGGGGCACGCTGAGCAGATGGCTCCCTTCCCTTCTGCACAGCTGGGGATTATGTGCTGTGCAAAACAAAGGCAGCCCGGAACTCAGCCCCCTGTGTTGCAGCAAAAACAGAATTGTTGCTTAAACTTCAATGAGAAAATAGTTTACTCTCATTCTTTGAGACATCAAGACCTCTTGTTTTTTGGCACCCTAGACTTAAAATAAGCACTTTGGCTACTGAAGGCACTGATTACAGTGAGAACAGAAAGTACCCCCATGCTAGAGGCAATGTAGTTTGATTTCGGGCTTTTGGAGTGAAATCACTTACATTTTTACTTGCATTTTGAGTATACTTGATATGTTGACAGTATGAAGCAAGAAAATATGATTAATGAATGGATTATCAATATCAAAATTTTCATGGTCAGAAAAATGAAAAGGAATGGAAAACATGGATTGCCTGCTGACCCTGCCAGCGTCTCACTTCATATAAAAAAGTAAAGCAAGACTGGAACTTACTGCACAAAAACAAATAGCAGTAGATTCCTAGGAAACTGTTCCAACTGGCCATTCTGGATACAGTGCAACAAATTTACATTGGAGTAGGAGTTCTGCTTCATCTAAGAGAAGTTTAACATTTTATTTTGATGACAGCAAAAATTACTTATTTATGGAATATCAAGGTTTAAATATATATATATATATATATATATATATGTATATCCAGCCAGCGACAAAGCAATAAATAAATATGTCTTAGTCTATGTCACTTAACTCTCTCTAATAAGTAAATTAGAGAAACAGCAACCTAAGTGCCTTTGATTCTGCCTACAGCGGTTTGCAGCCAAAGACCTCCCAGGGATACTTCTACTTTTGGGTTTGTTTTTGTAATTCACATTCCAACATTAAGAAAATCTTTTAGACAATGCCTTAATCTCTAGGCAAACTTGAGTACTCCCTTTGCTCTTTGTGGTGTCCCGAAAATGGACAAAAGGCCCATTTTCTAAGGGAAGCCTTTAAAACTAATTGACTCATCTGGAGCAAGGAAATCAGTGATACATATTACTTTCCAGATTGATTTCACAGATTAATTTGCTGGTTTTAGGGACTGACACGTTTTGTCAGTTCTCACTGTACTTCTCTGTTTCCTCAGCCATTACCAGTGCTGCATTGTGTGGAAGCCCTCTCACACCAGCAAATAGTAAAAAAACCCAACAACCCAGATAAACCATTTTCCAATGAGATTCTTATCTTTACTGCATATTGATTATATCTTACTCACCCATAAAATGGGTCAACAGGAAGCTGCTTCCATCTTTTGACAAAGACTGCAGCTGACAGGGCCTCTGGGCGGGCACCACGCAGCTGCCACTGCAGCTCTGCAGGGCTCCTCCAGGCCCAGCAAAACGTCCCTCTCCAGGCATCAACAAAGCAAGGCTGCTGCAATTTCAGGGTGAGGGCAGCCTCTGCCTGCCTGGAATCTTATCAGCGGGGACAGAAATCAGAATGTTTCAAGGGCTAAATATTTCTGTGGGTAGAAAAGGGGCTTGGGCTGCTAACCCGTTACTGTGTCCCCTCTCCAGCAGCCGAGGATCAGGGCACTTGCCTGGTGCATCCTTCTGTGCTGGGAAATGCTGTGCCTGAATAATTGTGGCCTGGGTGGATGCTGGCAGGCAAGGGGAGAAACTCCTTGCGTCTTTTTACTGCTCCTGCTTGCCTGCCCAAGGCTGAGCATACTGGCAGCCTAGTGCCTTAAACTTTTCCTTGAATAATGAGACAGACAAAGCATCTTTATCTGCATTAGCCAGGGGCTTTGCAGACAGGACACATTCCTTCAAAGTGCACTCAATCACACTGATTGAGATCAAGGCTGTGAGTAAACAAACTTTGTACCCCTCCCTTAGAGCTCAGCCGTGGACACAATGGCCTGACAGTTCCTTTGCTGAGGTTTCTGAGAGGTACAACGATGTTGTTGTATACTGTGGTGCTACCAAAGGCTGACTGTCCTCTGAAACAAAGGCCAGAGATGCTCTAATTCACATCCAGACTGCCAGGGAGGCTACAGGCAGCATGAGAGGCAGTGGACACTGGCCACACTCTTCCCTTGACAGTTTCAGTCTCCCTTGCTGGGGTTTCCAACAGGATGATACAGAACACTTCATTAGCTCTTTCTTCCACAAGAAGGGCCCTAGCTCTGAATTTGACTGTGACACATTTCTTTGCTTCTTTGAATGTGAGCTAGAGGACTTTGAAAACAACATAATTTGACAGGAAGCCAAAGCAAGTCATCAGTCATCAGTCTGCAAGGATCCAAGCAACTGCAATTTAGGTAACCTGCACTGACAGATTACTCACAGCAGGGAACCCAAAACCCTCACTGTAGCCTTGAAAAGACATCTGTATACAGCAGTACTTCAGAGGTGTTTAGCCAAGCTTTGTGGCAATTTGTAGGTGCTTCCAAAGCAGCTGTGGTACCACTCCTGGTATGGCAAACCATCCCTGAGTGTCCACACAGCTGAAAGAAGAGATCAGGCTCTGTCATCTGCAGAGAACAGCCTGCAGTGTAACTCACCACCCTCCCAACAGCTGGAAAGAGAGCCCCTGAGAGTGTGTCTGAACTAATACACATCTCCTTGCTGCCCCTTGGGCATCAGCTCCTTCCTGTTGCAGGAGGGGTGCAGCTGTGCTGCCTGTAAGAAAGGCAAAACACTACAGAGATCTGACATGGTGTAAATAAATCCTAACTGCCCCTGCTCTTCTCCAACAGCCCCTTAATTTCCTTTGATAACCCCATAAATAAGATGCAGAGAGAAGGCACCAATCTTGTGAAATAGCAATCAGAGGCTGCATAACAAAAGAAACATGCAATGCCAGTGAGGAGAAGCCAGGGAATGACACTGATGTATCAGAGATTGCATCAGAGCTATTAAATGGGATGAAAATATGCAAGGCCCTTGTAAGCTCTTCTTTTCTCTGTTCAATCTTAAAAGAATTCTGAAAGCAAGCCTCCACTGATTCCCACCATAAAATGTGGGAAAATATGTGTTTGTGGAATGATAACCCAAGCCTTTTTGATCCCTATCGGTATATATATTTGGAGAAAAATGCAAGTAGGTGCCTCTGCAATGCAGCTGCAAAAAGCAAATGTCTGCCCATCATTTTGTAGGACTTACCAATTCAGTTTTTCTAACTAAACCCATCCCTTCTCTCTTATTAAATACAGCTGACATTTGTAATTCAACTTGTAATACTAATGGTACTGAACATTTTGCAAGCCTCAACCCATGTAAAAATGCCCTCAGTTTGATATAACAAGAACTATCCGTTCTGTTTTCTCATGAGTATGTCTTAAATGTCTGATTCAATTTAGTCTAACATCTTCCCATTTTGGAGCTCGTGGAAAAGGGCAAGAAGATTAAAGTTACTAAAATCAATTGCCATTTTCACATTCCAAAGGCTATTTCCAAAGAATATTGTGTTTCCTAAAAAAACAAGTCGGCAACTTGGGATTGCCACCATTTTCCACAGTAGTGAAGTGACAAGACTGAGAGGTGTTTGGAGCAAACCTCTAATGGAGCTAAACAGCAGAAGGCAGGATTGACACTGAACACCTTTGAAGGATCTGGATATAAAAATCTTTCCAGCAAACAGACTGACCTAATGATCTGACAAATTATAGAAAGGAATAAAAAAAGGAGAAATGTAACTCTCTGCAGACAGCACAACAAAATCAGATCTATTTTTACAGCGCTTCTACTACAGCCTTAAAGCCATAAACACTCCATTCTTCATTTTGTTTGGGGAATTGCCCACAGATTCATGCAGGCACTTTGTGTTCCCAGAGATCTCTGTCAGTGTTCTCTCTGCCCAGGGACCAAGGAAAACACCCTAGAGTGGCCCTCCTGTATCCCCAGCCAGCACCTCTGAGCTGGCAATGGGTTGCTGCAGTCACACAGGCATTTGTTGCTTGGAATCTGCTATTCCACAAGGAACCTTGAGCAGAGTTGATTTCAGGGTTTTTTTCTGGTTTAACTCCCTAAGTCCATTCATTTTGTGTTATGTCCAGCAAGGACCATCATGGCGTTACTTATGAAACCAGAAGTCAGGGGTTGTAATCAAGAGTGGTTTCTTTTCAAGGAGATGGAGAATCATGTCTTTTGAGATGTTTGATTGACTGGCAATCAATTACTCTGCTTGTTATATTCCAGCTTTTAAACTAAACTTTGAGGGAACTGCATTCTTCAATACTATTAGAAGCAAATGGAGACTGTTATTACACTTACTGAGATTTTTGTACAAGAGATAAGCAGCATCACAAATGTGTTTGCATCTTGAATTGCACAATTTCTTCTTTGGGTTAACATAAAAATATGTTCTAGAGGGCACTCACACAACAACTGCCAATGCTATTTAATTGTGCTTCAGTTTCAGACAGACTGTGTCAACATTTCTACAGATAGGGGAACCCTTTCCTTACTTTTATTAGCATAACTGCAAACACCCAGAGAGCTGAGAGATGGATTTTCCTGTCTTTTAAACCTGCTCATCTTTTATGCAAGGGCTCTGAATCAGCCTGAAGAATTCTGGGTCTTCATGGGTGACTGCTTCTTTTCTGCAATCCCTGATGAGCACCAACACTTTCATTAACCACAGGCATGTGGTTACACATGCTTACAGTAAACCTGGCTTTCCAAAAATAAGAAATTTGCACTAAATCATTAGAGAAAGTTCCGAGAAGTAGTCACATCATAGGCAAAGGGTGCTGAGCTTTCTGCTCTAGTTGATGCAATGCATTGGAGTAGATGATCACCAATAGTCCCTTCCAACACTTTCTGTTCCATGTGAACCACTTGGGTTTTAGCTGAGCCCATTACTACAATGCTGGCAAAGCAATCACTTCAGGGAGGGTATCAGAAGTGCTGTCTCACCAGTTCTGACACATTTTTTACCACTCAGCAATAAAAGGTCTTTAGAGTTTGTTGGATGCTGGTTAGTGACAGGAAAAATTGCCAAGTGGAAAGTATGAGGGAAGAGACTGCAACGTATGTTTCAGACTCCTTTTAGGGGTAAAAAAACCCCACAAACAAAAAATCTGTTACTAGATTCATTAAAAAAAAATAAAATCAACAAAGAAGAAGTCTCCACTGTGTTACCACTGTAGTGCAGACTCACCTACTAAGTGAGGACTTAGTCCTCACTTCTGGACTCCCTGCAAAGTAGTAGGAATGTGAATGTGGCCCTGAATAAGACCTCATACTCAGAAAAGTACACAGATATTAAGGATGAAAACAGTCTTAACACAGAGGAAACTCCTATGTGCAGAGCTTGAATTCTATAATGAATGTTCAGCTACCACAGGGACATCTGTAAAACTTGTCACTTGCCTTTAAAAAAGGTCTAGTGTTCTTAAAATCTTGACCTCAGTGAGAGGTCCAGTGATTCAGCCTTTCAAACTGCAGTCATGCCCTATTCCAGCTATTACATGCCTCATTTCTGTTAATCTTCTCTAATTAGTTCTGCTTCTCAAGTGAAGTCTAACATTTTCCTGTGATAACACCAAGGGCTCTGCTTTCATGTTCAAGGTCAGTCCAGCATTTCACCTTGTAAAACTCACTTGTCCTCCCTGCACTTACACTTGTACTTTGAGTTTGAGTTTAGACATAAGTTTAGACTCTCTCAAAGACATCTGCTGACTTTAAAGTTATCCTTAAAGTTGTGGTCATGCCCTGCAGAGTCATACAAATGTGAAGGAACAGACTTCTTTCTGATTCTTTCTCTTCCCTGAAAATATGCAGAGAAAATTTCTCCCATTAAAATAATTTCAGCTTTTCCCTTGTGAGTTATTTTGCATGTTTTAAAACACATCAGCAGATTGGGCCTCAGAGCCTGCAAGGAGGCACATGACAGTTGTATAGGTGAGAATGCTGAGCGGAGAGGGACAAGGTAAATACCTTGCTTGCAGTGAGAGAGCTGTGAATACAATCCAAGTGATCTCCCTGTTCAAATCACTAAATTTAGATCTTGTGTTTCTCCCTTCATATGCTATACACACACAGTAATATAGATACGTATTAGCAGGAGGACACGCAAAGTTTTCCAGATTCTTCTTGTGCCTGAGAGATCTGTAATATGGCAAGCACTTCTTTTGTAAAACTGGCATTATTGTTTACTCACTCATAACAAATGGAGGCACTTTTTGTATGTGCAATTTCCATTGCTGACTGTAAGAATTTACATATCACTCCTATCATTTGATCACTCTTAGCTGCCTCTTTTGAAAGGAGCAGGTCACTCACCTGCCATCCCACAGCCCTTCCTGTGTGAGGACAGCAGAGATCCAGCATTACTGGAGCCACATGATGGCTGAGGTGTCAACACTAATGGGAGGAGGCATCTGAGCCCCAGGCAAGGATCACACTCTTCTCCAGCTGATGCTCAATCCAAAATGGCAGACTATTTTCAGGTTAAAAAACCTTAACTGGGCAAGGGGGAAAAGTCAGCTTCAGTGATACATAACCTAGGCTACAATCAGTTTAAGCAGCTTCCTTTGAGCATTGCTGCTGCAGCTGGGGATAAAATTTGCCAGGTCACCCCGGCTCGATGCTTTTATACTTAATAAAAAAAATGCTGTCATGAATTACAAATAAGCATAAACCAGCAATAGGATAATTGTAGAAAAGCAAGCATTTTTATAGTTCAGTTATTTCATATGCAACAAGTAAAAAATTCTGTTAACTTTTCAACCTACCTCCTTAAAATAAATTATAATAAATATGTAAATGCAATATATGGAAAATATATTGGCCTTTTCAATTTTGAATAGTTAAAACTTAATTCTTGTATCTGAAATTATAATCCCTGAAGTATTTGGTGGAGTTTATGGAACTGTTTATGATTCAATTTTTCTTAAACCTCTCCAGTGGGATTTATAATGTTATTAGAAATCATTGACAACAGGGTGTCTGTTTTTTCCAGAACTGCAATATACTGGCAAACATCCAACTAAACCCTGTTACATTCAATTATCCTGATGTCCAGAAAAAGGACAGAAATAGTAGAAAACCCTTTAACTCTCCCCATCTCTAAGGCAGCGGAGGAAGGAACAGCACATGCACAAAGACCAAATTCACGTATTTTTCTGCAAGACCAGCACCTAATTTTAAAACCTGAAAACTGTTCTAAAGGTTAGCACCTCACTCTGCACAAGCCTGCAGTGGAGATGTACTGTAGTACAGGGCTTTGGTACCAGAATTTAGCCCCAAATGAGCTGCACTTCTCTACTTTGCTCATCCTTGTGACAATGTGTCACCTTTCCAAGGATATTTCAGAAAAAAATACACTGTGGAGGTAAATTGTGCCTTAACCCTGAACTGATTTGGGAACAGGACACTCAGCACCTTTCAGTGCTGACTATCCACAAGCAGAGGTCTTGCCTCATGACACATAATAAAGTGGCTGGTAATCACATCAAGTGGGAAAACCCTTCACCTTCCCCTAGATGGGCAAAGCAACATCTTTCCTCCCTGAGGTACACAGCTTAGAAAGAAAAAAGAAGTGTTAGGGAGCATCATCGAGGAGGTGACATGGGACAAGAGTAATGGACAAAAGACATCCTCACAAACTGCTTTCCTAAGTTCTCCTTTACCTCCAAGTTGTGATCCAGACATGTTCCTAGAGCAGTAACTTAATTTCCTCCACTTTATTCTCTCTTGCTCAGTGCATGGTGACAATGGTTTTATCGTGGAAATATTTTCTCTAGAGAGCACTCTGAGTACTGACAGTTCTTTTTTCTTTCCCTCCCTCACACTGTCACCCTTCTATATTTGCCTTGACATTGTCTTCACATTGTCTTGACATTGTTCTGACAGCTAAGAAAACTCAATCACTGCAGCAAACAGCCATGACAATGCGGAGAAGAAAAAGAAGAAGTGTTATGAAAATTGTTGAGGAACTGTGAAGGTTTACAGGCTAGTGAAAACAAGATTTTGCTTTTTCTAAACCACATTCCGAGTGAGTTTTCAATAAAAAGCTGATTTAAGAAAGTCTTCAGCCAAGGCTGGCAAAAGTCATCTCAAAGGCAATTGGCAGTTATGGATTCTGTACCTGAAATTGCTGCATTACTGTGAAATGTTGCCTTGGGACCCTCCAGCTACAGTTTCTCCCAAGTACGCTGTTCAAACTGGGATCCCTTTTGGGGACAACCAGAAAAGAAAGGTGGCCACAGAAAAAAGAAATCAGGTTAGCTGGAGCTTTAGTTCCCTTTTAATAATAAAATCAAATTTTGTTTTGTTGGCTCACAAACTGGAAGAGAGAAGCCTAGAAAGAAAGCATTGCAAACAAATGCCAAATGTTGTGGTAACAGGTAAAAAGCCCAGCACAAAACCCAGGGTAAGTTTAGTATCTATTTCTCTGCTTGAATTAAACTTCTGAGCAACACCTTAACTGGGTATATTATAGACATACTAAAGTGCTGTACTTAACAATTTAAGCTTTGTGATTCAACAATTTGACAAAATTACTGTTGATTTGAGTAGGAATTCTGATCATCAGGAACCATGTGGGGAGGGTTGATGGGTTCTATTTTGTGGTTTGTACATTTGATTTAGAAAAGCATATATAGTTTTGACACTAGTTCAAATTCTTAGTAGCTACAAGAACACCTAGGTAATAAAAAAATTACCTAAAAATTTACTTTATACTATCTTGGCATGCATACAATCCACATCTTACCTGAAAAATGCAGTTAAAGCTCATCCATTGCAAAGCAGAAGCTCATCAGCACTGCTCTGTAGGGCATCTGTAGTGCTCCCTGCAGGTCACACAAGCTTCTCCAGGAGGAGCATCTTCTCCCCTCTCAGATTGCTGTCTTCTCCCTGAAGAAATTAGGGAGGGAAGCCATCTGAAGCTTGTTCCCCTTGCCTCAGAGCCCTGGGGACAGCAGGGCTGGTGGCCAGGCACTGCCCCTCTCCTCACAGAGAGGCTCTTCTTCAACACCTCCCAAACTGCAGGGCCATCCTGGCATCCAAGAGCCAAATGAGGTGGCACAGGGTGCAGGGCTCCATGAGACCTGTGCCCAGTCCCCCTCCAGGTCCCTGAGGCAGGAGCAGCAGGGCCCTGCAGGTGCTGATTTGTAACCTGCTGACAGACCTGGCCCTGCCTCTGCACACCCACCCCAGCAGGAATGGGACCCACATGCCTGGGGAGAGAAACCTGCTGCTTCCTGAGTGCGAGTCAGGAAATCCTGGATATATCTCTGCCACACATCTCTAAGATTGCAGTGTGAGGAAAATGTTAGTGAAAGCTTCTTAGGAGACTAGAACGTACAGAAATAAACCTCTCTCGGCCAATTAATACAATTTTTTGATTACAAGGATGAATCAACACATGCTAAGAGTAAAGTGAACAAGCACATATGCAGATTGATGCTCACCTGGTTAATTTTATGGCTAATTTCATATGTTTAATCATGATGACAAAAGCACAGATAAGATAAAAACAGAAGAGAGGCAAAATTAGCCTGAAGAGTCAAGGCAGAAACAATATGCTTCCATTTATCCAGAGAGAAAGTTAAGCTTCAAAGACTCACTTGATGAAGCATGGTCTTGATACAATTAAGAAAATGGCACAAAAGTCTCCACATAAATGCAGACACTTCTGAACCACAGAATACAGCATTTATTCTAAATGCTATATTGGATGGTTATACTTCAACTGCTCTGGCAAGCTGAATGACAAACATTTTGGTGCTTCCTTCCTACACTTTTATGTCTACATGCTCCCTTTATTATTAATGGCATAATATTTGCTACAGTAGGCTAACATGGTCAAATCAATACCAAAGTGCCTTGAAAAGACACCAGAGCTGAACCCCTAATTAAGTACAATATTTTGTTCCTTTTAAATGAGACACTGTTTGAGGAGTACAGTAAGAGTGCCTTGTTCTGTTCAAGGTATCTATAATTAATAACCTCAATGATCAAAGGAAGTGTGATCCTAAGAGGAAATGGCTTTTGAGGATCCCTAGGTATTAAGTACTGAGAACCACTTCCCAATATGTTCTGCAGCCTCTCAGCACACTATGATGTGTGATGCCCTTTGGGATCATAAAACAAGCTCCATCATAGATCTCTCTGAAAAAAAAATGCTCCCAGCAAGATAGTCACTAGATATTAATCACTTATTCATTATTGCCATGAAATAGTTCTTTTTTTTTTTTCCTGGCCACATCCTTACTGTCACACAGATCTCCTTTATTTATTTAGCATAATTTAATATGAAGCAAGGCAGGATGCTGCCCTATAATGTGCTGGCAGGTCTGGACTGGCATTGTGAGGAAGGCCCCTTCTCCCAAAATTGGGTATTCCTTTTGTTTTATCATTATTGCATGGCACCAAAGTTTATTGAGATAGAGTAAGCACCTGGATGTCAAGCTGTGGAGGCTTTATTTCCCTGCTCTTGCTCGCTGATCTTATTTTCCCCTCCCCAACCACCATGCCACCAACAGCCAGAGCTCTCCCCGTGTCTTTAGAGCAGATTTGTGTGAAACAAAAAACCCCTGTCACTGCAGCAGGATGTCTGAATTTCATATCCAGGGGAATAGCAGGCCAGAGAAGCATCACTGTCCTCTGGATCATCCTGAGGAGTGTGAGCACTTCAGCAGAGCACAGAGGCATCAGTGCTGCCCCGTGGAGCCACCGCTGGCATCGTGTCCTGGGGCTACAATTACTGCAGGCTCACTCACCAGCCACACCAACTTACTGTAATCTCCCATCCCTGCCCTGGAAACACAAGTCTGCTCTGGATCAGGCCCCAAAGGAACAAAAGGAGAATGCATGGAAAAAAAAAACCTCAGGCAGGGAAGGGAGAACTAAGAAAGGAACGAGAGACAAGGAGTTAGATCTACCTCCTCCACACACTAAACAGACAGAGAAAACAAAGGAGACTATTAATGGGGAAATAGAAATTTAAAAAGCCTTCAAGAAGTTACTCTACTGATTGCTAGTGGTGAATAAACATTCATTCATTTATTCATGGTTTAACATTTTTCATCATTTTACTGCCAAAAATGGTACTGATCTAATTTTGATAAATGCTTGCTGGACACCTCTTCACTTGTAGCAGATATTTAATGCCCTAGTGGCAGGTGGTTTTATTCCAAAGCATGCCATCACATTAAGCTTTAGCAGTTTGACTTTTAGTGATATTCTTCTAATATAGAAGGCTTATTTCTTAGCATATTCCCCAAGGAAGGCTCCTGAGAACACCCTGATGCTGGTGAATATTCTGGTTTTGTTTTACTTCTACAGTGAAGCATCTTAAAAATGTTTAAGAGAAAGCTATCCCTATTTATACAGTGGGTTTTCAATACCTACTTTTCTTTTGGGTCAGTCACTCCTCCTCAGAGCTTCTGAGTCTGCTCTGGAAATAAAAAGTGGTAAAACATGAAACAAATTAATTCTTGTCCTGTTGCAAGACAGTAGAGTTTTTAGGATGCTACAATACAGTCTGCAGGCCAGGAAAGCTGCCACAAATTTTGTGCCAGAGCCATGACTGTGTTCCCTTTCATGGGTCACTGAACCAGTGTTCCAAAGGCCAGCCCTCTGCAGAAGTTCACATGATAATATCCTTCTGCTGGGCCTGGGACTGATTTCTGTCTGTGTGAAGTTAGTGAGGGCAACTTGTGCAGTTCACAGCCACATCACAATGATGTGTTATGGCCTTGGCTCTGAGGGGAAGCTGCCCTCAGCAGAGGGGCTCAGCAGGAGAGCTGAGGAAATTCAGGCTGTGCCAGTTCCCCCTGACACTCCAGCCTGTTCCAAAACACAGGAGCTGTGGCTTTCCCCAAGCAGTCTTGAAATCCCAGTTGGTAATTAGTTCATGCAGAGCTAATTGTAGGTGATTTCTATTGAAAATAATTTAGCACATAACAGAAAGGGCTGGAATGTGAACTCTTCTACAAAGTTCATGCTGGAAAAGCATGGCCTTGCTTTCTCTATACTTACTGCCCATTGTAGCCACACCGAATGCAAAAAAACTTGCATTAGTTCCAACTTTCTTCTGAGTCCTGTTGCATTTAAAACACAGTGCACTGCATTTCCAGTCACATAATGCTGATCTGTCCCAGGGCTGATCACTTTTTTTAAGTCTGAGGAGACAGGAAGAGCAGCATCGTGATTTTTATATGCTGCAGTTCGATGTCATCAGGAACATCTAGTCCTCATTTGTGTTACTGAGAACCTACTGCAGGCAATCTCAACATCTGCACACATCAGAACTTGGCTCTACACCCAGAGACTTGAAAAGAGTTGCCCCGTGTTACAGGCTGCTATGATACATTTCTAACAGTCAGAGCTTTAAGCTTATCCAGTAATGACTAACAGAAAGGAATCATACCTGGGTCAGAATTACAGACATTTGAGGCTACATTTTAAAATTACAGCACTTTTATGTGCCACTGTACTATCAGAATCACTGCTTCATGCTCTTTTCATATTAACAAAAGGAAAGAAGTAAGGAATGGCAGAACCACAACTAAAAGAGACTGAAGAGGATGTCTTATAATGCCTTTCAAATGCAAACAACACACAGACCCAGAATTTGGACATGAAATCAATTTTGTACTCAGTTTTCAGCCCCAGTACTGGAGGGACTCTTAGCAGCATTTGGCAGCATTTCTGAGTGCCTTTTCTCTGCTGTGTTAGTGGCTGAGCACGGAGTGAGCTTGGTTTCTTGCATGTTCCCACCTAAACCAAAGCTCAGCCCTGCAAGTCAGCAGTAGCTGGTCTGCTTGAGGGGCAGCATCCCCAGCTCAGCCAAGCCCCCAGCTCCTTCCTGAGGCTGAATTCAGGAGGAGCCAGAGGCTCAGTAGCAGCTGGAAGCCTCTGTCTTAAAAAAATGCCTTAAACTCTTTCCAGACTCCAGAGAAGCTGTGAGACCTTGTGTTTCTCAAGGTGGGATTTGTCCTTTTCAAGAGACAAACTGCTCCTTTGCTCTGTATTTTCCACTATTTGGAATTCATACAGAAGCAGGAGCAACTGGATTTCACCCAAACTCACAAACTGACAGTTTTATGCTGTGTTCCTGAAGATCCCTCCCGATGCAGAGAAGGAGACCATGCTTTGGTCTTTCTGCAACCCCTTCTAGCTCTGGCACCGCTTCCCTTGTTATTTTGCCAGGCATCCACTTCCCAGGTGTGCACTTCAGCCTTCCTTCCTAGCACAGCTGCAAATACAGCTGGCATCTTCCCAACTGCAAGCATTCTTTCATCTTTCCTCTTCTCCAGCAGCACTTGCACCCCTCAGTGTGTTCTGATACCAGGTTTACAAACAGCAGATTGCACTTCCATTAATTTCACAACATTGATGTAGATGCTTGTGGCTTTAGGGACCAAGGCAGCAGCAACACCTCTCACAAAGGCACCACAAATGCACCCATCCAAACAAGTTCATCTAGGCATGCCAAGAAACCTCACCAAAGGCAATCCAGGATAACATTTTAAAGTGTAAGACATAATTCACATGCCTAACTAAACCACTAAGGTTTTCTCTCTTTATTTCTGGCAAAACCTTTCATCCCACATGAGAGAACTTTACACCTGTGGTTCTGTATCCTGAGTTACATGCTGAGGATGTCTCCAGCTTTAATGAAGCCTTAAGAGAAGTTCAGGCAGGAAAGGTGTTGATTGAATCCTTGGGACAAAGACATTTAATCCACCAAATCACCAATCTTTCCTATAAGCAATCAAGCTTATTACCTAAATAAAATCGCTTCAGATTTTGAGCAAAATTAATTTTCTATGTTCTTTACCTCTGAAGAGCTGATAGAAAGGCAAGTTTGAACCTGGCCCACTACCCACTACCATTGCTGCTCGCCTATTTATCTCCTACATCCCTGTGTGGACAAGTCCTGTTCTGTACTACTAAGAACAAATTCTGCTGTATGACCTCAACTAAAAATAATAAATTCAGCACTTCTAGAGGAACAAAGAATACCTCATTATACTCATGTTGCTTCTCTTCTGCAGACTTCGAAGATAAAAATGAGGACGAATATAATGAAACTCTTAAAGGGGAGAGCTACGTTCAGAGAGAGTGTGTACAAGCATTGCACAGCAGAAATCAGTTCAGTTTCTACATCTGTGTCCACATCATTTGCTGCAATGGATATCAGCTGCCTCCTGGCCTGATCAGCCACTGTTCTACATCTTAGACAAACAAAAATATCTGTGCACAGTAAAAGCAGGATGATCACTGTACACTACCACCTTAAACTGCAGTGCTGTGTGCTAAACATAAAGGTAAAGAAGCAGAGCATAAAATCTTTCATTCTCATTAGAAACCAGCCTACTTGCATTGCTAGTAGCACTGTGCCTTGATGTCCAATTGAACCAAAAATCCTCCAAATTCAATGCATAGGAGCCCTGTTGAGCTCCTGGGCCTGATTCCCCTCCTGTTCCCAGCACAAACACTTGGTATGATGACAAATAAAGTGAGAGCCAAAAAATCATTTACATTTAGAAGTAAAGAAGGCATTTACCTCATTTTTATTTGTTTATTTGGGACAGCTGGTGCCATTGCTGTGGTGCTCAGTGGAGGCAGTGGGGCAGCTGCAAGGGCTGCTGCAGTGCTCATGGGGTAAGGGAGTCTGGGGTGGCACAAATGGTAAAAGGCAGTGAAGGACAATGACAGTCAGCAGTAACTGCCTTTATTCTCAGCAAGTCAGTGTGAACAGAAAAGTTTAGGGAAGAGTGAAATTAAGACATTGGCTTAATAACCAGTTCTCTAGTTTCAATTACAAATAGCTTTAAAGTGTTGCCTAAACAACACTTTAAAATTTTAATGCCATTCCACTGTTACTCTTACACTAATATACCATAGTTTTTCTTCAGAAAATAAGTTACTTTCTTTGATTTTACTGATACAAATGTACCTAAAACCAAATTTGGCTTTTTTGATAGCAATGGAATATTTGTGTAACCACCTTTTTTCTTTCCTGCCTGTGTGTGGTGCTGGTTACTATGGTAATAAACGTGACTCAAGATTTAAAGCCTGAAAGTGGTTTCTATAACAACATGCTAGGACGTTTTGGATGCACAATTGAAGTTAAAGATTCAGGATTAACTCTTTATGACCACAGTATTTGCAGACATAACAAGTGCTTGTTTGTTTGGCAGAAGTTTGATCATCCCTTCCCAAAGCAGGATTTTCCATGGAGCAGATTGAGTAACAATGATTCCATCTGTGGATAGAGCAGGTAGGGGCTGGGGGCTGGTGATTTCCTCACAGGTGAAACATGCAAAGCACAAATGGTACCACAGGAACTACAAGCTGCCCATCACAGTGAATAATTAAGATGGTAATACAAATGTACTGGGAGATGGGAAAGGGTAACATGGAATTAGTGCAATACTTAGAAAGTTTGAGACTGTGCAAAAACTGAAATTATTTGTTTACATGCAAAAGCTATTTTGAGTGCTAAGATAGCCCCTTACCCAGCTGTTTTATCCAGAACATGGCTTCCTGTCCTTTCCTTCCCCATCTGCCAAATGCAGGAGTGACATCTCTGCCTTTCAGTCCATGGTAAAGGCACCTGATCCCAATCTCTGTCTCGGCTGATTATGCAGCTGTGCTTATCTCTTCCCCAGTTCTTCATGATACATCAAGATTGAACATCTATCTGCACACCCACAACTTTCTAAGGCTGTCTTTGCAGGGAAGTTATTGTCAGAGTGATGAACTGTATTTTTTGTGCCATGGTGCACTGCAGATGAATGGAGAGAGGATTAGTTACACCAAAGCCACGGCTCCCCAATGCAGCAGTAAGTGCCTTGGGCGATATTTTAATATTTCCAGTTAAATGATAATTATTTCAAGATCTCAGTATAGTAACAGAGTTTGATATTTCAGTGACACAGATTCACACTCTTGTTTTAAAATCCCAAGGGCAGGTTTCAAAAAAGTAATGAGCATGAGCATTGAAGGTTCATCTTTCTGACTCCAGCCACTGGGCTATCAAAATCCTTGCTACCATCATGTTATCCTGTGACTTTTTTGGTGAGCTGATTTGATCACAGTGTAAGCCTTTAGCTGTGAACAAATGCTGTATGCTGGTTTTTATTCAACAGAACCCAAACTGAAGTAACAGCACTAAGAGAAGCAGTGGTTGCTTCATTTGTGGTCTAATTTTCTTTCTAGTGACTGACCACTACCAAGACATCAATTGTATATGCCATTCCAACAAATTTTAAAAAACAAAACCAAAACAAACAATCCTCACCCCCCCAACCAAAGAAAACAAAACCAAAACCAAACTCACAGGTAACATATTTTCTGATGTTGAAGTTGGGGTTTTTTAATAGATCCAAACATCTCACTATTGCAATTCAATCCTTCTTTCCTAAAGAGTGTTTTAAAAATTTAATCTCTCAACTCATAGACCAGGGGTTTTTTGCTATCCATTTTTTCCTCCAAAATGTATAGCTTAGTAAATAGTCAGGTTTTGTTGTGAACTGCCTTATCTGCACTGGTTGGTGTAGCTTCCTAGTTTTAATTCAAATGTGTAAAGTAATAACTCTGTTTAAAAAAAAGGAAAGGAGAAAAGTCCTCAAAGCACAGTAAAATCATCAGTGATGGTGAATATATGGGTATCATGGACTTCTCTATCTTATCATAGATTTTTTTCCCCTTAGAAAATAGACTGGCTCTGTTAAGAAGGTCAGAAAATCTTGCAGCATATGTAAAAGATTCTGAAGTTGTTAGTGTTGAGAGCTTCTGTGAAGCTCAGAGTCCTCCTTCAGGGGCAGAAGGCACATCTGAAGAACAGCACTGCAAATTACAAGCAGCCTTCAGGCACGATGAGATGATTAGCAAAGTGCAGGCAAGGCCACAGCCATGTGAACTCTGGTTCATAACAGTGTGATTAGCAGTGATTGAAATCTGATTTTAAATGCTGCCACTGATTATGATATTTTACCAACTCGTACAAAGAGTTCTGTCCTGAAAGAACAAGTCTGTGCTGAAAGACATTTCTGACACAAAGAGCCCAAAGCAGATTGCAAAGGATTTATCTGGGGGCTTTGAGTGGCTGAGATTGCTAATTGTCAGAACTTAGAAGAATATTTTGAAAAATGGACATGAACCCACTAAATCTCTGATTCAAACAGGATCTAGGAAAAAAACCCTCAAAATTTTCAGGAAAGATATTGCAGATAAGCTTTTCAAAATTATCTGGTTTACTGAGGAACAATAATCAGATTATCTGTGCCAAAATGCTTTGGCCATTTCAAAATCCCTCCCCTGTTTATGACAGCTTTTCCCTAATTCAATTTTGGCCTTCTATCCTCATTGACATGCATTTCTAACACCATAAAAATTATTTTGTATCACTACAGTAGTTTCTGATCATTCAGAAGCCTTTACCAGCCAAAATCATGCATTTTTAGCGCTTATTAGCTCCATTATTCATACACTAACAAGATCACTTCAATGAATTTAAATAATCTTATCCGAGAGCAAAAAACCAAAGCTAAAACTGTCTTTTTCTTGGCATTTCTTATATTAAGTTATGAGTGCCAGTTCCTGTTATAGCTGCAGGTATGGCCATGTTTCTGGTAGTATGGATGCTGTGCCAGTAGATGGCAAGCTTTACTGCAAAGAATTTCACTGCCAACCATCTCATCTGCATCTCAAGGATTTAACCATGGGGCAAAACGATTGGCACTAAATCCTCTTGTAATTAGATTAAAGTACCACTGTTTATAAAGAGACTGATAATTACCTCAGGTGTCAGTCAATGTAAATCCAAAGCAATCAGCATTTTGTTTCCATTTTTCCTAAGTTACATACGAGTTTTAAGACTCTGTCAGAACAAGTCACTGCTGAAGTGACCTTAATTGCTTAGGAATGAAAAGCAGCTCCTCTGCACATCTGAGGTAGAGCATGAGGCTTTTCCTCGTTATCCTTCTGCAACCTGGCCAAAAAACCAAGCTCCACTGAAACACTTCTGTCCCTTTGCAGCTCTTTCTGTGAGTGCAGAAGAGAATATTCCTTAGGCATCTGCTCAAACTGAGACAGTCTTTGCATCAATCATCACACTGCATCACAGGGCATGCAGGAGCTTCCACCTTCATCCTCCTTCCATTCAGCTCTGAGCTCAGAAGGTTCCCAAATCCCTCCTTCCATATCACTCCAGGGCAGCAGGGAAACTCAGTTTCCACAGGGCAGCAAGGGAGGTAGTGCAAATAACTTACCTGAAATAGGTGGGAAATGGTGTTTGAACTAGCAGTCCAGAATCCAAGGATTAGCTGAAGCACTCACGTCATTCAGGAACACGACTTTTTAAAATGAAAATGTCATGGATATGTCCAGGTGAACTGCATATTATTTGATAACCATGGTGTGCTAACTGTATACCTCTGATGATCACCTTTCTGAGATGCAGTTTTGCTGCTGAGACAAACTGCCATAGAGTACCCTTAAACTGTTGGTCCCAACCTTTAAACTACAACCAAGCTGAAACTCAGCATGGTTACATCACTGCTAAGACCTTCAGAACTCAGGTGTTCCTCAAAAACTACACAAATAATAAAAACCACAGCACACTGGATTAAAGACAGAACACCAAAAATGTTGCTGTTTCACTATAAACCTGTCATACAAATCAGACAAGAGTATCCTCTAGAGAATATTGGATTTATTGAATTGTGGGTTGGCATAATTTCTGCATAAGAAATTAATTTTATAAAACCTACAAAAGTTTAAATTAAAACACTGCTTAAAAAAATCCCAGAAAGGTTTTCTGTGTTTTTCCCATAGTGATGTCACCCTGCAGACAAATTGGTTGCCTTCACTACATACAGACAGTGCTTTTAGGGCTGTCTTTCCTCTTCCCTCATTTTCCCTCCACTCCTACTGCCTCAGAGAGTTATGAAGCTTTTTAACCAGTGCTCACTCTTGCTATCTAAACTGCAGACTGGCAAACACATCGTGTCCTCACACAGTCATTATAACAAACTCAGCCTGTTGCATGCAAATTATCTCTGGAAAAGCAGTAATAATTAACTAAATTGCTTCTCATGTCACTGTGGTCCTGTGTAAGAAAGCACTCGAATTATTGACCTCACCTCTTGTAGCTTACACAGTACAACAGTTAGACAACATTATAAATTGATCATAATTAATTTCTTCAAATCTGCAATGTTTCCCCAAACATGCACTTTAATGAATTTTAAATAGGTACACAGACTGAAAGGAAAGCTCTCTAAAGTTGTGCAAGGAAAATGCAGGACACAGAAGTTCCTAAGGAGCACAGTTTTGCTCATTTTAACTGTAATTAATAGATTACAGTAAACTCTGTATTATCCAGGCTAAAGAAAAAAACTAAATTCATGGACAAAGCACAAAATTATGTAAACCAGGACAGCAGAACATACATGAGAACATGCTGAGGAAGAGAAGCATCTGAGTTACTGCTGACAGTGGTGCAGATCAGTACATATAACCAATATCTTGAATTTTTGCATTCAGTGAGAGCTCTGAGCTGGAGCAAGTGCAACCATCACTGCATCAGGATGAAATACTTGCTCCCAAAACTGATTATTAATAAGTTCGGGGAGGGTCATTTTAAAGGCAGGCTAATCCAAAAGTACTCTTTTTGTCCTGTTTTCCTTCAGAGAACACGAGGGAACACTCCAGTTCTCCTCCTGCTTATCAATGTTTAGCTTGCTTTCTATGTAATCCTTAAGACCACTGTTGGTTTTAAATCATGGTGTCACTGTTGCTATCAATGTTACTACATAAATCTCTATTCCTCTTGCTCAAACAAGTATTAATTAGTTCTCTGGCTCAGAAAATGTACCTATTCATGAACATCAAGTTCATTCAGACTGGTGCTTTTAATTCTCAGAGGCACTGCTGCTCCTGCGTACACCTCAAGTCAGAAAGCACAACAGTCATGCACAGATAATTTTTATGTCTTCCATTTATTATTTTAGTGTCAAACCTACACAAGCAGTCTTTCCTAAGTAGTTAAGCTTTCTGCTACTTTCTTCCTCTACCCTCCCCTCCAAAGAGAAAAACAGATTAAATTGTATTATATATTAAAATGCACACCACGGAAACACACCATGACCAGTCAGTTTGTATTCTCTGACACCCCCCTGGATGGTTGGTTGGTATCCTCAGGGGACCAACCCTAGCCTCTCCCTTTTCCAGGGATCTGTCCCAGGCCTTTATCAGCATTGGTCTGATCCCAGTTACTGGAGTGTCCATCTCTGCTCACCTCTTCTCTTTCAGCGCCCCATCTCCATCTCTACTGTGTCTGCTCTTCCAAATCTCAGTTCAAGAACTGGGAAGAAATTAGAGACTGCTGGTAGATGGGTCTGAATTCCTCTGAGAAGTTCAGCTCATCCACAACACCCTGCTTGCACAAACACACACTGTTCTGCTGCTGTAGAAGACACATACCCTTCATATATCCAAACAATACTCCAGATTAAAAGCATAAAACAAATAATAATAAAAAAGATGTTTACATTACTTACATTTAGATAATTTAATGCAAGTTTTGTGCTCCAGCTCATCAGTCTTTCTCTTACAAATTGCCTTCTCTCCTAAAGAAACATTCAGCTTAATTTCACAGTCTTGGCCCAGATACAGCCGCTTCAGTGTATCCCAGAGGTGGATTCTGAACAGTGCTGGTAACAGCTCACCCTCCGTCACTGGGAAGTGAGAAGTAGCTCTTGCTATTGTTATTCCTCACAGCCGCAAGGCAACTCCAAGTGGCCTTTAATTACTGACAGAAGCTCAGTTGCCAGAGGGTAAGGAAGTAAGGAACATCTTTACACCATGATCACCGTGTCCTTCCAGCCTGGGAGGCTAGATGGCTCTCACAGGGCTGTTTTGCATCTCAGGTGTTTGGTAGATTCTTTGTGGTGGAGATGCTGTACACCTATGAAATTACTATTTACACTCAGCAAATCAAAATCAAGGTGCCTGACAGTTTGAACTGTTTATTTGAGCTATAACTGCATCTGAGTAATCTAGCTTGTGAAACCCAATTAAAAAATCATCCACTACAAAAGAATGGTACCACCACAGAGTGATATTGAACCATAAAAAGGTCGTCCATCTCCTTTCTCTAGTAACAAAAACAGAAACAAAAACCTTAAATATACCTAAATGTGTTCCATATTGTTGGATATCCATTGACAGCAACCAATATTGTCTCAACTATACTATTAATAAAATGTTAAACAATCCTGACACTCCAGACCACGGCTGTTGAAAGAGGCAAGAACAGGAAATTACAACTTACTCAAGTTTTCATAACTGTTTTCATTTTACTTTCATTAGTCCACTAATGCATCATACAGTTGCCAGTCCCATTTTCTTCTCAATAGCCAGCAATTGGAGCAGTAGGTTTTGAAGCACAGTTGTGTTAAGAACTACACTTCTTTCACTGTTGGTTACTCCCAGTGCTGTGGAATTCCTCAGGATTTTTTGTATTTCTTTCCTAGAATCGCTTTGCATGAGGAATGATTCCAGGTGCCTGTCAAACTCTTGCCAAAAGAACTCTACATGTGTTGATGGTCATAAAGATGACCCTTGCCTTTGTGCAGACCCATCAGTGGACAGTGTGGAGGAACTCTGCAACAAAACCTCCAACCCTTGCTCCTCCAACCCTTGTCTCCAGAATGCTACCTGCCTGGGCTCTGCTGGGAACCTCAGCTTCCCCTGCAAGTGCCTCGCTGGGTCTGACGGCCCTGCCTGTGAGCGAGCTGGCAGTGAGTGTGACACCAACCCGTGTGAGCACGGGGGCACGTGCCAGCGCAGCCTGGAGGGGCCCACGTGCCTGTGCAGCGCTGGCTACACGGGCAGGCTGTGCGAGAGGGACGTGGACGAGTGCAGCTCCGAGCCGTGCCGCAACGGGGCCCTGTGCCGGGACGGCGTGGGCCACTACTCCTGCTACTGCGTGCCAGGCTACCAGGGCAAGCACTGCGACCTGGAAGTGAACGAGTGTGCCTCCGACCCCTGCCTCAACGGGGCCACCTGCCTCAACCAGATCGGGCACTACGACTGCATCTGTCCCCTTGGCTACACAGGTAAGCTCTTTTCATTAAAGCAACTTTTCCTCTGGGTCGTGTGGAACCATCATAACTCACGTTCCAGGTTTACCTCCCTCGCCCACACGTGTATTTAGCTGTCGCATTCACATTCTCTGAAAAATCTCTTCACCCAGAATTTTTCTCCTGGGAAGTTAAGAAGCCTCAGAGAAAAAGGAAAACAGTTATTATCTCATTTGCTTCTCCTGTGTTGTGCTCACATGTGGAATGTGTTAGGAGATTGTTTACCCACAGGTGATTGTTTCATTGGATTCTGGTGTGAGTTGTTTTGACTCAATGGCCAATTAGTGCCAAGCTGTGTCGAGACTCTGGAGAGAGTTGTGAGTTTTCATTATTATCTTTTTAGCATTGTATAAGCACCCTTTCTGCATTCTTTAGTATCATTTAGTTTAGTATTCTTTAATACAATATAGTTTCATAAAATAATAAATTAGCCTTCTGAGAACATGGAGTCAGATTCATCATCCCTTCCTTTGTCAAGGAGCCCTGCAAATACAATATTTAGCCATATCTGCATTACCACCTTGCCTTTAGCTTCAGCACCAGTGGCTCTTGGTACATTAGGGATAACCACATCACTGTGAACTACTGATACCAGAAAGAGAAGGGTTAAAGAAATCTCACATTCACCAAAATCTACACAGCAGTTTTGTGAACACCAAGCTATGTCAGGGGGCCAGGTGGACTTTGCTTTTAAAAGAAACATTCTCAAAATGCTCTCTTCTAAGTGCTATATCTAGTTGGTTTTTTTTTCTGAGGGTCAAAATCTATGTTTGACAGATTTAAAAATTAGTTCCAAGTAGACAAATCCTACTCTAAACTTAGACATTTCACATTAAATTTTTCTCATCTGCCCTTCCCAGAAACAAAGGACTCATTTGCAACTAGAACATTATGTAAGTTACATGGACAAGTGTTATGTTCCCAAACTGCCCATTTTTTGATAATCCCATTTTATGTAGCTCCATTTTTAATGTACAGGTGTGATTTTTCTTCCCTACTTCCTCTACTGGAAAGCATATAATTCTTGTTGGAAGACAGCTCCCTTCAAATTTCAAAGCTGTATTCAGGGCTAGGACTGTGAAAGGTAGCACACTGAATCACTAAAAGGAGAAAAGGGGAGGCATTTTAGTGATAGACTGCCAGTCAGGTAAGCAAAGGAAAAGAAATGGTCATACAGCAAAAAAGGGAGAAAAAACAGCTATTGCTTCAAGTGATTCAAATGAATAAGAAATAAGAGATGTGGTTTACAGCTCCATCCCCAAATCCCCATGCAGGAGGGGAAGTCAGAGGTAAAAAGCAGCTTTCCTGTGTCTAACACAGCACTCGTTGGAAGGCAGCCCTTGGTTAATATCCCTTATGAGCACAGAGAATGTTATTTGAAGGAAGCTTGTTACCTTCCTGCCACCCTGCTGCTGCCAGGGGGTGTCGGAGCCCGGGCCAGCTGAGGAGAAAACTACACAACTGAGGGAAAGCCAAAGAGCAGAAGGAAGGAAAAACCTATTAACAACCAGCATGGTTACTCTGCAATGATCACACTCAGCCCAGACCTCCTGTTGTACTCAGGAAACTGTATTTGTTTAACTGGCGCTGTTAGTGGGGTCCAGGCCTGGATCCACAGCCCAGAAACTTGGTTTGAAAGAGTTGGAATATACACCTTAGAGACAAAGGGAGAGAAAACATAACGAAATAGTAAAGCCCAAACAAAAAGAAATAAAAATTTAGGTCAACACAAACTGCTGATGGAAACTCACATGGTTGGAGTCATTCCACTTTCATCATGAAATTCTGTTGTTTCCCAAGCTGATGCTCTTTTCTCTAGCCAAAAAAAGTCACCAAAGCTCCACACTTTGCATAATCAGAGTTAAGAAATGAGGAGAGAACCAAGGAAGAAGAAGACGTCTAAAATATACAGCAGAAGAGGCTGCAGTGCTTTGACATACAGCTCCAACACAGCTTCCAGCAGCAAAAGAGATTAACCATAGGAATTCTGTAGAGGAGTAGCAGACCATTCCTCCAGCAGTAAAACATCAGATTTAAAAAGCTACTTAACAAAATGATTTATCAGAAGCATTTTTTGTTGTTGTTTTTTTGCACCTTGCTGTGAGTTGTGCTAAATGCACAAGCCAGAGGGATTACAGGATGAAAGCCTCGAGGTGTCCCCAGCGGTAATAAAACCCCTCATTTACCCTGTCAGGGGATCTTGCCAACCATTATTATCCTGGCCTGACACCATGAATTACTGTGGGAAGTCATCCAGTCTCATCTCATTTCCCTAAGATGTGAAAACAGGTTGTATCTCTTGATATGTAGGTAAAGAAGGTATAGTAAATCTATAGCTGCAATGTTAACCAAATGCATGAATTACTGGCTGCTGCTGCTACTTGTTTCATGGACTATGACTGCTATTTTGTGTGATTGGTATGCTGCAGCTCTTCTTAAAATAGCTGAGAAATGTCACACATAATTCTTACACAAATGGAAGAGGTTAGAATGCACCAAGAGCCAAAGACTGGAAAATTCAGCATGAAATCTAGAGTTTCTATGATAATGTTCTGCATGTGTGAAATTATTTACAAGACATGTGTCACACAGCTGTTAAATAATGAAGTTCAATTGGTTTGTTGAAGTTTTGCTGGCTACCCTAATCAATTGCATTTTCTCCTCCATTGGACTAATTGCACTTGCTTTTAATTCACCCCAACAGAGCATGGTGTAAGAGCCTGTTATTACCCACAGCTACGTGCATTAATTACCTTGCTGAAGCCAGTCCTCTATTGCCAATGAACGTTCCTGTGAACTCTCAGGAGTGCATGGCAGTTCCAAAACCCATTCTCAGCCTAAGACAGCAAGAGAAAGCATTTCAGTGGCAGACAAAGTAGGTGCAGAGAGCTCGATTTGTTCTTTGTGCAATACCTTTTACAATGAGGTAACCATCGCTGCAATGACGTCTTAGAATTTGAGGAAATTACTCCTGATAGATCTCCAAGCTTTCATTCAGTATTCTCATCAATAAGGTATGTGCTATGCAAATATTAAGAATAGATGCATCACAAATAAGTATTAGGTACTTAAAGGCAAGCAGAGGCACAGCAGCTCTACCATGAGATGGAAAACCTCAAGTAGAGATCTCACTTCCCAACAAACTCATGTCCCTGTCATTGTGGATGTAACAGCAAACTAAACGGTCTATCCAACAGCAATTGCCAGCAGTGCCAAGCCTGTTTCCTTCCTCAGCTTTCCAGTTTCAAACCAGCACTCCCCACCTTGTGTCCTAGCCAGCCTAGGTATTCGCCTCTGCTGAGATGCCCAAGCTCAAAAGGGACAAGCCTTGATCAAAGAAACACAACTTCTCCCTCTGTCTAATTTTTGATGTAACTCTTTTCCTGTCACTTCAAGCCTGGTGCCCATAAATTAGCCATGTGACACTATCGAAATGATGGCACACAAGATTACTTTATACAGAATGAGGAATCTGGGGACAGCCCTCTGGACCTGCTGGACCTGAGTGCAGCATTTTAGTGCAGGACACCAGAAAGGGTGACCTGGTTACCAATTTCCAGCCATATTAAAAATGTGCAGGTCCTCATGGAAGTACAATGAGCCTGCAAACCCCTAGTATCTTTGAGCAGAAAGTGATTTTACACTCTATCTGTAGACATGCAAGTTTGCAAGCATCGGTTGTGTGTCCTTCATCCTCGCCTGTGTTTTATTGACTGGGGCTGTAGAAAGAAGTGCACAGTAGGACTCAGTGGAGAAGCAAGCAGTATAAGAAACAACCCTGGCTCGTCAGAGAAACTGCAGAAGTTACTAATGTGACTTCTCCCCACCTTCTCAGCATTTCAATTCAAACCATTTGTGTGGTTTGGTACATGCAGGGATGCTCAGCCTGCTCCAGGACACGCAGGGTGCCTCAGCTCGTGGTGGTGCAGCCCTGTGCAATAACTGCGGCGGGGCTCCTTGGCGCTCTCCTTCCTGCCTGGCATATGATATTTGGCATACAGCATATTTGTGACAGAATGTTAGACTGAGGTGAAAATGCAGATCTAATCTTTTCATCTCTCTTCTACACATCTAAGAAAGCCTGACAGCAGACTCAGCGGAGGCTAGGAAGGGATTCCCCCTGTCTGCATGGCAGATCGCATTGGCTGGATGCATTATACAGGGAGAAGTTTTCTTCTGAGGCAACATTGCCGAAGGCAGGTTACTGGGCTTGATAGATTAAAGACATGAACCAAAACAACAACGCTATGTTCTCATGTTAATTGTCAGGCTGTTCTCAGGCCTGTAGTTTTAAATTTGGCTGAGCTGAGGATCAGTTGAACAGGGCTTGTTTTGTCACATGATTTTTAGTGTTCGCAGTAAGCTGTTAACAAGCTCTGGCAGATTTACGGTCACTAGACACACTTCTGCAAACACATTGTTTATAATTACAGTGAATTCACAGGGCAATGACCACAGAGGGACTGCTTACTATATCTGGCTGTAATGTACATTACCATAAAGCCGTCAGAGAGCGTTCCTGGGCCGGGCTCTCGTGGCCGGCTCCCGCTGAAAGTAG